>NC_041808.1:6985662-7344829 GCF_900964775.1 Scleropages formosus | reverse complement strand
GCCACATCCGAAAAAGTCATCCTGTTCTCCTTACTGCTTCATAGCCACTGGGGTTTAATACAATCTGTCTGTTTATATATCAGCAAATGATATGTCTCTCTGATCCACTTACGTCCCAGAGCATAATGTATACACAGAACACTGAAGCTGTGTACACATGACACAGAGGTAGCTGGGGGCTGTGTTCTGTCCCTGCTTTCACAGCATACTGTCACTCTGATAAATAAAGCATTTGCTCCAGTCAGCCACTCAGCGAGAGTGGGCATAGCCACATTGCGTGCAAACACAGCTCGCTGCTTGAGCTGGCCTGTCACTGAGCATAATCTAAACTGACATGTTACAGTAAAAGTACTTTATAAAATCAATATTAAATTCACAGCCTATGACATCCTGAGACATCTAGGATAAAGGGGTAAAAAGGCGTACAGTAAATAGTCCTGCGACTATGTCAGCTGCCCAATGGGAAACCCAGAGTAAGACGCAGGGGACCACAGGGGGAATTAGTGCAGTGCTAATCGAGCTTTATACCAAGGTCTTGACATCAATGAAAACATTATAAAACGGCACGCAAACTCTGAAAGAAAAAAAAGGAAAAAGAACAGCAAGGCTGCTGGAACTGAGGGTTTAATTTCACACTGTGGAATCACATCACAACAGCTCGGGTGGGAAGAAAGCCACACAAACAAATAGGGATATTATTAAAAGCACTCATTTTATTTAATATTTAATTTAAATAGTTAATACAGGCTATTCTGAGGACAGTTTATTTCTGGAATCTCTGGGTGAACCCAAGGAGTAAGAAGTAGCTTGTCCTCTTAATGTGAAAAGCAATATTTTGGTAAAGTTTTATGTAGCTATTTGTGTGATGAACGTCGGTGCGTGTGGTGAAGGAAACAAACTAACTGTACTCAGGAATCACAAATCTGCAGCGATTTCTCTTTCTCTTAATGTAATGCACAAATGATATTTTCTATGAGATGTACGTCGCTTTGGAGAAAAGTATCTGCTAAATGAATAAATGTAAATGTAAATATTAAGATGGACATTGACAAGGTGCTTGTCCTCTTAATATGAAGATGGACATAGGGGTTGACTCCCCAATTGCCAACACAATGACCCCCTACTTTTGTGTTTGGAGTTGTTGAAATACACACCATCATATTTACGAACGAACAGAATTTCTGACTTAACACACTTAACACAGTGTAAAGTAACATAAATACCTCCTGCAGGCAGAGTAAGATAAGAAGCATATCAACAGTAGTTCTAATCAACATTTGAATTTTAATGTAAGCCATTGAAGTGTTGCTTTTCTTAAATTCTTGCTAGTTACTTCACGGAACATTTTTTTTTAAAAAAAAAGAATCTATAAGAAGCTTATTTTAATGCAGAGAATTAACTCACAAGATAATAAAGCAATTCAGCAGCTTAATGCAGACCTTGAAAATGAACAAATTTCCCAATTTTTGTCAGTTGTTTTAAATGAAAGAAGATAGAATCACAACTGATATAAATTTTCTTTAATACAATGCATTCTATTTCATCTTGTGTTAGTAGTGTACTCGGTAATGAAAAACATGAACACGGTGTATAAAGAAATAGGGAAATCAAAAATAATGTCTTTTTCTATTTTTTTGTGTGCAGTTTAAAAAAAGGTCCAGAAATTACTTCTTACAACCACAAGTCTGGGTGCTAGAGTTGCTGCATATCATATTTAGATCCATCTCCACATTTATGGAGAATTATATTGTGTCATTTTTTTCTACCCATGTTTGCAGCAAATGTGAAGGAAATGAGAAGGCTTGGCTCTCTAACGGAGGGGGAGGGGGAATCCGATATATGTAAATTTCGACTTATGTAAGGGGTTGAAGAACGGTCTATTTATGTAAGTTGAGGGGTGTCTGTATTTGCAAAAAAAGCTAATCTTGACCATTCCATATCTGTGTACCCAAGATAAGTATACCCAAGATATAGAATGGTCTGGCCTCCTGCCTCAGCCCCCAACACAAAGTCTGCCAGCTTTGATCAGTGAAGGGATTCTGATATACATTGCAAAAAAAGAGGTATTGGGCTATGGGCTATAGGTCACCAACAACAGCTGACAAAAAACTTCAATTTTGCACCCTCCAGGCTTGAGGCTTTTATACCACTTCTGTTCTAACATCCCTTACTGGAGAAAGAAAATCAAAGGATAAAAAATATAATAATGTATTTTACAATGTTACACATGTCACGTTCATGCCCACAACCCAATTGACAGCACCTGTCTCCAGCACCTGACTAACTGCTCCCCCTTTAAAAGACCCTCCTCAGCTCCCATACCTTTGCGGAATCTTGTCAGGGACAAACGTCCTCCTTTGTGACATCCCGTTCACACGCATCCCTAGTTCTCAGTTCTCGTTCTCCGGTTTTCGACCATTCACTTTGTCTCCCGACCAAGTCCACGTATCTTCGTTACAACGCCGACCTCCGATCGACCGACCCTTCGCCTGTCTCTGACACCAAGAACTTGCCTGATCCCTTGACTCCAAATGAACCACTCTGCGCTTGGGTCCAGCCGTCCCGGTTCCCTCGGTTGTGCGTGACAACACATGTCTGAAGTGACTAAAGCATCAAGTTGCAGTGCATATGAATGACAATCAGACACAATTCAGCATAAATTACTAGTAAAACAATAGTCTAATCATTACTAAAGCAATTCGCCTGCGGAGTTTAGAATCCATCCATCCATCCATCCATCCATCCATCCATCCATCCATCCATCCATCCATCAAGTTTCAATAATTGCTTTTTCAATGCAAGGTCACAGTGGTCCAGAAACATACAATAATACACCATCAGTAGGACTGCAGTCCACCACAGGGCAACTGCATGCACTTACTCATTTACGAATCCATACAGAATTTACAGTCATCAGTTCACCTAAAACACAGTTTTTGGACTGGGTGAAGAAACCAGGCCTCTCAGAGGAAACCCATGTGGAGAATATGTACTCTCCACATGGACACATCCATGTCAAAATCCACAGCTGTGAAGCACCAGCACTATTTGCTGCGCTACTGTGCCACTGTCACGCGAAACATAGGGAGCCGGGAACGGCTGGACCCAAGTGCAGCGCTGTTCGTCCGGAGTCGAGGGAAGAGACAAGTTCTCAGTGTCGGGGACAGGCAAAGGGTCGGTCGATCGGCGGTCAGGATCAGAGCAAAGATCGATGAGCGGGGTCAGGGGACTTAGCGAAGGGTCGGTCGAGCGGAGAACAGGACAGGAACGAGGATCCGTGGACGTGGTCGGGAAACGAAGCGAGGAGTCGGAAACTGGAGAACGTGAACTGAGAGTTAGCGAAGCCTGCGAGCGAAGCGTCACGAAGGAGGGCGGTTGTCCCTGACAAGATTCCGCAAAGGTATGGGAACTGAGGAGTGTCTTTTAAAGGGTGAGCGATCGATCAGGTGCAGGCGCATCATCGGGTGCTCTCGGTTGTGTTGCGGGCGTGGACGTGACAGCCACTCACATGTAAAAAAAAATGTGATTATTTATATTTTATTTGTTGTGCTTTAAACCATTTTAATTCTGTTAGGGTTTGAGGTTCTGCGTAGAGTACAAATCTCCATTATCTTGACGATAAATTCAATTTGCCCCTTTGGAAAGGTACTGTCTCCTGAGATGACAAACAATGTATGTACTGTCATGAAACGTTGGGAGATACTGGATTACTGTGTGTCCTAAATAGCTTAGAGTAAGTACAGTACAGAGCAGAAGAAGAAAATAGAACGAGTGCAGAGCAGTTTAACAGGTCATTGTAAAGACAAGATGTATTGTGACAAGGACGGAAATTCTAAAGGTCAGAAGAGTGCAATGTTGTGGTTGAACAAACCGCATCCAGCCCCTTCCCCCAACTTCACCATCCCGTTTATATTAGACAATATGAATTTATTACACATACTAGTTTTGCACATACAGCTGCCTCCAAAACTACTGGCACCTGTGATGGAGCTGAACAGAAAAGCAGTCTAAAATAAACGTCACGGATAAACAGCAATGGGTCGTCACCAAATATTTGCTTTGAGAAGGTACTTTTCAATGCTGTGTCTATTACATATTTTATTTTAATTTTCAGAAATCAGTTTTTTGATTTACTGTAATCTTTCAAAATGCTTGTAGCCCCTCTCTGCTGAGCTACATGTAGGGCATCACTTGTATTAGTGGAATAATAAATAGAATCACAAAAGTCAGTTGTTTTTATATTGCATTTAAAGATAATTCTAGGCTTTTCCGTTAATTCTATGCTTTTCGTGACTGTAACAAGTGCGCAAATACTTAGATTGTGGAGAACCCAGGTGCAGAGTTTATTTACAATCGATTAGTGGAGTGCAGTAAAACTTGAAGATGTGGTGGGTGTGTTCAGGAGACAGGATGAAAAACAAAGACACTGATGATGACTCTGCTGGGGATCTGGTTCTAAGGGCCTGCAGTTTCTAAAACAGCTCTTTGGATGTCAGGTGAGCATGAGGTCTCATACAAGACTGGAAGAAACCCCTGCACCTCTGATCATTTTATCGTCTTCTCAGTTGTTGCGATGCACCCAGGTGCGAGGAGGTTTACATTCCGACTGGAGCTGAGAGTCGTTTCAAATTTTTGCATTTTCTTGAAGGCATTTCTGCTTTAGGGTTCCTACAGTATAAATTAAAATTGTAAAACTGGGGCAGCACAGTGGTACAGCGAGTAGTGCTGCTGTCTGTGGGTTCAGTCCCCGCTCAGTCTGTTTGGAGTTTGCATGTTTGCCCTGTAGGGGGCGCGGTGGCGCAGTGGGTTGGGCCACAGTCCTGCTCTCGGGTGGGTCTGGGGTTCGAGTCCCGCTTGGGGTGCCTTGCGATGGACTGGCGTCCCGTCCTGGGTGTGTCCCCTCCCCCTCTGGCCTTATGCCCTGTGTTGCCGGGTAGGCTCCGGTTCCCCGCGACCCCGTATGGGACAAGCGGTTCTGAAAATGTGTGTTTGCCCTGTGTCTGTGTGGGTTTCCTCCAGGTGCTCTGGTTTCCTCCCACAGTCCAAAGAAATGGTGTTCATGTTCACCTTGTGAGTGACAAAGAGAGTTTGTTACACTGATGTATGAATGAGTGATCCTTTACATTTACATGTATTCATTTAGCAGACGCTTTTGTCCAAAGCGACGTACATCTCAGCAGAAGTACAATTTATGCATTACGGTAAGAGAAGGAGACATAGCTGCAGACATGAAAGTCTCAAGCAAATCTAGTTCGTTACCTACCACTTGTTACACCGAGGTTCATCGATTGAGGTAGTGTATCTAGCAGTATAAGTCACCTTGGTGAATAAGGTGTGTGGGCTGATAACACTACACAGAGTTCATCTGAAGTTGTTTTGGAGAAAAGCGTCTGCTGAATAAATTAATGTTAATTCCAATCCAACAGCAGAACTCATCCTTTATCAAGCATCTGCTAAGTAAATAAATGTAAATGCTGCCTGAATGTGTCACGATTCAGATGACACCATACCTACAGCCATGTCACCCCAGGAAGAGAAATAACAAACGTACCAGTCATGACTGCTAATTTAACCAAACCGAGCATATATTCTTTCCGAAGAGCAACATGTACATGACAGGCACATTTCTTGAAAGGGGTGAAGAAAATGCAAGATTCAGTGTCTTCCTATCAGTCATGATTCAAACAAAAGACAGAAAATAATTTGAAAACAAAATTACATTTCCAAACCTGTTCATACTACAATAGATTACTGGCAAGAATGTCATTTTGGGATAGAGAAAAGCACAAAGTACCACAGTGTATGGATGAGTGACCCATTGCAAGTAGTATATCTGGCAGTGTAAATCTCCGCCATGAATAAGGTGTGTGGGCTGATAACAGGACATAGAGTTCACTGGAAGTCGCTTTGGAGAAAAGCGTCTGCTAAATAAATAAATGTAAATTCCAATCCAACAGTAGAACTCATCCTTTATCATTAACTGCTTGTCAATGTAGGCACACACAGATATGCGCCTGTGGGCACCCATACACTTACTGAGGTCATCATTTCACCTGAAGCGTGTGTCTTTGGACTGTGGGAGGAAACCAGAAGAAAACTCGTACTAACAAACTTGACAAATACTGAGACAGATTACAGCTCAGCATTAGTGTTATAGAGGGGGGTGCGGTGGTGCGGCGGCATGGTGGTGCAGTGGTGCAGTGGGTTGGACCTTGTTCTGCTCTCTGGTGGGTCTGGGGTTTAAGTCCTGCTTAGGGTACCTTGTGATGGACTGGTATCCTGTCCTGGGTGTGTCCCTTCCCCCTCCAGCCTTGTGCCCTGTGTTGCTGGGTTAGGCTCTGGCTCCCTGTGACCCTGTATGGGAGAAGTGGTTCAGGCAGTGTGTGTGTGTGTGTGTGTGTGTGCATTATTGTTATAGATGATAAGGAGTCCCCTTATATTAGAGACAACTTGTGAACATGCACACAACTGACAACTACTTTTCCAAATAAAAAATATTCTTGAAGATAGAGCAACCGGTACTGGCGTGACATTTTTTATTGATTATTCTAGAACAAAGACGTTGCCCAGTAAACATAATCATGTGGGTAGTCGAATACTGCAGTTTATGAAGCTTGATATTTTATTAGATACCACTCTCCAAAACTGGTGAACTGTAGTGCAGTACCAGATGGCATGGATGTGTGAGTCAAGGGAATTGAGCGAACCCTGTAAATATGTCTTATTCAACGAATCCCGTTTTAGATATGTTCTGTTGTGTTATATGTGTTCTGTGAATAATTTAAATGATACTGCTTGTGTTTCGGCATTCTAAACCATGGAATATATGGTTTCACATACTTGAATACAGAAGGCAGCATCTGTGGATACTGATAAAGTCTTTGTCCCACTCTTTGGCAGTCTGAGACGTGTTTTGAGTCTGTTTTTCTAAAGTTTGGCTCGTGATCTCGTTGCATTGACTTTGTTGTTTAAACTTTCATTTGAAAACTGAGACAATAATTTTGGGATCACAATGGGACGAATGGGGATCTTGCATTTCATGGATTCTTTTATTCTGATGCTCTGATGTCAGATATTTCATTTAGGAAAAAAGTTGAGGACCCACTCTTCTAAAGAGAGTATTAGTTAATGGTTCAAAAATGACATGGCTGTTAAAATGCATCACATATGGTGTTAATCAGGCAAAGACAATGCAATAAAACACATAAAGTCTTCCCCTACATTACAAAAGTAATGTGTTCCTGAGAAACCCTTCATAAGATGAACTCTCATAACTTGAAGATGTAACATTTTGTTTAATATATATCTGTTTTTCTTCCCAGTGGGCATGGTGGTGCAGTGGGTTGGATGGGATCCTGCTTTCCGGGGGGTCTGGGGTTCGAGCCCTGCTTGGGGTGCCTTGTGATGGACTAGTGTCCCCTACCCCTCCAGCCCTACACCCTGTGTGTTGTTGGGTGAGGCTCTGGCTCCCTGCAACCATGCATGGGACAAGTGGTTCAGACAGTGCGTGTGTGTTTTTTCTTCCCTTTAACAGGAAAACATCTTGAATACTCTTGCTACCTTATCGTACCTTTCCAACCGTATTTTTATATTTAAATTTTATATTTATTTTCTGTTTCAGTTTAGTTTTTGGCAACACACTTTTTTAACAAGCCATTGGTAAACAAGAACCTACAAAATGATGCATCTATTTGTAAAAGTTTAATTTAACAATTTGGCAGAAAAAAATTAAACCTGTGAGTTACAGCTGTGTGTGGGATGTGGGATCAGTTGCTTTCCACTGTGCACAAATCATTCCAACACATTTTTTGTGTGAGTTACGAAAATCTGTAGACATTACTTGCATTAGTTTTGTTATATTATAGATATAGCGTTTTCTAAAAGATATTACTCATTTGACAATGTAGGCAGAAATTAATGAGATGGATGTTGAAATGAATATGATATTATGTTATTATCATTCACAGTTATCACAGTCCACAGCTAAATATTTACATGTATAAAACTTTAACTGCAATTAAGAAAAAAAGATGGATGGCAAACATTTATGTTGGATTCTGGCAGTACTTAAAAAGGGAAGAGAAGCAATGAGAAGCCTTGCTGTTAATTGGCTCCCTAAAATAATGTAATAGAGAAACACTGGAACGTGGAAATGTTGTATGTACTGAAAATAGTTCTCAGTCATATTTTTTGTCCAAGCTATCTTTAAGAAAGTGTGGCACAGCGAATATCACTGCCGTCTCACAGTGCCTAGGTGGTGTGAGAGGACGTGGGTTCAGTCCCCACTCATTCTGTGTGGAGTTTGCATGTTCTCCTCGTGTCTGAGTGGGTTTCCTCTGGGTGCTCTGGTTTCCTCCCACATTCCAAAGACATGCTGTTCAGGTTCACCCATAGTGTGTGAGTGACAGAGAGAGCGTGTTCCACTGATGCATGGATAAGTGACCCATTGTAAGTAGTGTATCTAGCAGTGTAAGTCACCTTGGTGAATAAGGTGTGTGGGATGATAAGACTACATAGAGTTCATTGGATGTTGCTTTGGAGAACAGTGTCTGCTAAATAAATTAATGTAAAGTCAGACTTGCAGCGGCTGCATGAAAGTCTGCTTTTTTGACCAGATTTTTTTTTTTTTTTAATTGCAACAGTGGCAACACTTGGTCACAGTCACATAAAGACTCCGGAAACAGCACAGAGTAAAACTGGAACTACAACTCCAAACATAAATCAAGAAAAACAAATTACAATGTTTCAACTGCCATTATCCAACTCAGTTCTCCTAAAAAGTATGAAATGATTAATTGCCGTTCAAATTTTACCAAAAAATCCATAAAGTACCGATTAAACTCTAGGCTGCTGCTGACTGTGCTGTACATTTTCCCATTATTATGGCCAACGTTAGTTTAGTTTATATTAAATGAAAATGTTTCACTCTAAACTGATAGTTTTCCTTTACTTTCATGCTGGGTTTCAAGTTTTATCCTACATATCCCCACTTAACAATTCTGTGCTCCAATGGCTCGGCATGAAATGATCCCAGGTATGGCTTAAAATACATTTCCCTTCTTATCTGTTTCCCCTCAGTGTGTAAGATTTGTATTTGCTCTTGTGTCCCTTTTTTAGATGTGAGGAGTGATAGACAGCTTGTTCCACTCAACATGAAGCGCAGCCTCGTTAATATGGTCCAGAATATGAACATAATGAAAGGACTTGGCAACACATTTCACTATTAGCCTCTCAGTTTCGTCTCTGGGAACGACTTAGGGCCCCTTTTCAGACTGGGGCAAACAAAGCCTCCAGTTCTCAAGTGCCAGGCGGCCCCACAGATTGTGGAGTAGGAAATGTCACATCACTTACCGAATACCTATTATCCGGCGCAGTTGTTTGTTCTCCAGCCTCTACCCCCACTAATTCCTGTGTCCTCTCATCTCAGAGCCACACAATCCAGTATGGAATCGACAAATCAAGCCTTGTGTGTATGAGAGAATATAATAAACCAGACAGTGAGAGCCAGTCCCCAAAAGGTAATAGGGTTCCGTCTCGAAGATTTCATCCCGCACATTGGCTTCAAGGCAATTTTCTCCTTCATTATCCCACCGGTCCCATTGAAGGGGACAGCTAGGTCCCAACACAGAAAGAGCAAGGGAATAGTCATAATTCATTGTGTGATTTAACAGATTTAACAGAGAATTTCTTTCTGTTCCACCAGGGTACTACATAGCCAGTCAGCCAACGTACTGTATACATCAAGTGTACATTTCACGTACTGTATGTAACACAGCTCAATTTGTTTATTTGTTCACACTAAGCACCGATGATGTTAGTGACTGTCCTAGTTTGAACTACTGGACCTTTTGAAATTACCACTTTCCAGTAGCTGCACAGCTCTATGAGTAATTGATTTTACTGATGTCATGAACTGGTAGACAGTATTACTACAGTACTGTATATTAATGTACAAATAAAAGTAAAACAAACAACAATGCCACCAATAATAATAATAATAATAATAAGAAAAAGAAGAAGAAGAAGAAGAATATTTACTCTGTAGACCAAACCCCCCTTATCCAGCCACGTACAGTCTCTCACACATGCATAGGGAGACATATGCACATTTCTGGAAAATTAAGAGGAAACTCATAAAAAATATAAGAAAAATATATGTATATATAAAAATATACATATAAGTCACATGTTATCCAGAGTATAAATTATGTACTAGTTGAAAGAAAACAATAGATTTTCTCCCTTTGCATTCTGCAAGTACAATTAAAATAAACAATCTTAGCCCTGGTTGATTTAAACCTATGAATATGAACAATTTTTTTAAAACAATGATCACTGTCAGCAATGAAGAGATGTTTGAGTTTGCTTGTCTGAGATAAAGCTTCAACCGTTGCTCCATGCAGCAAAGCTAATTGATTCTGAAATCCAATCTCCATCGAAAACCTCTGTGCAATGTCAACATTCAGAGTTGACCCAACTGTGGGGTGATGCATGTAAAACACTGACACAATATACTGCTTCTGCACAAGTATTTCAGGCTAGAGGTAACAGGCCTGCCAAGAGTCTGAAGCAGAGTAGCAAGGAGTCTTATATGTCAAGAGCTGACCTTTACAGGCCACCTTAATGTTGCTGGTAGAATCAATTAAACAAAGATTTTAAAAGGCACCCATTTGTCTATTAAAGCACATATTTACCTAGTATCTTAATTTACAATTTCCAGTCAACATTTTGCACAGTAATATATACACAAATTTAGTACAGGTGGTCCCCGACTTATGATAGGGTTACGTTCTGCCTTGTTGCCTTCATGCTGAGCAATTATCTAGAGTTTCTCCTCAAGAGTAATTGCCCTCCTCTTCTTGTTCCCACCAGTAGCAGGAGACACTGATGGGCGTTTCTGTGACATTATGGCTGCATAAACACAATGTAGATACCGGGGGGTATCTGTATAGCGACCGCGTGACAGACTGGGAGATGCGGGTTGCTGCCGCTGCCCAGCATCACAAGAGAGTACCGCATATCGCTTGCTCTGGAAAAATCAAAATTTTTAACTGGTCCTGCTCTTACCTGTTAAGCCTTGGCATCTTCAACTTGTCTCGCTGTCAGAGTCCTCCCTGCCCCAAGTCTCAATTACCTCTGAGTCCAGCATCTTCAATTTCTAGTCCCTGGGTCTCCCCATCCAGAGTCTTCGCTGTCACACACCTCAGAGTCTCCATGTCTTAAGAGAACGGTGACACCAAAGTGCCACGTTCCCACAGGTGTAGCGCACTGCTAGCATTTCTCACTTGTAAATAAACTCTGCACTTAAGTCCACCTCATCACCTTGTGTTCATGACAACACGGACTAAAGTGTTTGCCGAATAAGTAAAAATAAATGCAAGATAATAATGTAGTAAAACTAACAGGCAAAAATTGATGGTTCTTCAACAAAGCTAATGACTGCATTCACAAACATAAAACTAAAATTTACATACATTCATCTAGCTGCTACTTTTCTCCAAAACGACTTAAGTGTTAAGCTACTTGCAATGATTCACCCATTTACACAGCTGGGTAATTTGTACTGGAGCAATTTAGGTTAAGTACCTTTCTCAAGGGTACTACAGCTGGAGGTGGGTTTACAACCTGGGTCCTTAGAGTCCGAAGGGGGTCTCCGGGTGGTGGTGGAGATCTAGCTCCCCCTTCCAAAACTCTAAATGAAGGTCTGAAAGGTCTCCAATTTTGAAATGATAACTCTGCCTGTGTTGAATGATAGTAGTATGTGGGCAGCAGAAATCATTCAAAACACTGAGGTGTGACTTGTAAACAACTGTGGACATGTAATGACATTCATACAATGTTTTCAGTAGTGACAACCAAATCTGACTAACCACGGACTTTTTGGCTCCCAAGCAAATTGCAGTCGTGTTGAGCTGGTGCTCAGTTAGCGACAGCTTGATTCGCTGTCCTTCACCATGACTACTTAGATGTACATAAGTTGTGGGGTGATGTATGTGGGTGGCATGGTGGCATGGTGGCACAGCAAGTACCGCTGCTGTCTCACAGTGCCTGGGTGGTGTGAGAGGATGTGGGTTTGATCCCTGCTCAGTCTGTGTGGAGTTTGTATGTTCTCCCCATGTCTGCATGCTCTTTGGCTTCCCCATAGCGTGTGAGTGACAGAGAGAGTGTGTTCCACTGATGTATGGATGAGTGACCCAGTGTTAGTAGTGTATCTAGCAGTGTAAGTCACCATGGTCAATAAGGTGTGTGGGGTCATAACACTACATTGAGTTCATTGGAAGTTGCTTTGGAGAAAAGCATCTGCAAAATAAATAAATGTATGTTCCTTCTTGTGTGTACCTCAGAATGTATGTGCAGTACATCATGTCTTTACAGAATGTAGACTCTGAAATCCTGTACAGGTGAGACTTACGATGGGGTTACATTCCGAAAACCCATCGTAAGTCGAAAATGCATTTAATACACCTAACCTACCGCACATCATCGCTCCTTATCCTTTAAGATGGTAGAGATTGTCGATTGCAAAAGCCCAGGTTTATGTGCAATGGGTTGCTGCCTTCATCAAAGTCAAAGTGGCTGTATTGTCATTTCAGCCATATATGTATAGCTGGTACAGTATACAGTTAAATGAAACAACATTCCTCCAGGACAATGGTGCTACATAAAACAACACAAAGCTGCTTATACAGGACTACATAAAGTGCGCATGTGCAAAATGTGTGCAAAACAGCACAAGGCTATACAGTGATTACTAAACAAGAAACAATAAACACAGTAAAAAACAGAAGGCATTACGATATAATAATAAATACTATAGATATAGACATACTCTCCTCAAGAGTAATCGCCTTCCTTTTCTTCTTCTTGCCAGTAGCAGGAGACAGAGATGGGCGTTTCGTACACATGACGGATGCACAAAACACAACGTAGATACTGGGGGGTATCCAAATAACGCTGACAACACAGAACACTGTAGAGTATTGGTTGTATACACTAGCTACCGTGTGGCAGACTGGGAGAAGCGGATCGGTGCAGCTGCCCAGCATCAGGAGAGAGTATTGCACCGCATATCGCTTGTCCGGGAAAAAATCAAAATTCAAAATTCGAAGCACGATTTCTTCTGAATGTTTATTGCTAGCGCACCATCGTAAAGTCAAAAAATCGTAAGTCGAAGTATCGCAAGTCAGCGGCATCTGTATGGGCCTTTATCCAGAAATATTGAAGAAGCCCCAATGAGTTGAAGTGTCATGTTAAATGGGAACATAATTGATCCTGAATGCTGAGTCATGACATTTTCAACCATCTCATGAAAGAAGGCAATGCTAGCCGTGAAGAAGAGTTTGCATTTTCTGATACAACGTGTTGAATTATTTAGTCACATAGCTTTTCTTTATTTATACATTGAAAATAAAGGTCTGAAGTTCAGTCTAGACATGCTTGATAAAACAAAACTGAATATTTCTTAAAAATAAATTACTTAACCTGTTGAAAATCTGTTTGTGACCTGTTGTGTTAGTGAATTTCTGAATGTGTGAATATTGCTCTAAGAACTGGCAGGTTTAGAATGATGCCTTTAATTAACCGAAGATGTAGTCTACGTGCATTAGCATTTCAGAAACATGCATGAAGTACGTTAATTTACAGGCCAAGATAACATTCACGGAAATGTCACTGCCCAGCTGTTACCATGCAAACGCTATTCATGCCACGGAATTTTTTTATATTCATTTTCCTTTGCAAAATTTCTGCATGTGAAGAGAAAATGCTTTGTATTTATGCAACCAGCCATTAGTTGACATTATAATACACTGAATCCAAGAAGGAGTGTAGTACCATTAATTCACTGCCCGTCTGCAGTTTTTATTGCTTGCGTGTGTCAGTGTTCAATAAGAAGATCAGGAATGTTGCAGATGTTGCAGCTGTGAATGGGGTGAATCAGTCATGAACCTTGTCTTAATAGGTGTTAGTGGAGAGAGAGTATTTTTATTTTTAGTAATTTATATTAGTTTCAGTTTTCACATAAACCAAACTTAATAAAAATGTTAGTCTTATTAAACATTTATTTATTTTTGTATAACTTCAAACAAATCAAAGTGTGTCTGTATTGTTACCTTTTTCCGAAAGAGTCGATAATAAAGCTGAAAGTGGCCAGATAATGAGAGACGTTGTTGAACTTTTGGATTGTTTCATTGGTCAGCAGTTAGGACTGATTAGGAGGTTGTGGAGTTAATATATTTCTGTCATTTAAAATTTTTAAATTAAAATTAAAGTTTTCATGTTAATGTTTTTTAAAGGTGAAGAATAGTAAATGTCATACAGGATATATCCATTCATGATAAGTATAACTGAGCTTTGTATGGAACCTAACACATTGATAAAACAGGGGATGTCTTTAGTATTAATCTTTTACTGATTTCCCTTTTGTTCTAAAGTGACTTTGGATTTACAGACAAATGAAGTTATTAGCAGACTTCCGGTCCCAAATGTGTTTGTAAGCTCAGGACACTGTGTACCTATATAATATCACAGTAATATTTTGCATCAGCAGAACTAACACTGTGTGTTGCTGAAGCAATATTTTTCCACCAGATCTGAAAACTGTGATGACAGTTGAAAAAAACAACTGTCACACTGTCCAGTACTTGATTAAAACCACATATATTAACACATCTACGGTCCATTTGGCTCACAATAACAAAATTTATACATGAAATAATGTTACGCTGACATAACTGCAGATTAACTTTGTCCTGTTGGAAATTCTATGACTGTATGTACCGTATAGTGCTCAACTCTGTTACACCGTAAAGCCATTTTTTGTTCTTTTTTTCTTAAATTTCTTTTTATACTGGGGGGGAGCAGTGGCACAGCGGGCTTGGCCGGGGCCTGCTATGTGTTGGGTCTGGGGTCCGAGTACCGTTTGGGGTGCCTTGCGATAGACTGGCATCCTGTCCTGGATGTGTCCCCTACCCCTCCAGCCCTATGCTCTATGTTGCTGGGTTAGGGTCTGGCTCACTACGACCTTGCTCAGGACAAGCAGTTGTAGGCATTGTGTGTGTGCTTTTATATTTTTTGGTAACTTTCTCAAGCTCTTTGGAAGTCATGAAATAGAAAAGACACTTTGGCAGAAGATTAAGATAATATAATCTGATTATGTGCTAGTCGGCAGATTTGCACATCACAGATGGTCAAAGTAGGACAATGACTGCGTTATTTGTGTTGCAGCATAAGCAAATTTGAAGGAAATGTTTGCATTTCTACAACTCTACAACCTATGAATGTAGCTTTTATGAATTTTTACAAAATCTTCCTAAAATCAGTGGTTTCAACTGCTTTATAAGAATGTAAATAGTTTGGGTTTATATTTTACCACTATGGCTAATGCCACTCTAAAACATTTAGAGTGAGCTGCACAAAAATAAATGAATAAATAAATAGAATAAAAGCACATGGAATAGTAAAAAGAAGCATGTTCTCTTCTCCCCTTTCACTCATCTTTCTAGAATGTGCAGTCTATAATGTTATCTGTATTTGAGTATTGTGAAAAGGTTCCCTGTCTTCCTTTCAGTTGTAACTGGTGTTCAACAAGGCTCACTGCTGGACCATCTAATTTTCTCAATCTGCACCAATCCCCTTGGCTCTATCATTGCCTTGACACATTCTCTGATCAATGCTATACTGATGATACCCACCTCTTCTCTTCAACCCCCAGATGCCATAGATACAGTATATATCATTGCAGCTTGCTGCTAGGACACCTCTGGTTGGATGAAGGATAACAATTTGATCACAATTTCTTCCTTTTCACAGATAATGAGCCTGGGAGTAACAATTAATACAAGGCTGCTTCTCCCAGCAAGTTCAAATGATTAACCAATCCAGCAGATACCTCCTTTGTAACAACCAAAGGATCTGCCCATATCTCTATCCTCTACACAGCTGCTAGTCCAAGCCATGGTGATGTTCTGCATGGACTCCCTCCAATCTGGTTTTGCAGCTTCCATTGTCAAGCCTCTTGAGCTGAGAATGCTACTGCATAAGTTGTCTTTGACCTTCTAAAACATTCCATTTATCTCCTATCATTTGGTACAATTATATTTGGAATTTCTATCAATTCTATGGACAGCTGTGTAATGTGCACCAGCAAAGCCGAGATTTTGGACAAACTGGGTCCTGGCAATCATTTGTCTGCATTTAAAACCCTTTGTTTGTTCTGAAGTGCACTGAATTTACTGAGTTGTATGACATTTTTGATAAAAGCATCTGCTAAATGAATAAATTTAAACAGATGACACAAGCCTGGGGTACACTAAAATTAAGACCTTATGCAACAAATGATTATTTCACTATGTAACTCTAAAGACTCAAACATAAAGTAACAATCAGAGAAACATATAGCACACAAGTGAATGAAATTAAGTTTATTTTTTTCCAACATTTTGTTTATTCCTCCTATAGTATTTGTGTAAAAATGAACACTGTTATATAAATAAAAAAAAGTCCATTGTTAACTGAAAACAGCATGTTTTTAAATCGGATTTTCCAGATGATTATTCTTATTGGGAGCAGTATTGACAATATCATGTAGCTGATGAGCGGGAAAAAAAAAATTGGAAAAATACTTTAACAAATGAATTCTGCGGTTGTAAAAAGGTGCAATGTCATAAAATATTACTAAACATTAATGAATGTATAAGTGAATAAAGTGAAAGAACTGAATTATTTCTAAACTATTTCAATAATTCTTATAGGGAAATTAATCATTTAATTGTAATGCATTCTCCCACGCCTAAAATGTCACACAACTCTCATTGAAATATGAAAAAACTCTGTCTTTGCTTTGGTAAATCAGTTCCAGAAAAGGGATTAGAGGATTTCAGACCAAGACAAAAAACACAAAGAGTTATAAATATCTTGTCACGAACATGGTATAAAGCTTTGAAAATTGCTATACTGAAATATAGTCAAACTGGCATTTCAGAGGAGACAGAATCTGCAAGAATTTTAAAAGTGCTAAAATCATGCTTACCTTTGTATACTGCTGTCGTCACCATCTGTTCATGAATTTTTCCTCATTTGATTACTTTGTACAGGCTTCCCTTCCATAAAGAGTATTTCTGAATATGCTTGTAATGTAAATTATAGTAAAACCATTATGTTAATTTAATTACCACTACATTTTCTTAACCGCTAATGCACCAAATGCACTAAATCTGATACTCTGAATCTTCCAATCTTTAGCATTAGTTATCCTGAGGAAGACTAGTTGGAAAATTTTGGCCAATATTCACCTAGTTACAGACAAACTGCAGGTGTCTTAAACTCTTTTTGCACACCTTGAAACACACGTTCAATGTGTTCAAACTCTGTCATTCAATGGGCAAAACTTCAGTGCCCTCAACCACATGCATTTAACACAGTTTTCATCAACAACACTTCCAGGTTTATTTGTACACACATGGTTCTGAAGGTGTGGATAGTCTAACAAACAAGCAGAACTGCAGGATGAATTCATGTTTAGAAGCCTTCTGCTGAACTTCGGTCAAAGAAGTGCAAGAAAAAGATGGAGAATTTGGGTGACAACAGGTGACCAGAGAAGAAGAGGAGGGAGAGAAAGGGAGTGTATGTGGTAGCACTATTAAAAAAACTTTTATTTTAATTTATTTTTGGGACGTTTTGCTACCTGGATGACTTTCCATACATAACTGAAGGAACCATGAATTCTGCTCTGTATCGCAAAAATCCTGAGAATGTCTGGTCATCCTTCCATGAGCTGAAACTAATGCTTAGCTCGGTCACCAAGACAATTATCCAAAAAACAGAAAAGCAAGTCCACATCCAAATAGTTCAAAAGAAGCAAAGTCAAAGTTTAGGAGTACCCTGGTCAAGGTCCAGACCTAAACCCAGTAGAGATGCTATGGCAGGACCTGAAAGAAACAGTATGATCTATGATCAGCATAAACACACACTTTCTGAACCACTTGTCCCATGCAGGGTCACAGGGAACCAGAGCCTACCCAACAACACAGGGTGTAAGGCCAGAGGGGGAAGGACACACCCAGGACAGGATACTAGTCTGTCACAAGTCACCCCAAGTGGGACTCAAACCCCAGGCCCACTGGAGAGTGGGACCTGGTCCAACCCACTGCGCCACCACAGCATAAACACAGTTAGTCTTATCATTACTGACAGAGTGCTGAAGAGGAACCACTTATATATGAAACAGGTTTAATGACACGGGGGGCGCGGTGGGTTGAGCTGTGTCCTGCTCTCTGGTGGGTCTGGGGTTCTAGTCGTGCCTTGCAATGGACTGACGTCCCGTCCTGGGCGTGTCCGCTCCCCCTCCAGCCTTGCTCCCTGCGTTGGCAGCTTAGGCTCTGGCTCACAGCAACCCCACTTGGGACAAATGGTTTCAGCCAATGTATGTGTGCGTTTAATAACATCCTCTTCGAACTTAATTATTATATACAAGTAAAGTTCTATGAAAACCTACTTTTATGCATTGTTACCGCTTTGTACTCTGTACTCTGAAAATGTGTTGCTTTACAGTGTGTTGTAGTATGTCTTTTTGCAGAAAATGATGGGACTTGAGACTTGTATAACTAAACATATGTATGGATGGATGAGTCAGGCTTCAACCTCCCAAAAGTTTGCAGAAGAGACAAAAAAAAATGAAGTACCACTGATATGCCTGACATTAATTACACACACTGTCTGAAACCACTTGTTCCCAGTGGGGTCGTGGCAAACCGGAGCCTAACCCGAAAACACAGGGCGCAAGGCTGAAGGGGGAGGGGACACACGCAGGACGGGACGTCAGGACTCAATCCCCAGACCTCGCGGAGGGCAGGACCCGACCAAGCCTGCCGCACTGCAGCGCCACCGCACCCCCGCTTGCCTGGCATTAATGAGGGGCAAAATAACTACGTATGCAGCTTTTTCAGAGAATGGCATAATTGCCTGTGTTCCAGCAGTAGGTCCCTGTAACAAAAGGAATATTATAATTTTGCTGGCTTTCTTGGATATAATATTCAACAGCCTTGTATGTACTAATGAGAGCTCTGATCATGATTGACATGCCAGTGTTTATTGTTTTTATTTTACTTTTCATCACTCTGTCATAATAAGGAAATAATTTACTGCAGATAGCCTCATGATGACGAAGCTTCTTACACTATATTCTTTCTTCCTAAATTGTTTCCTGATGGAGGTGTAAATTTTATGATCACCAGTCTCACAATGAGATGAAGTTGCAAAGGGCAATGTTTACATCAGGACATCACCATACAAATTTGACACACCACACAAGACACTGAAAAAAAAATAATGTGAGATGTTACATGAATGAGATCATGTGGCCTGACAGAGAAGATGAATGATAATCTGTGAAAAAAATATAATCTAAATGAAATTCTTCATTTACATATCACTGTATTTTTGAGGCATAGTTTATGCTTTCTTTTTCTATTTCAGTTAAAACACAACATTTTCACTGCACTTCACATTGTAAGTAATTTGATTTGAATTCGGTTTTTGTGGATAAAATAGTTGTACCTTGAGATGGAGCAGCTGCTTCATACATCTATTAAAGATTATGTTTATAAGAATATGTAAAAGTGAAGAGAATTCTATGGAGAACATGTAATGCTCTTATTGTTACGTGATATTGTAATGACCCATGTTGCAAGACTCAAGAGTTTGAGTGGGAAAATATGTTTATTATAAGTACAGTAGTTGAATTATGGGAAAAATGTAAGTAAGTGGTGCTTTTGCTGAGATGTACATCGCTTTGGACAAAAGCATCTGCTAAATGAATAAATGTAAATGTAACTGTAAATGTAAATGTAAGTTTTCAACCACTGGGGGGACTTACGGGGAAAATAAGGGGGTGACTGTGTTTGCCAGGGTAGGGGGTGCGGTGGCGCAGTGGGTTGGACCGCAGTCCTGCTCTCCAGTGGGTCTGGGGTTCGAGTCCCGCTTGGGGTGCCTTGCGACGGACTGGCGTCCCGTCCTGGGTGTGTCCCCTCCCCCTCCGGCCTTACGCCCTGTGTTACCGGGTAGGCTCCGGTTCCCCGTGACCCCGTATGGGACAAGCGGTTCTGAAAATGTGTGTGTGTGTGTGTGTGTGTTTGCCAGTGGGAAAGGGAAAAAGTCTAGGGGGGGTGCTAAACAGGCTGGGAAGGCTGACTTGAGGCACAGGTCCTTTAGGAAAAGGGAAAGGAAAATCTGTGAACAATCATTTAGAAGGACATGCATGTTCATATACATGGAGATTATTTCAGATACTTTTTGACTTACCCACATATGTGTAGAAAAAGTGCATTAAAAGCTAATGAAGAATACCAACTACAGTACTGCAGTCTGCAGTTGGCAGACAGATTGCCTGTAACCTAACATGGAAAGAGCTCACGCTTCAACAAACCTCTCAGCAATTTGTGATTATCATTGTGCAATCGGATGTGGCTGCCTGCTATAGCAGCTTCAGGTGTCATGTTTTCTTTCACACGACTACACCGGAGGTCTTTATTTTTCTGTCGACAGAGAACACAGAGTGGCTGTGGAGTTTGTTTATTGTTCTATTGTCTCTTCTCTGCACACTTCATCTCTCTGAGGGCTGCAACTATGACAGCAGAAGAATTATTTATACAAGGGAACAGCTGCTGGCCTTGAAGAAGCTGCCTCTGTTTACCCAGCAGAGGCTGGATATACTGGATGAGCTAAAGTGGAGATCCTGGGGCTTCAGAGTGGGGTGAAGCAGTGAGCAAAAGACTAAGCAATATCTTCCCTTCTTCATCATTAAGGAAAATTAAGATTGCTTGCAAATCAGTAAATGCTTACAATACTGGTGAGGACAAAGAGTGAATACCATGAATGTAGTATTGTGCTTTATGGAAATGTGGCTGTACGAGCAAATCCTTGACTCCAGTATGACTGTGAATGGGTTTCAGATAGTGCCTGGACATGAGTCACAAACAGTGCAGTACGAGGAAAGGCAGTGGGCTTGCTGTTCTTGTAAACAACAAATAGTGTAACTCTTATCACACTTGAGCAGCTGAACAGATCTAGAACGTGGACACTGAACTTATTTCCAACAATATGTGCCCATGTTATATGTCCAACAAATTTTCCCACAACATTTTGCTTTCTTTACAGTAAGCACCAAGAAGGTTTTGGATCTTCTGTATGCTAATGTTCCACATTCATACACCACAGTGCCCACTGAGCCTTGCACATACACAACTGAAATAATCAATATTCAGAAACCACCACATAAGGAACAAGAATAATCTGTACTGGTCAGCTCAGCCTGCCAGTCAGTTAACATTGAAATATACAGCAGTCCTCAGCTATTTCAGCCTAATTGCCACCTTGTTGCCAACCATGTTCCTAAAGTCTGCAGTAGACAAAACAAATAAACAGAGATTGCACCCGGTCTTCAACAGCTCAACTCAGCTCAACTCAACTCAACAGACCACACTAGCAGGGATTACATTCCTTTAAAAAGGAACATTCATTCTTGGTGTGCTTTTGCTTTCTATGCTTTGCCCTGGCTCCTTGCAATATGGAAATTATGGGGCTCAGCTGTTTCATGTCTCCATTAATCCCCTTCACCTTTCCACAATAAAAAGCCCTAAAAAAATCCCATCCCTTTTGTTAGCAGTTGCCTAATCATGACAGAATTCTATGAACCTTAAATTTCGCTTTAAAATTAATTGTCTTTCATATGATTTTTTCCCCATGTGATATTCTTCTGTGTGATCACGACCAGTTAATTAGCATTCGTAATGATAGAAGCAATGAGTTCTGGTGGTACAGCAGGACAAAGCACGTTATTGTCACATTTTAAGTTGTGTCTGGAGATCTACATACACATATGCAACCCAAAGCCTAATACTACAAAAACCCTAAAGAACTTCTCACGTTTCACAATTTTAGCCCAAAGTCCTTGCAGATGCAGCAGTCCTCCTAAGATAGTGTCCTGTGTATTACACACGGTTTCCATTATTTCCTGCTGCACTTGTTCTATTATTATCCATGTGTCTAATTTCAAATCATTTGACAGTGCATCTTATTTTATTTCAGTTTAGTTTGATGTATTTTAATATAGTGCTCTTTACAACAAAGTGACAGAGCACTGCACAAGGGAGCACACATTGATTTTTAAAAGATAGGAAGTAACAATAAATGAAAGGAAACCAAACACAGAAGGCAGTTTGCTAGTGTACTGGTCAGAATTCAGCCATCTGACAACTGAGGAAAAGAAAACAACTGACAAGCCAAGGAATTTGGAGAAAAATCAACTTCTGAGGTCCAAGTACCAATGGCAGCCCACCCTTCCTGGGAATTTAATTGTATTACAATGGGTCTGTAAGGGGTGCTTCAATCACTAGGAATTTCAGTTGGCCCTTGTAGAAATGGATTCCAGGTGGAAAGAGCAATTGTATTTGTCTTGAGTCCTCCAATCTGGTTGTTATCATTATCTAGTCACTTCCCGGGTTTTCTCAGCGGTTGGATGCTGGAGGGCACAGTGTAGCCCCAGAAAGGTGAAATTTGAAAGAATAAGAAATGATGAGTAAAACTATTACTGATGAGAGATGATGTTCAAAAACATATGAAGAAACTAGAGGAGGGAAACACAAAAAAGATCAGAAGGCTACTTGAATTGTTAATTTAAAGTAGTATGTCTTCAGCCTGGTTTTAACAGGTTCATGGGACATTTTCACATTATTTGGTAAATCATTGCATAGCTTAGGGGTCCTGTAGCCAAATGCTCTGCCACCTACATTTTTCAAATACACTTTGGGAATTATGAGGAGGTCAGCATTCGTCTGAGCAAAGAGCATGGCTCAATGCGTAGTTCATGATCAGCTTGGTAATGTAGGATGGAGGTAATTCTCTAAGCATTATTGCAAGTAAAATTGGATCCACATAACTGATCTTTAACCAGAAAAGAGATTTAATGAAAGGAGTGATATGACTTAGTTTTTTTAAGTGTCAGTGATAATACTAGCTGCCATGTTTGGAATGAATTCTGAAGACGGAGGTGATGCATGTTGAACTACTCAGAAATAGTTCCACTCTCCAATCCTGCAGGAGACAAGGGCTCGTATTAACTTGCTAATGCCTGATGAAAAGAGTTTTAATGCAGAAATACTTCTAAGTGTCAAAAACACAAGTGTCTTGTATTGTTATATAACAAATGGTTTGTTTGTTAAATGTTTGAATGATTCTCACCACATATGCAAATATTGGTTAATGCATATGTAAAAGGGAGATGTTGAGAGCTAGTTATGTTATATGATACATATTGAAATATGATACATCCCTTCTAAATAGTGTTTGGGTTTTATATTAAAGTCAGAAAAATAATGCAGTGTCTTGAAAATATGACTTCTAAAAGTTAAGTCTGAGTCAAAAATAACACCAAGATCTTTGGCAGATGTCACAAAACTGTAATTTAGGCCCTCTGATTCCAACTGGGACAATGAAACAATACGTTAGTTATGCTGTCAGCATTGAGGGAGAGGTAATTTGCACTCATCCAGACTTTTCTGACATTAAAACATGAAGCTAGGTGCTTTACAGGGAATTTGTCAGTGAGCTCAATGGGCAGGTACAGCAAACACACACTGAGTCTTACTCATCAAAGAGTACATGATAAAATCTATTTGTAATATAACAACCAAACCATTTAAAGGCAATGCCAGAAAGGTTGCAGCAAGTCTCCAACCTTTATAAAATAATGGTGTGATCAGAGGTGCTGGACACACCAATAAGTTCTAATAGGAAGAGAATTGTAGGATGGCCTGTATCAGCAGACAGGAGAACATTGTTTGCAACTCATACAAAGGCAATTTTTGTTTTATGAATTAGAATATGGAAAACCACACTGGATTTTGAGGGCAGTGGTTAGAACTGTTGCCTTTGAATCCAAAGGTTGCTAGTTCAAGTCTCACCTATAAATGTAGTCCCCTTAAGCAAGGTACTTACCCTAAATTGCTCCACGTTCCCAGTTATATAAATGGATAAATAGGTGTAAGTAGATTAACATTGCTAAATTGCGCTGGAGAAACAATTCAGCTAAATGAATAAATGTAAATGTAGTACAAATTGTTGTCAACAAAACATGAGTGCAGCTGCTGTGAAACAATCTTTGTAATATATATATATATATATATATATATATATATATATATATATATATAGGCCTAATGACAGAACTAACCAAGGATTTAGCAGCTTAGAAAGTAAGGGGTGCGAGATACAAAAAATACATTTGGTATTATTATTATAATTAGTGTAACTTGCACACCAAAAGGCTGGAATGAGTTAAAACAGCTCTCAACATGAAAACTGTGCCCAGAAGTTGCAACAAAAGGACAAGGATTGTTGTACTAAATGTGGGGTGTTCTCACATTGAGAACAGTTAAGGAACTGATTACTTTTAGTTATTAAGTATGGGTAACAGTAGAGGAATTGCCAGTAGTATTGGCAAGTCTAGAAATTTATGCCCTATACAGAGTCATTATACTAGTTCATAAATGCTATGAACAATCCTGAAAAAGACGAAAGTGACAGTACATTCCCACACTCACTCAGTCAACCCAACACAGGTCATTGAAAACAACACAACTCCCACTGCTGCTTATGAGTTCAGAGCAGTCATTCAACACAGCAAGAATAATATCAACAAAGTAAACATGGAATAAACATAGAAGCATTGAAGAAAATTAAAGAATACAATAAATTAAACAGAAACTTAATTATGCTCACTGTAAGGGCACATGGGAGAACAGCATCCTATTTCACTGATAGTCTGAAGCCAATCACAACCTTTGATTAATTTCAACATAATATCGCAGTTGAAACAGCTAATTCATCATCATCATCATCATCATTATTATTATTATTGTTATCCCTACCTGTTGTGTGCCTTATTATTATCATGCCTTGTGCCCCATGCTGGAAAGTGAGAACTTTACTGCCACCAATGTTAGCAGGCAAATATCAGAACCTATTAAATAGTGGTGTGATATTTTCTGATTAAGAAAAGAAGTCAACAGATTGATGCCCTAGGTTCAACATTTTCAAAAAACTGCCCTAGTTAATAACACAACATGCTATAGATTACATCTCCTTTATACAAATAGGACATAGCAACAACTACACCTAAGGAATTATAAACAGCTACATTTTTATGTTAACTTTTGGCATTTTTGTATGTAGACATGAACCTATAATACCTCTGACTTTTGGTTCCTGATTCCACTGATGCCAACATGGACAGTCACTATTGAGAGTTCACTGTTCACACACACACACACACACACACACACATTTTCTGAACCGCTTGTCCCATATGGGGTCACGGGGAACCGGAGCCTACCCGGCAACACAGGGCGTAAGGGACACACCCAGGACGGGACGCCAGTCCGTCACAAGGCACCCCAAGCGGGACTTGAACCCCAGACCCACTGGACAGCAGGACTGCGGTCCAACCCACTGCGCCACCGCACCCCCTTCACTGTTCATTAATAAGTTTAATTGAGCTGTGATGTCTGAAAAGGTGGCTCTAGGGAGACATTTTACAGTCACAGCTGGGGCTTGACGGTTTGAGACTTTAAGATTCCTAATTATGCATTGCTGGTTAAGAGCACATTATCAGTGTTCACTGATGTGCTCTTGAGGGCTTTAAGTTAATTCTATTTCTGAATGTTTTGCTGGTGTACATCGGGTCTCATCTTAAAGCTATCAGATTCCCATTTAATGTAGACCCAGGATCCACACTGTGGAGAGGTGGATGGACAGTCTGGTGTATCTGGTATTGGTCTCTAACTGGAGACAATAAGGCCTCTGGAGGGTCTACGGCCAGTTTGGAAACAGCCAAACTGTCCAACATATTGAATCTAGGAAAGTGTCTGATTCATTAATGTCCCAAAGGGTTATAATGTGCTCCTCTAGCTTGAAGACTTTATATAGCAGTTGTAAGTTTATTGAACATGTTGGGCAAGTAAACCTGTCTGTCTGTTAGCAAACAGTCAAAGCTATACATGTGGCCAGGCATGAAGAAAACCAATGAAGGTCCCACAGAGGCCATGATGAAAATAAAATGGAATTTGTGTAAAAAAAAGGGCAATTTTTAACACACCGATGTATCGATATCCGAGTTCAGTTGGCTGTTTGCCTTTACTACTGGGTTTACAGTATTTGGCTGACACCTTTGTACAAGATTACTTTAAATGTTGCATTTGTGCAAAATAAGACTGCATACAAGTTTCCAAGAATAAAAACTAATCATGACAATCCAGGATGAAAAATAATCAACCTACTACTATATGAAATAAAATCACTGGGGTTAAAAAACTGGAAATATTAACAAATGCAAGACTAATAATGAAGTTACTATTGCCTTTGTGATAGGCACTGTCTGAATGAGAAAAAAAAATTAGGCAGTTGCTTCAACAGATAATGTAAAGTATCATAAGCAAATATTACAAGGCAGTTTCCCTTCGTTAATCATGATATAATGCTGTTTTTTCTGTCCACCTGCACTCATTTAGCTCTTTTGTAGTTTTTGCATGTGCTTAACAGGCGATAAATAGCAAAACACAATACTCAAACACAGTACTGTTACATAAAAAGTTTTTACTCAAGTAAAAGTACCTGAAATTTTCCTGAAAAAAACTACTCTGTTAAAAACTAATGCTGAATTTACCTCAGTTCAAATTAAACCTTTTAATGCACTAGCAAGGTTAACAGCAGCAGCAATATATATGTTAATTTTAAGTCATAGCTCATCTTATAATAATGTAGCATCCCCCCACAGAGCTACTAGAAACTGGCTCAAAAGTCAGAATAAAAGGAATGTGCTCTTTATTGAACACGTACATATCATTTGGCAGCAGTCTGAACAAAGACGCCTCAGACAGCACAAATGGTACCAAACACTGGAGAATCCCTCTGGGTCACTCCCAGCCCCCCTACTGCGCCCCATGGTTAAGGGGTTACCCCCGGAACTCCCCAGAATTCCCCTCTTGAACACTAAATAGAACGACAGCCAATCAGCACAATACACACACACAACTACATACATACATGGACACTAATATCAACTATTTACACGATGCTCTTCTCAGTGCCGTTACAGTAATTTCACCATTTATGAAGGAGGTTAAGTTTGTAGTGTCTTATTCAAGCATTGTGCAGTAGGAGCAAGGATTCTGACAATACTACAGTGATTGGGTAGCTATCTAGCTAGGCAATGGTTCACTTAGGACAATCAAATTAGACCGTAACAAGCATTAGCCTGTTAGCTAGTTAGCATTAGCTTGTAATGCCATGTGCATGTGTTTCCACATTAAAGTCTGTATGTGATTTTACTACATCCATTTTTGACATTGTGATGTATTGAAAGCATCCATTTTAGTAAAAGGAAATTACATCATTTAGGCAGTATTAATAAATATTAACATGCAAGGCTCAATTAAGACAAAATGGTTGGATAACCATCCAAAAATTATGAGACAGCCATGGAGTGGGCAGCAGTAGTCTGGAACCAAGAGGACCGCTATTATCTTGTCCTTAAACCTTTTCAAAGCACACTTTTAGGATATTTTTAATCATTCATCGAGTGGTAATGTGGGGAGATCGACACTTGAAGACCACCTAAGAGGCTCACACAGCTGTTGACTATGCCTTGAAATTTTGCCTGCTAGCTAGTGCTAACAATTTCAATGATGCCACTCTCTTGTCGATGTTGTCAGAGACTAATCGAGAAACACTTGCTTGTTATACAGAGGAGTGCAAAATGGATCAACTGATACAATATTCCATTCTGTTAGATAAACGTACAGAATTCTCTGATGTGCCATTCAGACGTCTGACTCCTGTCCAGTCTTTTTGACTGGGAGACGTTCTGGAATCTGTGCAAATTGGGAGAGGAAATGTGCCTTGGAAGAGACACAAAGATACTTCTGGAAAAGACTTTGGCTTTATTGCAGAAGAGCATGCACTTCCATGTTGCCTGTCCCTCCAGACCAGACAGCAGTCTTCCAACTGTTACCTCAATGCTCAGGGCTTCAGCTGCAGTGAGTGAAACCATCAAGTCAATCTCACAATTACAGCTACCCTTTACATTTCCAGTGGAGACTTTAATACTTGGGCTTCTGTAGATTCAGCTGCAGTAAGAAATTTTATAGATCTTTTATTGGGTCAAGCTTGGGCAGTTCCATTTCAACATTGTGAGTATCTGCTCGGAATTAGAACACTTGATGGACAACTAATCGGCTCAGGAGTTGTCAGCTAGGTTACCACCCCATTAAACATGCAAACTGGGTTATCTGATTTTGAAACTTTTTTAAATACAACCCCATAAAACTTTATTATCCTTGGCTGGTTGCATATAGCCTAGTGTTTTTATTAGGAGCTACAGTGATTATAAAGCCATAGTTCTGCTAGTTTTATCCAAACAGTGTCAAGATTGGAAGAAGTGTTTAGTAAGTCTATGGTTTCACCTCACCACCTCTGGGACTGTGGCAGTACTTGTTCCCCCAGAGACAGAGTGAACCCATTCTATGTACTCGAAGAGAGGAGTACACAATTGTTTTTTCAGTTTTAGTGCTGGAGATCATTTGTCCATCCACCTCACTTGCTTCAACTGGTTACTTCTTTATGGAGAAAATGGATGAAAGGATCAGTCCTTGTGTCAACAGCAGAAGCTTAATGCCTGTCACAGCCAGATGCCTCCATCCATTGCCTCTGATATATACCTTAGAACAGATAAGTGGAAATAATATTTTTGGATCTCTGACAAGACAATTTAACAAGAATCTGATGATCTTGAATCTGACAAGAATCAAAGGATGGGGGGGATGAGCAAAAAACATCTGTGGGTCATTATGAGTATCTCCTCAAGCAAGCAGACAATGATACAGCTGGTAGCATAGCGGTTAGAGCTTCTGCTTTTAGAGTTAAAGGTTGTGGGTTTGATTTCCACCTTCTGCCGTAGTATCCTTGAGGAAGGTCCTGAAACTGCTCCAGTAGTGTTACCCAGCTGTATAAATGGGAAATCATTATAAGCACCTTAACATTGTAAGGTGCTTTGGAAAAAAAGCATCAGCAAAATGAATGAATAAGTCATGTCTGGTGAATGTACCTTTTGTGAATGATGTGTGATATGACCAGATAGTTTGTTGTTATGTATCTGGAAGACATATTGATCTTGAGGTCTTAGAATGAGTACGTTCTGCATGTACAGAAAGTTCTTTAGTGTCATAAAGTGTCTACACATAAATGTATAAAGGAAAAAGTATTGTTTTGCCGAGATACTGTGTCGGTTTTGGGCTTGGTGCTGAGCATTAAGGGATAAGATAGTGACCCAAGTAAGGTGATAGCCATGGTCTCATGGCTGAGTTCAAAAGCAAAGAAAAATGCAGAGATTTTTTGGATATAAACTGCTTAATATACTTCACAGAGGTCACAATCTTGACATTAATTTTAACACACTACTTCAAAATGAAAATTTCATTGCATTGAGTGGAAAAATCAGTTCCCACCAAATAAATCTATTCATAGTCTATTGAAATGCACCTTGGATGGCATAAATGGCTACTGAAGTGTTTTTCCCAATCTTGCCTCTAAAAGCTCAGTTTCAGTTCATGAGACAAGTAAAAAATTCACTAAAACCTGATATAAACATAATAGTAACAAATAAATCACACACACACAGTCTGAAACCACTTGTTTCAAGGAGGGTCACAGCAAGCCAGAGCCAAACCCAGGGCGTAAAGCTAGAGGGGACACACTCAGGACAGGACACCACTCTGTCACAAGACACCCCAAACAGGACCCGAACCCCAGACCCATCAGAGAAAAGGCACAGGCCAAACCCACTGCACCACCACACCACTGCCTCCATTTATCTCTAGACACATTTAGTCTAGGACCCAGCCAAACCCGCTGCACCACCGCACCCCTCCTCCAAATAAATGACAACTACAAGAAATTTCTTAAAAAAATCCAGTTTTTTATAATTTACTTTGAAGCACAGACAAAAACTGTGCATCAACTCTGAGCTGGAGTTATTGCATGGAAGTGGAGGGTGACGGGGAGGCGACCCTTAACTGGGGGCTCAAAACCAGTAGGTGTAGAAGCCATAGGATCATCTACAGCTTTTTCACATTCTGCTTGCTTTTTTTCCACGTTCTCTACTCTTTTGAAAAGCATAAGGCAGTGCTTACTGTTCACAACCGTTGTCTGTTGGCACGTCTGGTGACGGTGTAGTGTGTGACTTGAATTGATGTGTTAACACTAAATACTCTGAAAGTTCATGTTGTTGTTTTTTGCTACCAGCTATACACAAATATGAGCTTATGTGTGTTAAACATATTATATTATCTATATAACATATTATAGTATAATTATATTATAATATGTTATGTACAGAATATTTTTAACATACATCAGCTCATATTTGGGACATACTCTTATACAGCGGGACAGCTGGTAGTGCAGGGTTTAGTGCTACTGCCTTTGGCCCCACCGGTTGCAGGTTTGATTCCCACCTATCTGTAGTACTCTTGAACATGGTGCTTACCCTAAATTGCTGAAGTAAAGGAAAAACATTATCCAGCTGTATAAATAATTGTAAGTCGCTTTGGAGAAACGCTTCAAATAAAACTAAATATTATGTTTAATATAGATCTTTTTCAAATGTACAGTATATTAATCATATTATATTATGTAAAATGTTAAAAATAGCATTATATTATGTATTTTTCATATGTATATTAGTAACAACCCCATAGATCTTAGAATCTTACCTATAGACACACACAGTCTGAAGCTGCTGATCCCAAACAGGATTGTGACAAGACGGAGCCCAACCCGGCAACACAGGGCATAGAGGACACACCCAGGACAGGACGCCAGTCCATCACAAGGCACCCCAAGCAGGACTTGAACCCCAGACCCACTGGAGAGCAGGACTGGGCCAAACCCACCAGGCCACCACATCCCCCTACCTATAGACACATGTAGTCCAAATAATTATAAATATAAATGACTTCACCTGATGAAAAGGAAAATTTGTGTGAGTCAGCGACTAGATTAGCAGATACTTGGCTACTGTTTGTCTACATGAGCTGTTCTCATCAGGGTCACTTAATCCCTGGTACTCATGTTAGGATACAATAAGCAGAGCGGAAAAGTTTGTATAGACCATCTTATGTACGCAGTGCAATTTAGGATATGAGAAGATAAAGAAGCCATAATACTCCTACACATTGTCAGCGTGTACTGCAAAATCACACATCTATAGCACTGGATTTGTCAGCCATCCCCTGAATGGTATGCCATAAACTTGGGTTATTTGAAAGATTGATCTCACTTGTTACCCCAGTAAATACACCCAGCAGAGAAACCTTATCATTAGATTTTCTTCTCTTTTTTTTATCAAAAGACTGAGAAAAAGCCATTTCATGTGATGCAGTATAAGTAAGGCAGACAGTGTCCTCTGGTGGTTAGGTAAAAGGGTTTTTGCCCTAAGATAATGGTGGCAGTAATGCACCTATCATTCTTTACATCACAGTTGCAGGGTGGGACAGTGGTAAGCATGGATGCCTGACAGCTCCTGGGCTGTGCGATCAGGCGTACGTTCAGTCTCCGTTCGGTCTGCATGGAGTTTGCATGTTCCATCCATATTCATGTGGGTTTCCTCCAGGTGTTCCAGCCACAGTCCAAAGGCATGCGTTTCAGGTGAACTGGTGGTTCTGCGTTGTCAGTATGTGAATGTGTGCATGATTGTATGCCTGTGTGTGTGGCTACCTTGCAATCTTCTGGTGTTCCATGTGGAGGGTGTCCTACCTAGCCTACCACCCTCTCCATCCCTGATATGCTCCTGATCACCGTGGGTTTGCACTGGACAAACAGTTATTTACTGATTGTGTGTTTTTACATCACAAGATGATAGGATCAATTTAAAAGGAGTTACGCCTGTTGGACTGAATCTTCAATACAGTTATATTAGTATTTCAGTTTTTAATGATGGACTAGAACATCACTATGTATGGCTTCATTCTAACTCCTTTATTCCATAATGAAATTAATGCTGTGCTGGTGCACTGCCTCACATGCCCAGCACAAGTATTTCAGAACCCCAGTTGGACTTTAGATGGCAGTACAGTACAAAAATTTAACAAAGACCTGCAAATTATTTGTTTATACCTGAATATGAATTCAAGACAGTTGCTTGTTTATAAAATATTTAAATCCTTGTCTTTTTTCAACTGACATAGTCGCACAAAGTGATTCTCATTGTGACAGCAATTTTCTTTAATTCTGATAAAATTATATTGTAATTCAGAATTGTTTCAAGGTCTTCCTGGGAGACATTTCAAAATGTAACTTAATAAAGACACACCTCCAGAGGTCCAGATTTTGATCATGTCAGATTTATTTTTTGGGAACAGCTAATATATACTTGTAATTTTTACTTACTAAGAAAATTAATTTCTTGACCCATCTTCTAACAGCTGCTATGGAGAACCACCTTCAGTTTCACAGGATGCACATCACTGGGTGTGTATAATTCATGCTGTGGCAGGTGAAGAACTGAAAAAGAAATGCTATCCAGCAGATGGTGCTTTACCAGGGTCACAGTGGCAATTCTGCCAGCATGCATATAATTCCAGGCACTGGAGGCCAATATTGCTACCATTTATTATTTTACCAGCAATTACTCCTCAAACATTTCGGCACTGAGGTGCAACAAAAGTCAAGCTTAATTACGAAATAATATATACTGGGAAAAAAATTTATAGTAAAACAACATTTTCTGTTGTCTCTCTCTGCTGTAAGACACCTCTGTAAAATCCCTACTACCTTTTGTATGTCACATCAATTTAGAAAGGTATTTTTATATTTTGAACCTTTTAAGAAACTGTCATAGCATTTTGTTTTGGATAAAATGTTCTGCCTAATAGGTTCAGCCCAAGGAACCACATTACTGATTGTAGGGTGGTGTGTTGAAAAAACAAGAAAAAAAACACTTCCATTCTGTCTTTTGTTGTCTCTGTGAATTTCCTTTAGAGTGCGTCTGTCTAGCAAACTTGGTCCAAAAATTTTGACTCGTAAACATGTCGGTTCCTTGAACAGCAGGTAAGGGCAACACATGGTATAGTGGTTTGAGCTGTTCCACAGAAATCTCAAGGTCCGTTGTTAGAACCTTGCTCTTGTTGTATGTTGTCATACTATGGGAAGATTTCCATCCATCCATCCATCCATCCATCCATCCATCCATCCAACCATCCATCCATCCATTCATCAACCACTGGTCCAGTGCAAGATAGTAATAGGCAAGATGAAACCTACATTCTGAGTGGGATGTTAGTCCATTGCATTGTAAAAACATTCTACTGTCCAAATGGGTTAATTGATATAGGTTACTTATTTAACATTGTAAGTCACCTTGGATCAAACTCTCTGATAAATAAACATAAATAATAATAGCAATTGTGAAACCTTAATACATTTTCTAAGAAACAAATTAATCCATAGTGTGGCACAGTGGTGCCTCACGGTACCTAGGCTGTGCATTATGACGTAGGTTCAAATCGACAGCCTGTGTGGAGTATGTATATTTTATCCAAGTTCGCATGGTTTTCTTCTGGGCACGCCGGTTTCCTTCCATAGCCAAAAGACATGTGTTTCAGATGACCTGGTGATTCTAAATTGTCCATAATGAGTACGAGAGTGAGTGAGTGAGTATTAATCAGTGAATGGTTATAAGAAGTTTAGTGCAGTGTACCTGGCACTTGGACAGTCGTGTCATACAAATAGTAACTGATCGTTGTACTATGTCACTTTGCAGAAAAGCATCTGCTAAATGAATAATGTTAATGAAAAACCTTAAAAAGACAAATACACATTTGACATACAATAAAAGCTGCACATACTGCAAAATACAATGTTTTTAAACTCTGAAATAACAGATATCATTAAAAATAATTTTTTTTTTTTTAAATTATTTATCCTCACATATTTGTTTTGCACATTTTTGGAAGTTCATGGAATGGTGACAAGTCCTTTCTGACACTAATGCTATTTATACAGAACATACATAGTTACCCATAGTTAAGGGATACGTGATATGTTCTTAGTTTCAGTAAATGAAAACTGTAAGACTGCTTAATGACTGCTGTAAAGCTTTCTGGTTTATTTAACTGATCTAAAATTAAGATTCCTACTCTGTATTCTCAAAATCATGTATTAATAAAATTGTAAGTCACAGTAAAGAGAGGTGTGAGCTAAATCCACACATTTTTATTGTTGATTTATTTTTATCATCAATGTAATAATAAACTGACATAATTTATTTTTACCAAAATAATGCATGTTACAGATATTGGAATCTTAGAAGTGTAGTGCAGTACACTCTTTATGAGGTGTCAGCTGGAATTTCCAATTTTTTTTTTTTAAATTCTGAAAGGTGGATAAAGTATCAAAGCATATTTACTGTATTCATACAAACAATCAAAAACATTTTTAGTCAGAATAACAGTATTAAATGAGTTGGTTGGTACTGAAGAGTAAGAAAAAACTGCGGTAAAACCCAACATCTGTCTCTGGGTCAGTATCAGCCTCACAGCTGGTAGCGTAGTGGTCATAGGTGCTTCCTTTAGACCCACAGGTCACAAGTTTGAATATCACCTCTAACTGTAGTACCCTTCAACAACGTACTTATCCTGAAATTACTCCAGTAAAATTACCTAGCTGTTTAGATAGGTATTAACTGTGAGTAGCTTTGGAGAAAAGCATCAGCTAAATGAATAAATGCATTTCAAGCATTTCATTCCATTGGAAATATACTGGCAAGTAATTTTTTTCCTACAAAAATGTCAACTAATTAGTCTCTTCAGAAATGACTGTATATTCTCAGGTAAAGAAACAAAACCATAGTCCATAGTTCACAATCCTCACAGCACAGTGGACAAATACATTTTGTGTAAAATGCATCTATTTACTGACCTTTCTCATCTGTTTTTATTTATTTATTTATTTATTTATTCTAGTATGTGTTTAACAACTTTCATACCATCTGCTAATTCACGAGAGAGCTGGAGGGGGTTGGAAATTAACAAGTTTCCACATGTTGCAGGTGAAGGTTGAACAATTTTTAATTATACCTGGACGATACTAATTCTTAATACTTAATATAACAAATGGTAAATCTGTGCTCATCTGTTCCCAAGATAATTGGAACTTGCTGTTCCTCCACAGTTTTGTAGTGTCTGCTACATTAATTAACGGTGCTATGAGCCAGGCTACAATAGACACTTCATTTGTTTGAAATACATTCCCCAGACAGTCGTAGTGAAAAGTGGGGAAGCTGGTGATGGTGAGCATGGGCTCACACCTGGGAAACCTTCATTAGAATTTTGCACAATACATCAACAGTTACTCTGCTTTCAAGTTTACATGCTGCACATTTTTTAGCTACTGTATCGCTAAAAAACCTTCAAAATGACATGCTGATGTGAGTCCAGCGTTTTTAAAAAATAATTACTAGTTTTTCCAGGAGTGTTGAACCACTGTGTTATGTAAAAAAGCTTTTTCTAGCTATTGGGATAACCTTAGCAGACAGTGACCAAAACCCATAAATGTAGCTTGCACTGTAGGAGTAGAGATGCGAATTAATGAATTATTTGAGAATTTCGTACATACTTTATATTAATATTCCAGTCTTTTTTTATCTTTAGTATTTGATTTTTAATTCTCACAGTACACACATTGTAGTTGAATAAACAGTAGTTAATTTTCATAGAAGGATTTGAGGTCTTCTAACGTGATAATCTGCTTATGGGGGTGTTTTTGTGATGTGCTAAATTAGTTCAAGCTTCAGCCTTGACAGCTTTTCCTCTTCAACAGCATACCAGTCAATCAGTCAATTACATGACCCACTTTGTCTGTGAGGCCTGAAGACATATTAAAGCTGTAACTAGGTTTTTTAAAAATGTGCTGAGGTGTAAAATTACAGTCCTCCAGTGGTGGAACAGGCAGAACACGTTGATAACAAAGGAGTTAGATGGAGGGATCACTCTAATGAGACAAATGGGGGAAAAAAAGTCTTCCATTGTCCATAACTTTAAATACTCTATTGCCCTTGTTGGGCATCTATTAGAACACACAGTTTGCCCTCTAATACAGGCAAAACTGGTCAAATTTACATGTTATTTATCAGCTGCTTACCTTTTTTTTTTTTTTTTTTTAATGGGTATTCTCACTTTACAAGAGGATATTTCATACAGCAAATTAACTGTTCCAGAGTGTACAACACTGGGGCAAATGCTTTTTTTAAAAACTTCACCCTTTGGTCAAAAGTTCAGCTTCTTAATCACTGAGTCTGAGAAGAGAAAGCTCTGCATGTTTGTTATCTCCTTTGACTAAGTTTGCTATTTCCCAAAGAAGTGCAGATTAGAAGTAAAAGTTTCATGCTGGAGTCAACTGGATCATGACTAAGTTGATGGGAAACACATACATTTATTTATTTAGCAGACACTTTTCTCAGAAGCAACTTCCAACAAACTCCATGTAGTGTTACCAGCCCACACACCTTATTCACCATGGTGACTTACACTGCTAGATACACTACTTACAATGGGCCACTCATCCATACATCAGTGGAACACACACACTCTCTCTCTCTCTGTCACTCACACACTATGGGTGAACCTCAAGAGCATGTCTTTGGACTGTGGGAGGAAACCAGAGCACTCAAAGGAAACCCACACAGACACAGGGAGAACATGCAAACTCCACACAGACTGAGCAGGGATTGAACCCACATCCTCTCACACCACCCAAATGCTGTGAAACAACAGCACAAGTCACTGTGCCACCATGCTGCCCCAAACAAATCTAGCATCACAGAATGGGGAAAAGCTCAGTTGAATTGAACTCGCATTAACATATTTGCCATACAATAAGATAGGACTATTCATTAAAATATTTTTGCTTATGTATACCTTGTGCTTAAATATTTTGCACTTTTGTTTAATTCACCGATCTGAGTAGATGAAAATTCCTAAAGTAAAAGACAAGCTGTACATATGTTGCTGTTATTGCAATATGCTCCAAATGCATTAAAACAGAATTCTTTTGAAGGCTTTCAATTTGTGTTTCCATGGCAAAACCTGCTGTTATTTTGATTACTTTTGTCTTGTTTTCTGTATTCCTACCCACCTCTTTCCTCTTATTTTGATCAGCTGTCTTTGCCACCACCCTCTGACTGTGTGTCTCTAAACCCATATCTGACCCCGCAGAATCACAGCAAGGGAAACCAGTTCCAAATATCTGTATTCATCAGGATAAACACATTAACGTCTAAAATAATTACCTTTGTTTGTGATGCAAAGTGTTAGAGCTGTCCTTATACCTCCCAATCACCCCCTCTCTAATGGCCTCTCCTCCTATAGCCATTATTTTGCTTAATTTCAGCTTTGCCATTCTCCCTCATTCTGTTTTTAAAGCAGATTTCACAGAAAAGCCTGTTGTCCGCCCACATAAAATCTCTACTTCCCTTTTATCCCTTACAATAGAAGATAATGGCACCGAGGTAGGATCCAATGAATGGCTTTGTGTTCGGCAAACACATTAAAAATTGCAGTGTCTCTTGTTTATTGTGTGTCTGTGTCTTACAGTGTGTGTGTGTGTGTGTGTGCGTGTGCATTTTCCACACATTGATCTTGAAAGCATAAAAATGTATCAGTAATGTGTGTGTGTGTGTGTGTGTGTGTGTGTGTGTGTGTGTTCTGTGTTGTCCCCTAATAATAAAAAGCCTCCTCCTGCAATGACTATTGTTTGTAGCTATTGTACAATTAACATACTCTTCCTCTTTTATAGCAAAGTGTGTATATACATGTATCACAGTACATGGCAGTCAACCTGTGTTTGTTTGTTCTTCGGCTGGGGATGTTGAGTGGGTGACTGTGATTGCCCTTGTGCGTCTGTAAATGTTAGTGTGTTTTTGTATATGACAACAAGCGTTCACTCCCTCACACAGCTGCAGCAATGTGTGTGTTGAAACACAAGCTGGCAGCAAGGAGTTGCATGTTACCCACACATTGTCATTGTTTCTCCATTTTATTAGTAAACAAGAAACTCAGTTTGGTCAATAAATGATCTGTGGGCGTGCTGTACTTAGGAAAGCCTGTGAAAGCTGTTCAAGAGAGCTGTACTGTTCCTTAAAATTTATGTATATATATATATATATATATATATACACACACACACACACACACATCAAAACACACATACACACGCACACACACTTTAATGAGCCTCCTCTCTGTAATGAAGCTTTTTAGACGTTAGCAGCCAAACGCCTTTTGTTATTTGCTGCAGTTATTTTGATGCACGCCTGACGCTGGAGTGGGTAAAATATAAGTAATTGCTGGATCGTTTGCAGGTTGTTTAGCTTGTGTACTAAGCCAGATGAGAACAGTTAATGAGCACAGCTTCCAGCGGCAATTAGTGAAACAGCCGTGTATATCACAGATGATTTGCAATTAGTGGGCAACATCTATGTTGGCTGGGCTGCTGGTTGGGCGGAGGTGGAAGGGTGGCAGTGAAGGGGGCTGGAAAGGGGGTTATAGCAAAAAACATGATGTTTATACATCTGGCTGACAGGAGACCTTACTGAGTCTTTGTGTCGGTTATGAGAAATGTGTTTGCTGCTGCATGGGAGATCACACTGGTGAAATCCTAAGTGCTGATTGTGAAGTCATATTATCATGTCACATCGCAGATCTAATGAGAGCAATGCCATTACCGGTGCTCATTACCAACAACAAAACCTGGGTCATTCCATATACTTTTTATTCAGCAGCAAAATGGCATTCCATATTCATTTCTGCAATAACTCAATTAATTTACAATATAACAAAAACGAATTTCAAAGCTTTCCTAGTATATCAGCCAGAGTTACCGAGATGTTCTTGGGAAAAAAAATTCCTTTTAAAACTGGTTTCAAGATAAGTTATTACATAATTGTATGTTGTCATTACTAGAAAAATTATGGTTTTTTTTTCATGTTGGAAGTGACTGGTGGTGTAAAAAGTGGCATTAAAAAAAAAAACAAACAACAACAAGAAACCTACACTAGCACACTTCCTGTTACACCAAAAAGCATTTCAACTAAACTGTTTGGTATTTTGGTGAATTTTAGGTGATTTTTTTTGTCTAGGAAGCAGTTTCTGAAAGTCTATTAGAAATCATGGTAATTTGATCTCCTCACAACAGGAATTTGCCTAACGGGGTGATTTTATGCAATGAATCAACCCTGTTACACAAGGAATGGGAGCACACTCAATCTCCCTTGACAGATTCACATATATTTTGTCTGTCTTCATGTTCACACTACCAGAAATATCCTTATACACTGTAAACACCAAATATGTTTATGCTGTTGTTTCAACTTTAATTGCCACAGATTTCATGAGCTTGGAAATTTCCCTCTGGGGCTCATAGGTTGTAGATAACTGGGAGGCAAATGGGAGAAATATACAAATAAGTCTTTGATACTGAAGAGCTGAACATATGTCAATGTTGGGTGTAAAACGAAACTATCGTGTATCCCTCATGGGTTCTGCAGAAAAAAGAAAATGGAAAAAGGCAATTCCTCCTTTTCCTGAACACGTACGTCTTTTACGATTTTGTACTGTCTAAATGCAGTGACACTACTATATGTTACTATTTCATCCAAAATGAATATGAATAATCATGAATAATCATAGCCAGAACTCCCAGTGAAACTCTACAAAAAAAACATAATAACAGTTCAACCAAGGGAACAAAATGGATCAAATTTGTGCATGTGCTCTATGTTCTTATTACCATTCGTTTTCAATGTAGAGGTCCACATTTTACAGTGATTAACATTTTCAGATTGTACATAATACACAGATAGTGTTACTCTTTTTGTCTCAAGTCTATTGGTTTATATGGTGGAATGTGAGAAATTAACTATGCTTTAGGATGACGCGTCTGCATCCAAGTCTCTCGTTCTGTTGGTGTAATGCACCCAGTATTTTTCTGTGAGATGTATGTCACTTTGGAGAAAGTGTCTGCTAAATGAATAAATACAGATGTAAGTTGTCCAGGAACTGGACTTCAGCGTTCAGATTTTTACACTTGTCATACCACAATACTTCCAATGATGATTATTTATGAACTTCATGAAAAAACCAACCTGGATGTGCTAAGTGAGCGCAGATATTTATTACACAGAAACATATACAATACTACTTTATGGTGTATAGGTTTCCCCAGTTTCCTCTCACAGTTCACAGCCCAGTTTTTCACATGAACTTATAAATATAATTTGCCCTTAGTGTATGACTATGTCTGTATGTTACATTGTTGTGATATGTAGTAAATAGGTGAAAGACTGTAATGAGATTATGTTGTGTATTTTGAGCACTGCAAGTGACCTTTGACAAACGTGCCCAATAATGCTAGTTCAGTAAGTCACTTTGGTTAAGACTGTCTGTGAAAGGGTAACTAAACATGTAGCTGGAAGTATACTGGTTAAAGCTGCTGCCTTCAGACCTAAAGGTCATGACTTCAAAGCCCACCTCTACCTGTAAGACCCTTGAGCAAGGTACTTACCCGAAATTGCTCTAGTAAAAATGTTCCAGTTCTTTAAATGGTTAAAATAATTGTAAGCCAATTACATGCACTGCTTTATTTCTCTTCAGAAAAGAAAAACAACTGTGTGAGAAAGATAACATGCTGATATTGACATGTCCTGATGTGTCTCCAGGGTCAAATTACCATAGTGGAATACGCCTCATAGACCTCATGGGGTTAGATTCTGTGTTGGCACATCTAGTAGCTACAACCAAAACCCCGGTTCAGATGCAGAAACGATATTGTTCAGTCATCTGTTTAGCTCTTGTTCACATTTCTGCTGTATATGATTTAAAATAGTACAAGTACAATAGTACAAATAGTACATTATAAAGGTCTTAGGCTGATTTCATACAACCAATGATTTGTTCGTTTTTGTTATGAAATATTTCACAACGGTGTTGTAACATAAATTTCATTGGTCTCCTTTCTACAGAATGTCATCTTCCAAAATTACCATTCACCACTGAAACAAGTAAATTTTCAAAGATATCTAACATGCACATATGAATGTAATATGTATGTTGTTCAAACCTAACTTTCATGCACATATAAATGAATAATGTATACATGTAGTTACATCTGTACACAAAGTCAAGTGATCATGTACAGCCTAAAGACAACATGGTTCAAATAAATAATGGCTGGAATTATATGAAGAACATTTCCGTGTGTCTTCAGATTTGCTGGTTCAGACTGGAGTCCCATGAGTGACCATTATCACTTCTATTTAGTTGTGTAACAGTCGCTGCCCACCCACTCTGGAGAAGACACACCCACAAACCAATTAAAACTACCGGTGACAATGGCCAGTCACAACCTGCTGAGGCCTGGGTTCTGCTAACGAGAAGGGTGACAAGTGGGTCATTAGCAGTCTGTGACTGTGCAGTCAGAGAGAGAGAGGAAAAAAAAAACCATTAGAGTACAGTATCATTCTTTTTCTGCTTGATGAAATCCCCGCTGAACCGAACCTCTGTCCCCCTCGGCCTCCTCAAACCAATTAAAGTTGTTTGTGGAGATACAAAATAATTAAAAGTGCACTTTGTTGTTTTTTATTTGGGGTGCATAATGCCACTACTGGCCGTGTAGCAATATGTTTTCTGATGTCTGGTATTTAATTTCCCAAATTAAGCTATAAAGCCAGGTGTTCTGCTGTGTAAGGTAGTATAGCTTATAACTTCTGATGCCGTTCTAAGTTCATGTGTTTCACAGTAGCATGGTAGTTGGAGTGCATTCATTTTCGAATCTTACAGTAAACATATGCATTCACCAGGGTATTTCTTCTGTTATAAATGTATATACAGTTGACCCTTATATGCGGATTTCTGTCAATAAATATACTGGAAAATTTTTTGGAGATTTGCGACAATTTGAAAAAACTCGCAGACGAACAGCGTAGCCTAAAAATATTGAAAAAAATTAAGAAATAGTGGGATATATCACGAATGCACAAAATATATGTAGATACTAGCCTATTTTATGATTTACTACCATAAAATGCACACAAATCTATTATAAACTGTTCAAATTTATCAAAACTTACGCACACGAACACTTACAGACCGTACATGGCATCATTTGCAGTCGAGAGAAATGTAAACAAACGTAAAGATGCAGTATTAAATCATAACAAGAAAATTAACTGTAGTACGTACTGCACTACTATAATAATTTGTCTATTTTATCATTTACTACCATAAATTACACACATTTCTTAAGAAAAATAAAAAGTAAACATTTTCTGAAGCAATTGTATCGATTACACTAGGCTACCGTAAAGCAATCATATTGCTGCTTCTTTGTTATCAATGCATTAATTGTTATACCTGTAAATAAATATGCATTTCTTTTCCACATCATATTTTCATTTTCATTTTTGATGTCTAGTGTTAGTAATACATATAACATCTACAGTGTTTTGTATCATATAAGACAATATTGATGTCGGTACTGACAGACAGACGGACATTTCGTCTTGTAAACAGACAACATAAACTTCCGCTATCGATAAATACAATACAGTACTGTAAATGTATTTTCTCTTCCTTATGATTTTCATAATAACATTGTCTTTTCTCTAGCTTATTTTATTGGAAGAATACAGTATATAATACATATAACATACAAATATGTGTTAATTGACTGTGTTATCGGTAAGGCTTCCGGTTAACAGTAAGCAATTAGTAGTTACGTTTTTGGGCAGTCAAAAGTTATGCGCGGATTTTCGACTGTGTGGGGGGTCGGTGCCCCTAACCCCCCGTGTTGTTCAAGGGTCAGCTTCAGCTGTAATTTCAATTTGTGTAGTTATCAGAAAATCTCAACATTTATCACCTCATACATCTTTGCTACTAGAATGTGAATATAAATCAAGGTGACAGGACAAGTACTTGTTTCAATTCCCTTTCACCTACAGTACCCATGAGCAAGGTACTTACCCTGAGCTACTCCAGTATACTCTGCTGTACAAACAGGTACATAACTATGAGTAACTTGCTGCTGTTCAAATTTAACAATGTAAAGTACTATACGTTCAACAATGGCGCCAGTAAGATCAAGTAAATAAGCCAATGAGGAAAATCTGGACTTTGTGCATGTTGTGTAGTATACAAATTACAGTGATATACCCGAAGAGCAGCTGATCAGATATTTTCCACCAGTAAGCTTGTACTAGTCAACTATACTTTGCTATGGAGTGCTCGTTCCAGTTTTTTCTATTTTTTCAAATTTTCAACTTTAAATGTAATCTTTTTGCCGGTACTAGTAGTAAGGGAATGAAGCCAGATACTTCAATATTCTTTTATGCTATTTCCGTGGAGTGGAAGACAATAAAATGTGCAACTGTAGGTGTGACAAAGTAAATGCCCCCTCACATTCAATACCTGGATGCACCCTCTTTAGCTGAAATGAGCGCCACTGAATGCTTCCTGTAGTTGTACATCACTATAACGGAATTCGGGGGGTGTGGTGGTGCAGCGGGTTTGGCTGGGGCTTGCTCTGTGGTGGATCTGTGCTTCGAGTCCTGCTTGGAGTGCCTTGCAATGGACTGGCATTCTGTTTGGGGTGTATCTCCTCTCCCTTTGGCCTTGCGCCCTGTGACCAGGTTGGGCTCCGGCTCGCCTTGACTCCGTTCGGGACAAGCGGTTGTAGACATTTTGTGTGTAACAGAATTTTGGTCAACTCTTCCATACAGAATTACTCTAGCTCTACAGCATTTGCAGGTTTTCGAGTATGAGCCGCTCTCTCTAGGTTTTGGAACAACATCTCAGTCACTAGCCCCACAACCATAGCTAGCTATACCTACCAAGGGCAGCATAGCTTACGTTCTCAAAGAGTAACTTTTGTTAATGCCTTTATTTATAGTATTTACTCACAATAGCCTGAAAATTAAAGTTTTGTAAGGATTAAATTTTGGTAGGGAAGAACTACACCAAAGCAAGACCAAAGCCCTGGCCACGTTCAGCTCTGAATTATACAGTCTATGTAAACTGGAAGTGAATTCTTCTTTCTATCCAAGACCATATACAGATAACACACAGTGAAACCACAGAACTCCCAATTAAGTCAAACACTCCAACCATTCTCAGCAAACTCCCGATTCATTCAATAGAGGCTTACTTTCAATTAACACTTATAAAACATTTGTAAGTCCTCAAGTTACAAACAGCATTTTGACTGGAAGACAGTATAATTAGTTTTGCTCAAAGGCACTTTTATCACAAAGCTGCAATCAAGAAAACCCAAATATTGCATATGTCCCTGTAGTTAGTCACGGGTTCTATAAAAATATTAATTATGCCTTTGATTGTCAATAAGTATTAGTAGAAATACTTAACACTTCCATAAATGTCATAGATGTTAAAATATAACTTGTTAAAATTAATATGAAGGTTTTCCCAGCATATTTTAATGTGTTGCTGTAGATTGTGGGAGCATGTACTTAAAGCATGAAAAGAACACCATGGCCATGGGAATGAGACACAGTGGCGAGACACCCTGACTTCATTTACCAGTATATATAATTTTTTTATTTATACAGAATAAAGAATACTGCCAGTACAACATAATACAGGTCAGCATTACAAGAGATAGAAAACCAGAAATTGCAAAAGTTACTCCTCCAAGGCTATTGAAACATGGCCAAACATAACAGAGTACAGACAGCTCTTCACATTTCTCATGTTAAATCTCTCTGCTGCCTCAAAAAATTGGCTGTTAAATAGTCAGTCTCGAACTGACGAAAGGCAGTTTTTATGATTTCTGAGAAATAAAGTAAGCATAGATTAAGCAGAATTCTGCAGCAAAAAAAGGTTGAAGCTCAGCACAGATGATGAGTATTGGTACAAAACCCCAAATACCTGGGAGAGAAGAAGAGTGTAATTGTTGCCACATTCAATTCAGAGCGACCTTGCATAGAAAACTTACTATAGATAGTATTCAGGCATATTGGTGAGAACTGCAAATGATGGCGGATGAAAAATTTACTGATACCATATATTTCCATCTGAAATTTGACGTATGTGGATCGCTTTAAGAAATTGCACCGAAGAACAATTAATTAATTCCTTTGGAACACCAGCTTGCATGAGTTCTTGAAAAGAAGAAACTAAAAATATTATGAGTCATGTATTACTCAGAAACCTTTTCTTACTAATACAGGACATACTTTCTAATTGCCAGCTGTCTGTTAAACGTTTTGGCAGAAATGGTCAAATCCTACGCCTGTGCCAGTAGGCACTATAATTAAATCAGATGACACAGTAAATACAGAGGACTTTAAAAATGACAAGAAAACACTGAAAATGACATTGACATTGATTTGCATGTTAATGATTTGTATACATTACAAGTTGGATGGAAACACGTCACATTCCCAAAATAACTGTTTTTTCCATCAGTACAGTGCTAGAAGGTCTATAACGGACTAAGATATGAGCAACAGATGGATTTAGATGTTTTTAACAGGTACATCAAAATGTGTGGAATTTTTACATTGGCACAATATCTGGGCAGAGAAGAGTACCACATCCCAAAGGGGAAAACATGAGAAATCTGTCTATCTTCTATCCATTTTAGGATTATGGAAGCAGTGGCAGCTCAACCTGAAGTGTAGAAGGGTACCAAACCATATATATCCAGCCACACAACCACCTACTAAGAGCAATTTTCTATTTGCAAATTCACAGGAAATCAACTGAAGTGAAGAAATGAATCTGTGGAAAACCACGGAATCATGGAGAATGTCTTGTTTAGTACTTGTTTTGTTTTTGTAAATTGTGGAATATCCAAAGTAACACAGGCTGACATAAAGATATGTATAATCACTAAAAAAGGCAGATGAGATGCTGGTCCAACATACTGCAGTTATACACAGTAAAGGCAAAATACAGGATGACTGTGGGAGGGGGTTGGAACACTCAGTCTCACACAGAGACAGGCTGAATATCAAACTCCTGATCCCTGAGTTCAGGAGTCAGGAGAAAGCACTTCAGTTTCATACCTGCAAAAAAAAAAAAAAAAAAATCTATATATAAACATATACACACATTTTCAGAACCGCTTGTCCCATACGGGGTCACGGGGAACCGGAGGCTACCCGGCAACACAGGGCGTAAGGCCGGAGGGGAGTGGACACACCCAGGATGGGACGCCAGTCCGTCGCAAGGCACCCCAAGCAGGATTCGAACCCCAGACCCACCGGAGAGCAGAACCCGGTCCAACCCACTGCGCCACCGCGCCCCCATAAACATATATATATTTCTTAATAATAATTGAACTGATAAAAGATTAAAAAAAAATTAAAATAGAATAGTAATAAAAAATACAGCTCCTTATTTTGGTACAAAATAAATATACTGATTCAGCATTGCAGTGGACATAGACAAATTAATGGTAACATCTTGAGATAGTATGGAAGCAATCAAAAACTTGTCTCCAAGCTATTTCTATCAAACCAGATGCCCCTAAGTCTCCAAGTGGTAAAATGAGATTAAAAAAAAAAATAAAAAATTAGCTAATAAAAATATTAATCCACCAGGCCTTTAGCTGTAGTGTAGCAGTAAGAGCTGTTGTCTTTCCACCCAAATCAATTCAATTCAATTTATTTTTATAGAGCACTCTTCTCATGCAGTGACACCCAAATGTGACAGATTCAAATCCTCACTCTAGCTGTAGTATCCTTTAGCAAGGTGCTTACCCTAAAATTGCTCCTGTAAAATTACCCAGCTTTATAAATGGGTAATTAATTGTAAGTAGCTTAATACTGCAAGTTGCTTTTGAGAAAAGTGTCAGCTAAATGTGTAAATGTAATATATAACTGTCTTACAGATTTGAACTATAGAATTTGAAAGTGGAGTTTGTTTGTGAGAATCATTCAAAGTTTACAGTCAGTCTGAACCAGGTTTACAGAAGCCTGAACAAAATTTTGGATTAAAGAACAATTTCGATGACAGTTTTGTAAGTTTTCTTCCCTTGAAAATTCTGTTTTTATTGTACATTATGGTGTTTATAAGTAACTGCTGGTGAGTCCATTTCAACCCATGGAGTCCACTTGCAGGCTTTACACAGTAAGGGATGGTACAGAAGTGGTTCACCATTGCCTTCGTCTGCAAAAGTCTTTTGAATGTGGTTAGAACCCACATGGACACCCTGCAACCTAGGCACAAATCAAGCTGGACCAGAACCATGTCCAAAAGCACAGATCAATCATGGTGGGGCACCAGTGTTACTCAATGCACCACCAGGCCATTATTTGTTATAAGGATTGCATACATTATGATTCAATCTATGCTGGTGCACCAGAATTATAACATGACTATGTGTTCTGTATAAATTTACATTCATTTGGACATTTCCACAGGCTTTTTGCCAGAACAAGTCTATCTATATAAATACACATAGATTTTCTTCTTTGAGTGCTGTCCAGTTCTGCTCTTTTTTCGCACATTTGAGAAGGACTGGGCACCTGTTGTAAGTTCATCAATTCCAGGAGTTAAAGACTTATTTTTCAATTTTTTTTAAAATACCTTGGGCACGCAGGTGTCCACACCCACCTCTGGGATTATCTGCTTCACTGATGAGGGTCAACGCAGTATTGCATTTACATGGACTATCAGAAGACAGAAATGGCTGCACTGAAGCTGAAACTGGTGTGGATGCTCTTTTTAATGTTTAATGTTTACATTTGTTACAAAGTTTTATGGTTTTTAACAAAGAAATGTATAAGTCCATCACACACCATCAGGCATGCATGGCGTGACTCAGTACCTTGACTCAGTACCTTTTGTTCCCACTGAATATTGCTACTAGCAGAGTTCCAATAAGAAAACATGGTATTGCTCAGAGCAAACTTTGCGGGCTTAAATTGATTGCTGATCATGCGATGAGTGGGTAGAGTATAAACATGAGCACAGAATTAAAGATACAGCACTTAAATAAAGCTATAAACTATAACAGATATTTAAAAGTTAACAGTTTTTATTTTAAAAGTCGTGGTGTCAAGCGATTGTGCATGGAGCTGAGATACAATTTATAATGACATCTAGCAGGCAATAAGAGGAACTTCAGCAATACGTTTATAAAAGCCAACTGGAGTGCTGAGCTGTCTGGTGCTCACATTTATAAATAGGACATTTATACTCTGATTTTCCCATAAATGACATTCAGTGCTTTATCCTAATCATGGACAAACAGCTAAGCAAATACAGTATCTGCATGACTTTTTCAGTATATTTTGAAAGTATAGTTTAATTGAAATGTGTATTCAGAGAACACTGAGCTGTGAAACTGTCAAGTTACTAAATTGACTAAAAATTAAATAAGCAGTTTAAAGGCAATCAGCAATGTTAGTGGTTTTGCTTGTCACTCTGCAATGCAATCTGTGTGGCTGCCAAACACAGAAATGTGTGTATTGAGAAGCCATCTAGAGATCTTGATCTAATGCAAACTAGACTAAACATTATGTCAGCTTGGTTTTCTGGCATCGATCATGCTAACTGAATTTGCACATCTGAAGAACCAGTCTTTGGATCCCATCCTGAAGTGAAATTTCTGCTTTCTTAGTTAGGTGAAATGTGATTAAAACTGCCAGTGAGAGCATGCATTTCATTTTAATACAGACACCCCTCTGTTTACATAAATTTCACTTATGTAAATCCGGATTTATGTAAGAAATTCCCAGTATACACATTATTTACGGATGGCCCTTTTTTATGCAAAACATCTGAAATATGTTAAGCGCAAGTTGGTGTAGCCAGACAAGGCAGGAAGTTGCACCTTCCCAGGTCTTAAGTGTTTTGAATTGTGAACACATCTCGTCTCATTAATGTAGTGCTTTTCTCGCATATTTTTTACCCTTTTAATTATTCACAATGCCTGGTGGTAAAGGTGCACTTGAAGGAAAACGAGAACCGTCTCGCAAGCGTACGGCAATCGATCTTGGAGATGAAATTGAAAATAATAAGGAAGTATAAAAGTGGACAAAGATTATGGTCTATAGCACGGGAACCAGGTTTATCCGTATCGACTATAAATATGATAGTGAAGGATGCTGCACATAGAAAGGAGCATGTGATGATGGCACGCGATGATGTTGAATGGTGGGGGAGGAGGAGGTATCTGACATACGTAACTTTTGACTTACGTAAGGGATTGAAGAATGGTCTATTTGCGTAAGTTGAGGGGTGTCTGTACTGCAAAGCATTTAACAATTTTTTGAAAGTATAGTAAGCTTGTAACACCTTCTTTACAAATGTTTTATAGTTTTTGGTGTAAAATAATTGTAAGTATTGTCATTAAAGAAAGTAGTTGTCAAGTCAAATGCCTACAGATTAGGAAGCTATTGCTTTCCTCATTCTTACACCTGCCACAAACTGCTACTGAAATTTAATTTTCCCTTGTCCTTATGGAAAAACCAGGATGGTGGATTACATGCACACATTTCTCAGATCTGCACCACTAATTATCTAATAAATAAAATAATGAAATGTCAGATGCAGTAAAGAAGCCTGAGCCATCTTTCTTGGTTGAAAAAGCACACATACTAAAATTCCCTGCTCTTTGCTTTTCCAAACAAATCTAGAAATCACACACACACACACACACACACACACACATTTTCTGAACCGCTTGTCCCATATGGGGTCGCAGGGAACCGGAGCCTACCCGGCAACTCAGGGCGAAGGCCGGAGGGGGAGGGGACACACCCAGGACGGGACACCAGTCTGCCGCAAGGCACCCCAAGCAGGACTCGAACCCCAGACCCACCAGAGAGGAGGACCTGGTCCAACCCACCGCGCCACTGCGCCCCCATCTAGAAATCAAAGTCTTCAATTTTTTTCAAAGAACGCTGCAGACAAAAAACAAGTTCTTGAAATAAAAAAAGAATCTCATTAAATTATTCATTCTAGTATCCCTAGTTCTCCTAGTTGGCGAGATGGGGAGGGAAGCCCATGCGGCCAGATGTTCCACACTTCTTAACAAATGGAGACTATTTGGCATTGAGAATGCGATTCAAGCCAGGGATGAAAGATTCTCAGAAATGTTCAACTTGAATTTGTCATTTGAAATAGCACAAATTATCACAGAGTAAGAATTGTTTGCATTTCCAAAGATTTAAAGAGCTTAACTTTTATAACCTGAAAGTTAGCAACAATGGGATATCAACTACTGGAACCAATATTTCTGGGTTCTTCAAACGTAAAAGCCCATCTTCAACAAAGAGGGAAGTTCGATGAACCTCTTCTCCTATAGTAGATACTGCATCTGATAGTTTCAAAAGGTTCAGTCCAAGTTATGCTATTTCTGAAGTAGGTGACTCAGTATTGAGTGTGGAAGGCCTCTGAGGAAGAAAGGATTTTGCAAAACACTGTTTTTTGCACTGTCAGTGTATGAATAACTTCCACTTTACTTCCTACATCATAGAAACTGAGAGCGATGCTGCCTTTTTATACAAAAAAGCATTTTGTACCTATGAAAGAGAACAATCTGGTTCAGATATATGTACCCCCTTTTCTTCAGAATGACAGAGAAAAAAATTTTCTCATAAACTGGATGTTAGAGACTAATTGCAATTCATAACTATATCAGGTAATTAAGCAAATGAAAACATTTCTATCCAAAGTAGTAAAGCTAGCCATTGAGAATGTATTAATTTTTTACATAATATTTTACACAGTAGTACTCTATCACCCCTGCACAATACAATAGTCCTACTTTACTTTCTTCCTTTACTTACTTTGTATGTTTTCAACTTTGGCAACCCCCTGAAAGGTATTATACTAGTCTTATGTTGTGGAAGCTAAAGGAAATAGAACATTTAAGGACATAATGGTAGAGGCATAGAAAGCACTCTGCAACCATGGTTACTATGGTGCACCACTCAAAGGTAGCACATGAAAGCGATGAGGGCTGGCCGAAGGTCTAACATATGCTTTGCAAGCTTGGAGTATTTTGAACAAAGAGGATGTGCATATCCAACTGCTTTATTTTACTCTTTGAAGCACAGACAAAATCTATTCTTTTATAATGTTTCATGCTAACAGGAACACAATAGACCTTTGAATTGTTTAAAGGGGCCAAAGTATGTTTGACTCATAAAACAGGACTGCTCTTTATGTAAGGCAAATCAATACACTTTTGTTGGCTACTTATATATAAATTAGTTAAATTTAGGCGGCAAGGTGGCACAGTGAATACTGCTGCTGTCTCACAGTGTCTAGGTGGTGTGAGAGGTAATCGGTCCGATCCCTGCTTAGTCTGTGTGGACTTTGTATGTTTTCCCCATGTTTGTGTGGGTTTCCTCTGGGTGCTCTGGTCTCCTCCCACAGTCGAAAGACATGCTGTTCAGGTTCAATCTTAGGGTGTGTTTCACCGATATATGGATGAGTGACCCATTGTGAGTAATGTATCTAGCAGTGTAAGTCACCTTGGTGAATAAGGTGTGTGGGCTGATAGCACTACATAGAATTCAGCGGAAGTTCCTTTGGAGAAAAGTGTTTGCTAAATATTTAAATTAATTACCAACACATTCATTTTGATCCAATGGATTCAAAAAAGGGGGGAAAAAACTGTTATAGCCATAGCAAAAAAATTATTTGGGTGCTTTTAAACGTAAAAAACATGCAGATGTAGCCTTGTAGTATGCTCTACCTGGAACGAATTAAACGTTTCCTGCACTAAGCATTCCAAGAACACCTTCCAACATGCAAGTCCCCAGTGTTTCAAAAGCGTGAATGAAGTTGTTCAAGGAAGTTGGCAGAAGTCACTGTCTCCTGCATTAGCAACCCAGACTTCTTGTCAGCCTTGTCAATTTGGGAAATTATTGATGAGAGCCAAGTTAATTGCTGGGTGAAGATAGGTCTAGCACAGCCAAAGCAAAAGGGAAGTGCTAAACTGAAATCTGTCGGGTTTGACAAGCTATAATCTTTTCTCTTCTACATGAAACACACTACCAGTTTTCCAAACTCTTTCAACTATTACATAAATTACAATTAGAAGGAGTCATCATGACATTCAACAGGGGGTCTTGACCTGTAATATCATATACGGAAAGGCCTTATTATTCTTCGAGAAGTGCTTTGACAAAATGTCACCAATTGACTCAGTTGCATTTCTCTTTCATAAGACATGCATGGCTAATCTTTTGATTTTCAGTCTACTGTAATTTAGACTGATTCAGAAAAGGCTATTTTACAGATTTATGACTAGAATAATTCTAGCTGCTATTGTTGGGAGAGAAATTATATGTCATTACAGAGACACAGTCAAACCTGCAGTGACATGCAGTCGTTTTAAAAGTGACCCATCTGAAATGGAAACAGTATAGATTGTGTTTATGTTTTAGCAGCTGAATCCTTTGTTGTTGTATACATGCTAGTCCAGTAAAAAATGAGAAAATATTTCATGTTTGCTTTTAAAAAATAACTTGACATACTAGTAGAAATTTAATTGTGACACAACATTAACAGGAACAAACACTGGCAGAATACATTCTTGGTTATGTTTTGCAAGTAATGCAACTTTTTTGAAAATTTTAATCAGGAAGTAAGGGGTACAATATGAATCCTTCATATAACCAACACTCCCAAAACAGGAATTGTAGGTAAGTTCAGGTTGCAACATATAAAGCAAGGTGTTAAGACTAGTGTTTGAGTGCATAAGCACAATACACACACACACATTTTCAGAACCGCTTGTCCCGTACGGGGTCACGGGGAACCGGAGCCTACCCGGCAACACAGGGCGTAAGGCCAGAGAGGGAAGGGGACACACCCAGGACGGGACGCCAGTCCGTCACAAGGCACCCCAAGCGGGACTCGAACCCCAGACCCACCGGAGAGTAGGACTGCGGTCCAACCCACTGCGCCACCGCACCCCCTAAGTACAATACAGTATATTTATATAACTTTCCCCTGTTGCAAAACGAGCCTGAAAAATGTTTCTCCCCCCCCTTTAAAAATTACAGTGTGTAGCAATGTGCTCAGATTTTATATAAATTGTATAAACTTTTATAAAACTTACCAGTGAAATGACAATCTTATCAGCTAATGTCTCTCTCAAGCTGAAATGAGAATGTAAGTTGTATTTAGTGAACTTTGATATTTTCGGTTTTCCCCTCTTTGAAAATTACTATGGTTTATCAAATCTAGTCAAATGAACACAAAAATGTAATCTATAAGGAAAAGGTGTAGAACTATGCAAAGAGAAGGATTTGAAACTACCTTTTATTTCTTTCACTTGTCAAAGCCACCACACATGAAACAAAAAGCTAGTAAGAGATGAAAATATTCCTATTATATAGTAATTGATTTTTACATAGGGGGTGCGGTGGCTCAGTGGGTTGGACCACAGTCCTGCTCTCCGGTGGGTCTGGGGTTCGAGTCCCGCTTGGGGTGCCTTGCGGCGGACTGGCGTCCCGTCCTGGGTGTGTCCCCTTCCCCTCCGGCCTTACACCCTGTGTTGCCGGGTAGGCTCCGGTTCCCCGTGACCCCGTATGGGACAAGCGGTTCTGAAAATGTGTGTGTGTGTGATTTTTACATCAAAAAACAGAAACATTTTGCACATGCAGCTCATCAAATATTAGAAAATATTTTACTGGAAGAAATAGAAAACATTTTGACCTGTCTCTCTTCAGTAGATATACCTTGACAAGTTTAGACAGTTTGCCAAATAATTATAATTTTTTTTTTCTTCAACTGTGAACAATGCATACATAAATATTTGGCACACACAGTAACTGTACTTAATTCACAGTAACATTCTCACTGGCTAGCACCTAGGCTGTGGTGCATGCATGGGTTTGAATCTGGCTCATTCTATGTTGGATTTGAATGTTTTTCCCGTGTTCCTGTGAGTTTCCTCAAATAGTGTGTTGGTTTCCTCAAATTGTTCAAAGATGTGTTTTGGGTAGACTGACAACTGTAAATTGCCCATAGTATAAATGCGTGAATGAATGCTTGGCTGTGGTTGCCCTGCGCTGTCAACCGTTGATGCACTCTTTTCGTATAATATTGTTTCTAATTTTTTATTATTTGCTCAGTCAAACAAGCAAGTGATGGGGATGATTATTTTGGTAGCTTCTTTAAAACCCATCCATGACAAAAAATGCTTAGAGCAGGATAGGTAATAAACCCAGTGCAACAAAACCCAATGTCAATGACCACCATGATCCATAAATCTGAAAAAGTTAAAATAATTCTAATAATAATTAAAATTCAATTAAAATGTATCCATCCCGTTCAGTTAATTTGTCTCTTGATTTCTGTTGGCTAGAATTCCTATCTTTCCCTTCTCTGGAGAGCATTTATTCCCTCCATTGAATTTTTTAAAACTTATCCTTTTGAAGGTGGAGACAAGCCATGCTGAGCAGATTATACTTTCTTTTTTTTTTCTGGCAGAAACCTTCAATTCCTCCTGTGGGGTGAATCTCTAGGCATTGCCAAAAGAGAGGCAGGTAATATAATCTCCAAATCATATCCTGGCTCTGCCCAGGAATCCACTTCCAGTCGGGCATGCCTCGTACACCCCTTGCAGGAGGCAGCCAGGGGGCAGCTCTGCTAGATGTCCAAACCACCTCACGTGGCACGTCTGGATGTGGAGGAGAACATTTGTACTCCAATGGCCAACCTGCTACTCTGTGGAAACACCTAATTTCTGCTGCATTTACCTGCCTTCTGCTTTTTTCAGGCGTCTCCCAAAGATTCTGATAACACATGATGTAAAATGACTGGTAAGACACAAATTCCGTCCAAGGTCTCCGCTCCTGCTTCCCAACAGCAGAATGTACAAAAGTCATTGTCATTCTTACAATCCCCTCTTATGTGATCAGAACCCGAAGGAACGTAAACTGCTCCACCTGGGTTGAATGCTCCTCACAACTGCAGACAACAACCTCCTCTTTCTGAGGAGAGACCCATTACTTGAGATTTGGATGCAATGACCTTCACTCTTTCTGCATCACAGAAATTGTGATAGTATGGTCCTCTGAGAGAAACACACCATTTGCAAACCCAGGAGTGAATCATGAGCAAACACAGATTGAGCTCTGACCTCCCTAACCCGGATCATCTCCAAGACCTAACTCCGTCTTGATATCCTCATTGAATATCTCAAACAGAATTTTACAAACTGTCATTCAGGAAAGAAGGCACAGCTTTGCTGAAGACAAACACCCAGCCTGAAGTTCACACTCAAAATGTCACAACTTGCACTCACAAATACAGGGAAAGAAGTAATTCAGAATTAACACAGAATTATATGATTAAAGGCTTATTCCAGAGCAACAAAGATCACGTAGATGAGGTTTGCTCCTCACCCCTGAAGTGTTGCCCATCTCTTCATAACTACAACAAAATCTGCATTGTTCCTGTTGAATCTGATGCTTTGAGTTCAGCCAGAACCTCTTTTCCAACACCCTGCTATGGGTGTTTCTAAAGGGAGACTGACAGTTGTGCTTCCGCAGTAATTAGAAAACAACATTCCATTCCTGCTATTTGAATATGGACCAACACTACAATCTGCAGTCTGGAAGTATTGTTCCACCTCACAATGCAATATTTAAGAGTTGTATAAGCAAAAACATCCCAACAGCCTTCACTGGTTTCAAGCATTTCAAAACAAGGCTTATTTACCCCTGCTATGGAGTTGCCTTATGGCTGTTGTAACCTTGCACTGAGCTAAGGATCTCAATCTTCTAGGATGGAGAGCTTATCTACGGAGTTAAGGATTTCTTTAAAGTGCTCCTTCCCCACTTTTAGGGCAGGCTAATCTAACCTTTGTTGAGAACACCTTCAGTGGTATTGTGCTTTACCTTCCCATATTACTAGAGAGTTTGCTAGAACCACTTTAAGGATGTCTTTTAGACATCTGTAGACAGGTCAGGACCCCTCTTCACTTAAGTGTCCAGAACATATGGCCTCAGGTTAAATGACAGAACTACAGAGTCAGTCACTGACCTTTGACCTAGGGTGCTCAGGCACAAGTATACTGATGAACTATCTTGTGTGCAAACATATTGGTCTTTATGCCAATCTGTGGCAAGCAGAGGAGTCCAATGACTCACTAATCGGATTTAAATCAATTAGGCCACTGCTCCCAATGACATCCCTTCAGGTTTTTCTTTCATTAACAAAAAAGTGTTAACAAAATCAAAATGCAGAAATTAACATAACCTTCCATGCTCACATTTTATTTGTTTTAAACACTTTTATGCAATCTGACCATTGATTGTCTGTGCTCATGCTGGTCCTACATTGTCATGAAGTTATCAATAAACAATCTTGAGCTTATTAAGGTTAACAAGCCAAGGAGCAATGAGTTAGCAGTTGAGAATGCATTAAAACTGGGGAATTTTGGGGTGCATCAAAAACTGTTTACTTTTATTGTAGATAATATGCCAAATTTATATGCCAGTGCTGTTAATATGTGTAAATGTAAAATATGAAGAAATTATCATCTAAATATCTGTGACTGTGTCTGAGATGGTCATTTAGAAACAAACAAACTTGACTGTTCCAGAAAGGAACAGCACAAGACTACAGAAGCACAAATACAACAAAGCAGTGACAGAAAACACAGGAACAACATCGCACCTAGACAAAAGTGTGCAAATAGACAATTTGCAGAGCAATAAAAAGCAGCACTGACAGCTGGAATGATGTTATTAGCTAGAAAAGAGTTTAAAGAAGCTTGGCTTTTTGAGAGATTTGAGTGCGTCATGCTTTAGATTTCAGAGTAAGATTTATTATTGCAGTGGTGCAGTGGGCTTGACCGGGTCCTGCTCTCGATGGGTCTGTGGCTCGAGTTGTGTTTGGGATGCCTTGTGATGGACTGGCATCCCATCCTGGGTGTGTCCTCTTCCCGTCCAGCCTTGCGCCCTGTGTTGCCAGGTTAGGCTCCGGCTCCCTGCGACCCTGCTTGGAACCCTGTTCCGGCTTCAGCAAGTGTGTGTGATTTATTATCATGCCTAGACGGAACCCGACAATGTAGTACACCCACAAATTTGTGCATACTGTTTTCAGACACAATACAAACAGGACATTTTTTTTTGTAAGTACTCGGGCAGTTGATTGTTTAGTGGCGAAAGCTGCTGCCTTTGGCTTTCAAGGTTGCTGATTTGAATCTTGCCTGCTGCTGTAGTACCCTTGAACAAGGTACTTACCCCCAAATTATTCCAGTGAAATTACCAAGCAGTATAAATAGGTAAATAGTTGTAGGTGGCTTAACACTAAGTCACTTTGGAGAAAAGCCTCAGCTAAATGAGTAAATAAAAGTTTATTAAGTGATTCATTTGTTATGTACGTAAACTTGGACACATTCTTAGTGGACAGCATTTTGCTTTTTTTTTTTTTTTTTTTTTTTTTGCATTTCAGGCAGCTGGAAGGGTCTTTTTGTTTCTTGTTCAATTGATCGTGAAGCTTGGTAGTTTTGGTGCAAGATTTTTATTATCAATCTATAAAACATTGTCAGCGCATAGAAATCCGGAGACCATTTCTACGACCACTGCACAGACCATTATGTGATCCTGTTCAATTAATGATTGTGATTCATTTATCAGTTAGTTATTGACCTTGATCCTCCCTTGCTTACCTATTTGGAGTTCTGGTTCTGTTGAAGCCATCAGAGCTGGATGCTTCGCCTTACTCCTTACATCTCATCCATTTTTTGCCAGCATACAAATCCACATGTCATTTGATTGAAACCTGTCCAGATAACAAGGTTTCTAGGAACTTCTTCACCCGTCTTTAGCCAGCTTGGGTCAGTACCTTCATGTTGCCCCAATCAATGTGCCAGTATTGCCAGCTGATCACAGTTCCAGTACTGCATGCTATAGGTGGCATTTTCCTTCTCAAGGTCCCTAGTGGTCTACCTGAGGTGTGAGAGTGTGGTTCGCAGTTTGTGATTCATCTCTATTCCGCGTAGGTGCAGCAGTTTAGACACAGTCTTAAAGACATTTCTATTACGAGGTAGAGAGGGACATGTGACATCTAAATTATATGGGACAAACTTTCATCAAAGGTATGTGAACATTACGTGGCTGTGAAGACACACAATCCACTTCCATTTCAGTTCATTAAGATGAAAATCAGAAAAGTGATCATAATTCTGCAATCACTGGAAGCAAATTCCTGGTGAACCATGCAAAACACATACACCACCACCCTGAAGCTTCTCCTAAGATCCTCCTCTATGAATCTCATACTGTACTTTGACATATAAAGTGAAATGTAGTCCTCTACACATATTTGGTTCTTAATATTATTTTTAAAACAAGAAAACTGTTTTTCAGTATGTCGTGGTTTTCCATTGAACAATAAAAGAAAAAAGGCTTCTGCAGTAAGGTCATGGCACTGGACCTGAAACACAGTTCACCACAACCATGTTCATAAAATTATTAAGGAATCCTTTCTTTTTACACTGTGGCATGCACTGGCCACGGAAACACATTTGGACAGAGATGACACTTGTAGACTTCTGCAGTTACTTTCCTCATGTTTGAAACATATCTGGTGTGTACTTAAAAATTGTACCAAGGAGACTGTGTGGCCTGAAGCAAAGGATGACCGTTTACCTTCTAACTCTGCTTCAGAAATCCAAAGTTTTGATCTTTCTTTATATTGATTTTACGAGGTCACATTCTGAAGATAAAAGTTTTTTAATACTGTTAAAACATCTTCCTAAATGTGAAGCGGCCCAGTACCTTCCACTTTAGTCCGGTTCCTCCACGTCATACTACAAGCAGTCCCCAGGTTATGAACATCTGACTTACGTACAACCCGTAGTTACGAACCACCTCCCCGTAAATCCCATTATATTAAAAATTTGAGTTACACGCACGCACGCACGCACGCACACACACACACACACACACACACACACACGCTGTCTGAAACCGCTTGTTCCGAGTGGGGTTGTGGCGAACCAGAACCTAATCCGGCAGCACAGGGCGGAAGGCGAGGGGACACACCCAGGACAGAATGCCAGTCCGTCGCATGGCACTCCACGTAGGGATCGAATCCCAGATCCACCACACAACAGGCACCGGCTGAACCCACCGCACCACCACACCCCCCTATCTAACCATCCATGTACAGTGAAGCCAGCAACACAGGGTGCAAGCCAAAGGGAGAGGGGATACACCCCAGACAGGACGCCAGTCCACTGCAAGGCACTTGAAGCAGGATTCGAACCCCAGACCCACCAGAAAGTGGGACCCAGCCAAGCTCGCTGTGCCACTGGCCCCCCCCCCCAGTTACATACAATTATTCGTAATAACAAACGGGCGCTACTTTGTGACGCGTATCAAAACATTGCCTTTCTACAGCAGTTCGTCAGCTCGTGGGCCTGAGGTAGGACGAAGACTTCCTTCTTTTCAGTCAGGCCACATTGTTATTAATACTGTCTCGTGTGTGTTCCTGTATTTGGCTTTCATTTTTTATTGTTTTTACCCTCGTAACCATGGCAAAGCGCAAATGTGATGCAAGTGATGGTGATGCACCAAAGGAAAGGAAAACAATCACGGTTGAAACTAAAGTGGAAATAATAAAATGATTGGAAGGAGGTGAAACAGCAACGAACATTGGAAACGCGTTAGGCTACAGTCCGTCAACGATCGGGACAGTTTTAAAGGACAAAAGGAAAATAATGGAGCATGTAAAAGTCTCTGTCCCAATACCTCTCTCTCTCTCTCTCATATAAGTACTGTAGTATCATTTATTATTATCTCTTTTTCGTTTCTCTCTATTATAGATACTGTAGTTACATTTGTTATTATTATTGTTATCATTATTATTACACAAAAGTTGTTTTAGTTTAAGGGGGGATGTGATGGCGCAGTGGGTTGGACCGGGTCTTGCTCTCCAGTGGGTCTGGGGTTCGAGTCCCCCTTGGGGTGCCTTGCGGCGGACTGGTGTCCTGTGTCCCCTCCTCTTCTAGTCCTTTGCCCTGTGTTGCTGGGTTAGGCTCCGGCTCCCCGTATGGGACAAGCGGTTCAGGTGTGTGTGTGGAAGTGTTTCTTTAATATTTTTTATGCATAGAAAGGTACACACTGTACTAAGACAAACATTTGACTAACTGATGTTAGATACGAACTGTACCTAACTGTTCTGATTTATGAACAAATTCAATTTAAAGACAGATTTAGGAACGGAACCTGTTCGTAATTCTAGGTCTGCCTGTACACTTTTGGAACTAGCAGGTTGTTTGGCTTACTCCACCTTAAAGGTACACTGAGTACACACACATTTTCAGAACCGCTTGTCCCATATGGGGTCGCAGGGAACCAGAGCCTACCCAGTAACAGAGGGCAGAAGGCCAGAGGACACACCCAGGACAGGACGCCAGTCCATCGCAAGGCACCCCAAGCGGGACTCAAACCCCAGACCCACCGGAGAGCAGGACTGTGGTCCAACCCACTGCGCCACCGCATCCCCCTTATAATAATAACAATAATATTAATTTACATTTTAAGAAAAGATGAATTATATTTAAGAATTTTAATGTAAGAATTTCATAGTGTAGCAGAGGCTCTCTATGCACAGTGCCTAAACTTATACTTTTCGTTTTTTTACACCATTTATTTACACTGGTTTGCTTCCAGCTCAAGCTGAGAACTTTTTTGCAAAATAACCGCATCAGGCTGCCCCAGCGCAGGGACAGAACTACACAGCAATCAATGTTGTCACAACGCCGCAACTTGTACTTTCTGCGCACTTTTTATTCATTTTCATAATAAAATGTCGTTATCAAAGCATCCTACGTCTAAGTTGAGGTGGTGAATTCAGGTAAGTTAATGTGGACGGAAAAGCAGGCGTATTTATAGACTCTTTATTTATGTACTTCTTAGTAACCTAAATGGGATCGTCGCTACTTAAAGGTACAGGCTGGCGCGAGACCGCCGCGCGACTGAAGCCCCCGCGCGCAAATTATTAAAGTCCGCGCGTTTTATGGTTAAACTGACTACTTCAATCACCCACGGTTAATACGGGCCAGCAGCGAGGAGGCGGGCTCTCATTAGGTCTGAACATCTCAACAAATCTGACGCGTCTGGCTTCCGTCGTCGCCTTTCCCGTTCCGAGCGACTCGCCGCTTTCCCGCGCCCCTCGGAGCGTCCGCGGCCGCCTCGCGCTCAGCTGTCAACTCGCCATTTTTGTTTGGGGGACAAGGAGGGGGGGTCGAAGTGCGCCCGGCTCGCGCTCGCGGCCACTTCTCGAGCTCTGCTTTGCGTTCTGCGCAATTTGATCGCGAAGCGCTCGATTGCTTTTCTAGTGCCTGTTTTCTTTTTTCTTTCTTTCTTTCTTTCGTTCTCTCTTTCTTTCTTTCTTTCTTTTTTTTCTCCCCTCCCCACCCCCCCACATCAGGGAATTTCATGAGTGTACCTCCGGTGATTCTCCCTCCGAGCCCCAGCGCGGGCTCACAAGGCATCTCTTTCCAAATTCAGATCGGGATGAGCCGCGAGCCCGTCCTGCTCGACTCCGGCGACTTCAGCCTGGCGCAGGTCAGGGAAGTAGCGTGTTCCATCGTCGAGCAGAAGGTAATAAATATATAATACACTGTACTACTCTACTGTACTGCACTTCAGTGATTGATCAATCCATTCATCCTCGTGCGGCGCCGCTGCTGTCTGTTCTCAGTCGCAGTCAAATGCCAGCATCGTCTTGCTAAGTTAAAGTTTTTTGTTTAATTATTTTTTTTATTCCTCCCCCTCGAGCTGAAATGTCCAGAATTAGTTACGCTTCTGTTAAACGACGAATTCGCATCTATAAATTGATATTAAAATACGATCATACATCGATCGTGTCGATCTGCTGTATCTGTTACGAGACTCGCGTTTCCATCTTCTTTCCAGTCATGTCACCTTCTTGTAACGTTTCCCTGTATGTTCTGTTTTGTAAAATGAAATGTCACTGTCATGTTTAAAAAAATCATGTGTATGTAAAAACTTAAGTTTTGCGACCGACCGTGCCGCGCTCCAGGTTACCGTTCTTACTTTTCATTATCAGATAGAAAGATGTGCAGGAAGGAAATTCATATGGTAAAGGCAATTAATTAAAAAAAAAAAAAGACAAAAAAATACCAAGCACTGCTTTGATTAATAAAACCTTAAGTCTTGTATGACAGCCATGTTGATTCAACATTGACAGCAAATATAAGAAGGATACAATTTTTTTTTTCACAAATGTTAACAAAGGGACTTGATTCTTATGCCCCCAGTTTGAGAAATTCATGTATTGTACACTAGATCAAATATATAATATAGGTATCTAACTGTATGAACTACTGCAACATTTACTAAATGGAGATGTAATTTAAATGATTCTGAATAAATTGCTAAGTGTACAGCAAAACAAAATGTTGAAAGTAAATATTTCTCTTTTCAGTTATTAATATAACATCAAAGTGTTTTGCCTTTTCTTAATATTGCTTTATTGTTTGTAAGGTGTTGGCATGCTTACTGCTGTGTCCTTGTGAAAAGCACCTGAGCACATTTTCCTAGTGATATTAACCAGTCTGCACTGTATGGTAGATTAGGGAATAAAATTGTCATTTGAGCTACATACATTTAAATCTTTAATATTATTTATTATAGCTGTGGAATTAGTTTTGATTGCTGACAGATCCTGTAATACTTGCTAGTATGAAAAATGGAGAAAGAAGTAGTAAACTATCATCTTTCTTGTATTTGTTCAGGGCAGAGATAAAAGATTTTTAATGCAGTTTATTGCTGAACTAGTTTCTTTACTGCTTAACAGTCTCTTTGATTATAATTTCGAGTTGCATACATAGCCTCACCTCAGTGGATTCTGTTGGATATTGATTAGTTTTCTATCAGTTACTAAATTATCAGGGTATGTGCATTTAGATACATGGAATTTAGGTCTCTTTGCAGTGCTGTTAAACCAATGAAGTGCTTGCACACACCTGTGTATATTACAGTGACACTCCCCTTTACGTCTATGAATCATGCACAAAAATGTGTATTTACAGAGTGCTCATAATTACAGCCCTGGCCAACATTTCACTTTCATGAGGTGGAACAGAAAAACTAAAGGAGTCAGGATGTACTTGCATATTTTGAATGCATTAGTGAAGATCTAAAAAAACAGTACGTGTTACTTTATACAAGCAGGTCATCTTTCAATCTTTCATTTTACAAATGTAGTGCAGTTGCAAATTCTTTTTTAAAACAACAAATGTTAAGTAAAGGTTATGGTAATGAAACATCTTCTACTTCTTAAAGTACTGTATATTGTATACCTATAAACTCACGGTGTGTTTTTCCATGTAGTGTTTCCAAATAGTATGGTTCAAAGGGTGTGTTAGTATTCTTTAAATACACAGGTGTTGAAAAGGTTAAATTTCTGTTAATTCTTAGTTTTCAGGGAAAATGATTATACATAATGTTATGATTGACTGAATTAGTTGAATTTTGTCATGCAGTATGATAATCTAAATTGTAAAAATAGTGTTATTTAACAAACAGGGGCATTTTACATCACTTTATTTTTAGTGAACAATTTTTTTTTTTTAGGATCAAAGACACTGATGGAAAAAGTATGTAAGCCTCTGACATCTCGAAAACAGTTGGGTAGATAGGTCAAAATGGAAAAAATTGGTGTTGTTTTAACACATAGTCACCACATAGTTAAACAGTTCTTGTTAAGAGTGGGAATCCTACAAAAATCAGTGAAAGAGCATACCATACAATCCTCAGACTAGTGTCAGAGAACTCCGTGGTGACATCTCTTACACTTGGTAACATTTTTCTGCATGAGTCTACCATTAGAACAACAATGGTGTCCGTGGGAGGCTGCTGCAGAAGAAACCAGTACTCTCAAAAAAAAAACCATTGGTGTCCATCTCAAGTTTGCTAAAGGCCACCTGGATTTTTTCACAGCACTCCCTCCTGGAACAATGTTCTGGCTACAGATCAGACAAAAGTTAAACTTTCTGCTACACTGCGTTGTTTGGAGAGAATAAAACACTGCATACCAACACCAAACCGTTATTCCGTTCAAGAGCTATGGTGGAGGGAGCATAATGTTGTGGAGCTTCTTTGTAGTGTTGACTGATGTATTTTGTGTTTTAGTCATTGAGTGACTTATCATTTCTCAGGTGTATCAGAAAACAGAATGTCAGGGCATCTGATCTATAAAGAGGCTTGGTAATGGACATGACAAGGCACAGCAGTAATTCAAAAAGAGTGGTTCAAGCAGTCTCACTGCAGTGTTGTGATGTGATGTGATGTGATGTGAAACAGGCTGTTTAAACAATACATCCCAAAAATAAACATGAAATGAAAATAGTTTTGCATAGAGGAATGACCAAAAATTCCTCCTAACTGCTGTACAGTTCTGATCAGAAAATACAGAAAGTATTTGGTTGAGGTCAGTACCAATAAAGGGGCTTCCACCAGCCACCAAAATAGTTTACCTACTTTTCCCCATTAATGACCTTAATTAAACCATTTGTTCAGTAAAGATATGATAGTGTAAAATGTCTGCTGTTTGATAAATAAGACTTTATTATTCTATCTTTACTATTTCTTTTATTAAGATATTGATAAAGATCACGTTGCATTTGATGAGCCATTGATCACAAACGTTTTCTAACAAGTTAATAAATAAACAAAAACCAGACTATTAAACAAAAACTCTAAGACCATTCATTGCTACTTTAGTATTTTTATTAACTTATATAAACAAAATTAACACTAACTTGACATGAGTGAAAGAAAAACAAACTGTATTTCAAAGGCGGTGATTGATGGATTCCATAAGCTTGCACAAGGTTTGCTATCTTCTTGCCACTTTCAGCTTTCTTTACTATCTACACCTTTGTCTCCAAGATAATAGTAGGGCTCTAATTGCTAGTGTACATTAGAATCATCAACATTGAAGAAAACCAGACAAGAAATATAAACACCGTGGGAGCAAATTAGGTGGTCCCATACTGCTATTTAATTTGGGTGTACTTTAGTGTCATCGGTTGGTTTGGAAGGTAAACACAGGTCATGCTTCTTGCATTCTTTTATTTTTTTAAAGGTTGCCTACATAGAGTACTGGGAATACAACTGTGAATTTACAACTGTTTAGCAACTTTGAGTAGAACATTTTGTACTGGGGTAGTGAATGTGAATTTTAACAACATTTGCTGCTGTTAAGTATAGTGCACAATGATATGAAGTAGCGCAAAAATGTAAATTTTTTACCATCATAATTTTTTAAAAATGTTTTAGGGAATTCTTTTTCTCCTCCAACTGTGTTTCATCTCACTTGTGAACTTTTATGTCTGTGTTGAATTGAATTTGCTTTCATTGTGCTTTCTTTGTTATTTTGATGGGATGAGAGCAAAAGTGTGACATTAGAAGTGGGACCTAAGGTTACATTTTTATGTTAAATTATGTTGTGTGCCTTGTATGTATCGTCAAATAGTAACATAAAAGCTTCGCTTTATGACTATCAAACTGAAGCATAACCAAAGTGCTATATTAGTATTCTGGCTGAATATGGAAATATATTTTTCTTCATTGGTGAAGCTTTCCCATTTGCTGTAGCAGACAAAAAATTTTTTTTTGCCCTCTAGGGTTATGGATAGCATTGATATAATTGAAAATGAACTTTTTAGGTGACTGAGCTTTACAAATAAGATAGTGATGTATTGCATTTGATCTTGTACTACAATAACTGTTCAATACTACATATGCATGCTGGTTATGTTTACTTACAGCTAAAATATCTTTTAGACAACACTACTAAGATCAGGACTTTGTGACTTAATTTTTTGTGTTTAAAATACAGGAATGCGGTGATGTAAATTGTGCAGTATACAGGAATGCGGTGATGTAAATTGTGCAGTAGGCATTAGTATTATTGAAAAGCAAAATATTGTATTCTTTTGCCTTGCACCCTTCACAAATTATATTTTCTGGTTGATTTTCTGTGCTAGAACACAAATCTTACATACAGTAGTACCCCCTTATTCACGGATTCGATTTCCGCGGTTTCAGCTACCAGCAGTCAGCCGCAGTCCGAAAATATTAAATGGAAAATTCCAGAAATATACAATTAAGAATTTTTAAATTGCGGTCCATTCTGTGTAATGTGATGAAATCTCACGCCGTCCTGCCCGGGACGTAAATCATCTCTTTGTCCAGCGTATCCACACTGTATACGTTACCCACCCATTTGTCACTTTGTAGCAGTTTGGCTATCAGATCGACTGTCATGGTATCGCAGTGCTTGTGTTTAAATAACCCCCTTTTTTTGATGAAAACGTTATTTAAAAAAAATCAGTACTTATGAGGACTTGGGCATTGGTCTTTAGTTTTCTTTCTTCTTCTGTATAGGAAAAAACATAGTATATATAGGGTTCAGTATTATCTGCGGTTTCAGGCATCCGTTAGAGGTCCATATCCCCCGTGGATAAGGGGGGACTGCTGTAATTTGCAATGCATTGCTCGTCATGTTTAAAAGGAGTGTTCTTGAGTTACGACATATGTGACTTACGACCACCAAGACTTTCAGCGGCTTAATTAATCTTATTATATTATTTTCCAGCCCTGACCTATGGTCATAGTGTCTGACTATCACACCATCTGCTGTACAATAATATTGTCTGGCCGTGTTGTTGCAAGGGAACCATGTTTATTATTGTTTGGGCCTCAGTCAGTGTTTGGGTGTCTAGCAGCGATTTCGTTTTACCATGATAATTTGTGAAATTTGTGAAAAAATATAACAAATCCCTTTATACTGTGTTGTATTCATACATCTTAATTGTTTATATATCGTTATGGTCTACAATAAAGGGATTTTGCTAGAAACATTTTCCTACTTATATTTTGTCACCTGATATTGTAGTCCATACTGCAGCCATTGATGAACTAAGGCCCATGGTTTCTTGTGTTTCCATTTCCCATATTAATGTTCAGTTTAAAGTATATATATTCCTTGAACTGAGGACAAGTTTTTTAATTTTAATTTTTTTTAAATTTTATTTTATTAGAACAATGCATAGAGTGTGTTTCTTTAAGTTCCAGGACTTTAATTGAAAGAAAGAAAGAAAGAAAGAAAGAAAGAAAGAAAGAAAGAAAGAAAGAAAAAAAATCCAGTATGAGCTAACAGCTGAAACATAGGTCTAGTTTGTCCATATTATTTTGGTTTTCTTTGCCCTGTTCTATAGTATTGTTGGTAATTTGTTTTTCAGTGTTTATTAATTTGAAAACACTGGAAAAAAAAACACCATATTTCATTACAGATACTGTATTGAGTCATATTCTGTTATGAATACTGATATTAGACATTTTTCAAGATACGGACATTTTGGTGTTTTACTCTGTTAAATAGGAATTCATGGAGACAACATAGTTTGTCTTAATGTAGCTTGAAATTAATGAAATTGTAATTTTTAAATTTGTCTGAGACTTTTATGGAACCTTCCTATGAAGTATGTCTATTATTATGCTTTTATTTACTGTATGGAGACAGCCAGTAGTGTAGAGGTTAGCGCTACTGCCTTTGGATCCAAAGGTTGGCGGTTTGAGCCTCACCTCCAGCTGTAGTACCCTTGAGCAAGGTACTTTCCCTAAATTGCTTGAGTAAAATTACCCAGCTGTATAAATGGGTGAATAATTATAACCCTTAACACTGTAAGTTGCTTTAGAGAAAGTGTCTGCTAAATGAATAACAAAGTAGACTAAATGTGGATAAAACACATCTGCTAAGCAGACATGATACAGTACAATTGCCATTTCAAAGAAGTATTGCCTTACACAATATGGCCTTCATGAGATGAATATTGTGACTGATATTAATAATTGCAAAACACATAATGGATGTTTGTATGCAGGCTGTGGTTTGTACCCAGCTTAGCCTTTTGCCGTGTTTCCGGAATAGGTTCCAGGCCACTGTGACCCTAACTTGTTCAAGTGGTTTATGTTAGTGAGTGAGGGAGTGAGTAAACATTGCAGCAATTAGCTACATAGTGTCACACAACATCATGATATCATAGTAACACAGAAATGTGCAATGGAAATTTTTACACCACTACTAAGGAATTAATCTGCTGTTCAGAGTCAGATGATAGAAATTGTCTACAGTTCCTCCTTAGTTGTTGATTGCATCCCCTTATCTCCTGCAACTCAATTTTATGTATACCTCACAATAGTTTGTGTTCATGTTCATGGAAAAAGTCTAGATTAATGTTCATCGACAGTACATGACACCTGACAAATATTTATTCTGATTTCGATGAGGTCTAAATTAGCTGTTTGTATATCATTTTGCTGCTTTTTTTTTTTTTTGCTGCATAGTCCGGAAATGATCATGGTACGCAAGGAGTTACTGAAAGATTGTTGGATCTTATTGTTGAAATGTAGGGATCAGGATAACTTCAAAGGCATTCCATACTGCGTATCATAGCATAGCTGACGGAAATACTATAAAGTGCACAAGAAAACATAAGAGCAGAGCAAAGCAAAATGAATCTTGATTTTCATAGATAAAGTTTCTGACAGGGAAATGCAAGTTGTAGGAAACAATTTGATCAAAGTATGGAACGCTGAGTCAATAGAACTTAGTTTAAACTTGGTTGTGTTCGTTGGAAGTACACACACACAGAGTCTGAAACTGCTTGTTCCAAATGCGGTTGCGGCGAACTGGAGCCTAACCCGGCAGCACAGGGCGCAAGGCTGGAGGGGGAGTGGACACACCCCGGATGGTACACCAGTCCATCACAAGGCACCAAAAGTGGGACTCGAACCAACCAGAGAGCAGGACCCGGTCAAACCTGCTACGCCACCATGGCCCTGTTAATACATACTACTTTGGATAAATTTATTTTCTTGGGTGTTTTTAGATCTAGACTGTCATGTGGTATTTTGATATGGACAGATGGGTGTTTTTCAGTTTTTTTAGTTATATCTGGGGAAAATTGGTTTGGGCTTTTCAGATGGGCTGGGAATGCATTATTTTTCCCATTAGAAATAATGGAAAATACCCTTTTGATATTTGAAATTTTGACATCTGCACTGTTTTTAGGAACTTATTAATTTCATAACTTGAGGAATGCCTCTAATCTAATATGGGAAAAAATAAATATTCTATACTTGTAAAAAAGTAGATACTTTATACTGAAGTATAAGTACACCAATCTCCAAATGTAAAACAGTGTTGTGGAGAGAGAAAAAAAAAAAAAAAACCTTTTCAGAAAGTTCATTATGTAGTTCCATTAAAATTAGATTACTGTTTGACAGCAAAATTCTAAGTGATACAGTCAGATTCTAAGGTTGACTTTCACGTGATGATGCTGTGCTGACAACCATATTTTGATTTTTGGCATGCAAGGACATCAGGATGCCAAATGAAATCAGTAGCTCGAAGTGGTTTGAAAACAAGTTACATAACTGGTGTAGTGAGGCGGGCTAAATGTTGACTAGCTAGTAGCTATCCAGACACTGATGCAGAACAAAGCTCTTGCCCTAAAGTATACCAGTACAAATACACTAATGCTGAACTTATTAAATAGCTGTAAATTGCTCTGGATTTGTTTGGATTTGTTTCTTAGCTAAATTCCAAAATATTGTATAAATGCTATTAATTTTCAACACTGATTGTGCTGATACAGACTGAACTTAAGCCCAGGAATTTTTTTTAGCCCTCTACAGCTCTCAATTTTCTAGCTAGGTAGAAAGATATCCCAAAAAAGAGTGTTTCCTTATGAGTTGGTAATAAAATGTGACTTTGCTTATCTGATTAAAGGGAAAATTGTGAGACTCATGACAATGATTTATGAAATCCATGTAATGCAGACACCTGTTTATATTTAAAAAAAAAAAAAAAATTAAATTCAAAATATTCAAAGTAGTAAGAAGAGAGTGGCAAAGTACAATTCACTATAAAGTACTTATTTTTTTCAAATGTAAGTACAGTAAAAGGAAATGTAACTCATTACTACTGTGATAATACTATACTTTGATTAAAAAAAACAGCTAAAGAAATAATTATTAATGCTTAGCTGTTGCATTAATGTAAAGATTTTAACCAAATGTGTTTTAAACAACACATTTTAACCGATTTATACAGCTTAACATTTCACTGTAGCACTTGATTAAAGTTACTGTAGTAATGGCAGAAGTGGGGCCCAAGGCAGCAACATTAAGGTTAAAAACCTATTTCCATAGCTACTTTTCTATCTGAAATAATTTTGATAGATAGATAAAAAATATGTCTCTGCACCAATAGGTTGCTCGCTTAATAGACAGCAAACTGGCCACCTCATCAGAAATTACTAAAGCAGCGTTTTATCGGATTAATTCTCGTGAATGTATCTTTAATTGAAGTTTGCAGCTTTTTACATTACCACACTATCTGGTATCTGTATTAATCAGTGAGATTCCTATTCATCAAGGTAAGTGTGAACTTCCTTGCTGTGATTCTAGTATTATGCATTCATAACACAGGAATTTTATTCTTATTTTGCACCAATGAAAGCACTGTGCTTTTCATTTGATTATGGAAAATGACTTAGGTTTTAAAAGATTGAAGCATGCTTTCAATATTAAAGTTTTATAGTAAAAATGGTATATATGTTATATAAATGACATACTGTACTACTGTATAATATAGTAAACTAGTATAAGATCTACCAGGGAAATAGAAATACAAATAGAAAAAACTCATTTGAGACAAAATGTTATTATATCCTTCATTGCCCAAAAACACTGCAGCAACTTACTTTCAAAATGTTGCCTTTTTGTATGTCATGAGAGACATAACAATCACCACTTTATCGAGCGCTAGGTCTTTGTTCAGCCATGTTTTTCAAGTACATCTATTAGACATAAATATATGAAAAAACACTGCTGATTGGCATTCTAACGTCAGTTTCCTAGGCACCCTTAGAACAAGTCATCTAGTTGCTTGGCAACAGATCATAATTTCCTGTGAAGGACCCATTTGAGTGCTGTTATCCTGAAGAGAACTGTGGGGTTGCATTCTGACATGTACATGCAACCTGAACAGGCAGTAAGAGAGTTTCAGGGCCATCATGGAACAGCTGTTGAAACCTTTTCAAAGATTTTTCTTAATAAACAGAAAGTTCAACCCTTTGCAGGTAGTAAAAATATCTCATCACATACATGTAGTGTGTATCTCATCAGAAAGCCCATTATGGAATAAGGTGTTCAGTCCTGTTCGTACAATAGTATACGGAATATTCATGGAATATTCATGACAGGCACTCTTGAAAGAGATATAAAACCCCTTCATCTTGGAATAATTTATTATAATCTTGTGGGTAAAGTACTGAAAGAACTAAATGGATATTTTATGTGTTTCTTTTTCGAGTTGTTGTACATGTACTGCCATTTGTGGGCAGTAGGTCAACCAAGGGTTATAGCTGACACATCACAAAGGTCCTGGGTTTGAATTCCTGCCATAATATTTATTGCAGTTAACTCCAAAGGACAGACCATGACAATAAACTGAATTTTCTTAACATTATTATAAACTGACTTGAATAACTTTTGTTTATTCAACATAGTACTATACTGTATGTATGTATGATGTAATGTACTGGTATCTTTTTAAATGCCACTCATTTTTTGCTTCCTGGTGTTAGAGCTGTACTACCACAGACTAAAACATGTCATAGATTTGATGACGATAAATATACTTGTATATCAAACTGCTCATTGTTTCAATGTTTTGAGCTGAATTGAACAAATAGGGGTTTCCTTCATCTTATATGTTCTTATTTTTGTTCTCTGTTACGTAGATAGGAAAACATGTGTAAAATATGTTTTGAATAATATTTACCAAGACAAATGGGTTTTAAATTGTGTATGCTTTCGAAGCTCATTTGAGGAAGTAAGCTGAGTTAAAACCAGATGATTCCTTGAACTTACTGAGATGTTTTATCAAGTTTATGTTGTAACATTGGCGAGCACAGAGTGACTGGCAAATTGCTGATGGGTCTGCCAGCAGCAAGGCATGGAATTGTAAAACACCCATTAATAAAGTGTGAACATGTAGCCATTAGGGTGACAGTGGGAAGATTTAATGGTCACTTTTAATTTGGAGGTATAATTCTCAATGACAGTGGGAGTTTGCCATAATTAACAATTTAGATGAATCTCCTATTACAGTAGCTAAACTTTTCCAAGCATGCTAATTCATGACACCTCATTACAGATTGGAAGTAATGGTGAGTCAGAACTAAATAAAAGTATGTAAATGTGAATTGCTGTAGAATAAGATATACTGTGTGTAATGTACCTTTACAAGAATATAGTGTATGTATATTTTGACTGAATAAAATGATTTGCCATGAGGTACACATTTGATTGAGTGATTCTGGGTAAAAATTACATTTTTTTTGTATCATTAGTGTTAAGTAATTTAACTGTCAGAAAATATTTCAAAGGATGGTTTTTTTAATAGTAAACTGCTTACAGTTATTTATTGTAGGACAATGCAGAAATCAATAAGTAATACTACAAGTTTTCTTGCATAACAAGCATAAGTGTTTCTTCAAGATCTGATTGTAAATAAAATTCTATTTAAAAAAAAAAAAAAAATTCTTCATTAATATAAAATAGGAAAGGTAGCTGATGTGTTCCTGTGTCACAAAAGGTTAACTTTTTTCCCATATATTTCTTAATGCTTGTCTTTTTTTTTCAAAAATGGGAAATTAATACAAAAACAAGACAAGAACATGCGAACTACTCTTTAAATCCAGTCTTAAGACTCATATGTTCAAAATCACTTACACATAAGTTGTATAGTCCATTTACACTTTACCCATTACAATTTATTTTGCTAGCATTTCCTTTTTTGTTTGGTTGTTTTATGTTGTTCTCGGACAAAATGGTAACACAGCAAATGCTTAATACTGCTTGGGCTGTGGGTTGAAACATGGGTTTGAATTCCTTCTCAGTCTATATGTAGTTCACAGAAAGTACGTGTTTTGAATGTTTCCTCTCTGTGCTCTGCTTTCCTTGCACAGTCCAAAGAAGTGTTTAAGGTAAAGTAATGACTTTAAGCTGCCCTTAGTATGTATGTGTGAGTGAATGAGTGAATGCATATTATTGCCCTATGATGAACTAGTATCTCCTGCACTAGGGTGTACTCTGCTTGACACCCACTGTCTCCCATATAGGCTCCAATTTACCACATTTGACAAACATTTAATGTTTGTTCTTCAGATGTTGGAATTTTTAAATGTTATTTTTTCTTTTCGTTTTATTCTGTTGCATTTTTTTTTAAATGCTGGATTTTTCATACATTAATTTGCAGTGGAAGCCCATATGTTCTTTGTCATTATCGTAAAGTGCTTTGAATCTGCTTTGTAATGTGCAGGGTAACAATAATAATAATAATAATGCTTCCTAAATCTAGGAATGTAATAATTGTAATCACACTTTATGCTTTAAACCCCTCTCTGCTGAGGTATTTGCATAATTTCTGATAAAAGTATAGTATATCAAATCATACAAAATCAGCCATGATAATGTTGTCTTTTAGTAGAATTCAGAATTTTATCAGTTCCGGTTTTATGTAAACATTTCCTTTATCTTATCAACTTTTGGCACTTTAAAATTATGCTTTAAGACTCATTTGCTGCAGCTGATTAGAGCATTTGAATTCCAAGGTGCCGACTTGTTTCCTGCTATAGTACCCTTGAGCAAGGTACTTACTCTAAAACTTGCTTTAGTGAAAAATTGCTGTACAAATGCGTAAATAACTTTACGTAGCTTAATATTTTTAGTCGCTTTGGAGAAAAGGGTCGGCTAAAGGAATAATTGTAAATGTAAGAGAATCTTGTCAGCACAGCACAGGCATCTGAAAACTTACATGAAGAAGAGAAGCTACAACCCCATGGGAGTGGGATTCTGCTTACCTCATGTTGCTGGACATCATAAAGGTGTGGGTGTAAAGTTGACGTGTTCTCAAAATGCATTTCTCATAAGTGAGTGTTGACAGCCCATCATGCAAATTTTAGGATACAAATTGCAGTTGATCGTAAAGGAGTACCCATTACAGGATGAAAAGATGTAGTTGTACAAAGGCCCCAAAGGGCCAGATTTTTTAGTCACTCTTGAAAATTGAAATTCAGTGAAATCTTTTAATAAAGATGAGGGAAGAATATTAAATATACACTCAGCCTTTATATAACAGGGTGCTGTAGAACTGCTAAAACAAACCCCTTTTCTCACATACACTTACTAATTCAGTATGACATTTTTGCTGGTTACATTTGTATATTTCCTTTCCTTCAGTTTTACCAGAGACACAACAAACAGTACAAACACAGATAAATGTAATCAAGCCATATTGGTTATTCCTGACAACAAAACTCCCCTGCCCAGTTATTGGTTGAAAGCAGTCATTTAATAGAAGAACAACAATGTAAAGAAGGAATTAACAATCATAGGAAGATTTAAAGAAAATAAAGAACACAATAAAATTAACTACAGTGCTGAGGTACAAAAACACTGGTTTAAGCGTTGTATTATAACACATTGATTGCTCCATATCTTAGTATGAACTATGTCACATATGTTTGATTTCTGAAATCAGTAAATATTATACTGTTATTGTGATATTAGCTTATGAGCCTGTAAAAGTATATGTTAGATTTGTTCACTTTAACCAAATAATTAATCCAGTTATGCATGTTTAGTTCTGTGATATCATCATATTTCATTTTATATGTCTGTTGCATTTTTTTTTTAATGATGATGAATCTGTTAATTCTATTAGCTCATTTGTTGTAATTGACTATTTCACATTTGTTACTCTTAGTGCTATTTAGATCCATCCATCATTTTTAACACAATTACCTTGGTTAGGTTAGATGGATTTTTTTTCACATTTTTTTCCAAATTAGACTTTTTTCAACTGACTTTATGGGACAGGATTATATTTTTTCAGTTTTCTTCATATTTTCCATGAGAAATAAAGTCAAGTTTCTCAAAGGAATTTCACTTCATTAACACATTTATAATGTTTTATAAATGGGGGAATTATGTATTTGTATTACTGTCTGTTAGAAAATATAAATTACATCTTATAAACTATGATTTAATATAAAAACCGCCTGATTAATAACACCAGGACAGTACCAGTTATTTTAGGCAAGATAGCCTATATTGTAGATTTAGTAATAATATACATCAAATGCCCACCATATAATAATACCTAGTTAGTTTTTATTTATTTGAATGTCGAGCCATATAGGCCCAAGGGTTGGACTGAGGGCTTGCTTGAGCTCCAGATCTCCTGCAGTCTGGCTTGTGTAGCTCTGCATGCTACCATGTGTCACACTGCCAGTTGAGGAAACTATGTCCATAGGGGTGGAGAGAAAAACAAGAGCCCAGCACTCCAGTGGTATTGACTACGGCGATGTTGTCCGTCCATTTGTGGAAGAGGCAAATGGCAGCATAGTGTGGAGAATGATTTTTGCAACTGATCGCGCGGTTGTTTTGGAGGGTAGGCACTGTTGGAACTTTGCTAAGTGCTACAGCCTTTCACATGCAGTTCTGCAGAATTTTTATGATATTGTATATAATATGTACATATTTTATGTTGATAATAGAGCAAAGGCATTTGTTTACTAAAATATGAAATTCTGTTAAATATTTATTTGGTTGTTAAGCCTATGTTTCATAAAGTGAATATAAACTACAATCATGTTTTGATATCACACATTTTACCATCTTGTGTTTCCCAGTTTTGTCCCTTTTCAACATATTATTTCTGTAGACTCACTCCTTGTATTATTCAGTGTGTTTATGGTTGTCGTTCATCCTGTTCGTGTTTGTGACAATACATTATTTTAGTAATTTTCAGTACATATAAGTAGAAATGAATTGCAGTTTTGTTCCCCATGCAATAATTAGTCTTATGCAATAATGCAACGTTATGAAAGCATTTTAAATTTGAGGGCACACCAACAAACAGCAACAGTAAAAGAAGCTGTCAGGTTAAAGAAGGAGGCTTACCAGACATTACTTGCACAAGAAACTCCACATTTTGCAGAAAGGTACCTGCAGTTTGAAAAAGCCATGATGGCAACTGTTGCAGAAGCAAAAGCTCAGATGTGGGAGGAATTTGAAGTTGTGGATAATGACATTTGGACATCATCTAAAAAGGTTCTGTCAGCCTGTATAGGAGGGGAAAGCAGATTGTTGCCTTGCCTGTTCTCAGCAAGGTTGGGGCTGTGCTGACCTCCGCTGAGGATATCATCAGGAGGTGGAAGTAGGTTTTTTGAGGAATTCCTGAACCCTGTATGCTTTCTGATTATGAGGCAGTGCCTCAAGTTTCTGAAGGATTAAGGTTCGTCTCTTGAGCTTAGGCCGCTGCAACAGTGGGACTGCTGCACAGTGACAGGGCTTCTGGAACAGATGAAGTTCATCCAGAAATGTTGAAATCATTGGGTGTTGTTGAAGTTTTGTTGCTAACATACCTCTTAAATACTGTGTGGAATACTGGGACAATACCTTTGGACCAGGAAAACAGATCAGGATAAGTCTTTGCAGGAAAAATGATATCAAGGTGTTGAACGGAGATGATGTCTTATTGTTGAGCCTCAGATTCAAGAGGAAGAAGATTTCATTATATCTGTGAAATAGTCAACAAACTCTTCAGTTTCATAAGGTTACTTGGAAACTGCAAACTTATCAGAAGAACGAGTTGGTGTAAGCACTGGAGGCAGAAATATAATTTGCAATATTTTGATGATACAACGTTAACTAGTGGCAAAGATGACATGCAATACTTATTAAGGAAGATGAAAACTGAAAGTCGTAGTATGGATCTAGAAGTAAACATCAAAAAGACAAAAATTTTGACTACGGAAAATATTGAGAACTTTAAGCTTGATGGCGAAGAAATAGAAATTGTGACAAACTTCAACCTGCTGGGCTCTTATATCAACAATGAAGCAAGTAGCAGTCAAGAAATTGTCCGTAGGATTACTCTAGGCAGAAGAGCAATGAAAGCTCTCGATAAGGTGTTTAAAAGCAAAGACATAACAATCCAGACCAAAATCAGGCTTGTTTAGGTGCTTGTATTGTCAATAGTAAACTACGGCTGTGAAAGTTGGACGCTGCAGAAACAAGACAGAAAGAAGATATAGTCATTTGAACTTTGGTGTTGGAGAAGGAAATTGCGTATTCCGTGGACAGCTAGAAGAACAAACAAGTCGATTGTAGAAGAGGTAAAACCAAAAAGTTCAGTCAGTGAAACTACACCTATCATACTTTGGCCACACGATTAGAAGAGAACATTAGAGAAGGACGTGATGACCGGAAAGATTGAAGGAACAAGCAGAAGAGGAAGGCCCGCAATGAGATGGCTCGATACGTTGACAACAACAATGGGGATCACAGTGGAAGAGCTTGCCAAAATAGCACAAAACCAATTTATTTTTAGATCTTCAATTCATCAAGTCACCATGATTCGAACCAGAGGCGATGGCACTTAACTAACTTGGAAATTAGTGGGAGTCTGCAAAAGTAGTGCACACGATCTGTGTTATCTGGAGAAAAGTTATGACTGTGTCCCAGAACAATCTCTCAAAAGAACTGTATGAGAGTCTCATGTGTCTGCAGACACTTTTTGTCGTCCACATACTTCCTTCTGTTGTGCTGTCAAGAAGGGTTGGTGCTTGTGGACTTAGCTCAGTCCTGTCCACTACCAGTGCTGCAAGGAACACATCCACCATTTCTTGCCATTCTTTTTACCTGATTAAGGGAGCTAAAGGGAGTTGCCCTGTCACAACTAATCTCCTCACAGTCAGTATCTGATGCCCTGTGGGACCATGAAGGACTCCTACCACTTTAGCAAGCAGTTCAGAGTTGGATGCTGGAATGAAAACAAGGACTTCATCCTCCAACTTTGAATTTTCTGAACTAGGTTTGCCTTTTGTATGAGCAGCCCTATCTTTGTTGAGCCAGGAGGGAATGCTTCATTTCTGTCACTTGAAGTGAGTCCAGTTTCTCCTGCAAATCAATAATATACAGGTGGTCCCCAACTTACGATGGAGTTACGTTTTGCAAAACCCATTGTAAGTCAAAAATATTGTAAGTCGAAAATACATCTAATACACCTAATACACACCTCTACATGACAGACTGGGAGATGCGGATCACTCCCGCTGCCCAGCATTGCAAGAGAGTATCACACCGGATATCGCTTGCCTGGATAAAAAATCAAAATTCAAAATTCAAAGTACAGTTTCTACTGAATGTCTATAGCCAGCTCACCCCCGGTAAAGTCGAAAAAATTGTAAGTCAAACCATCGTAAGTCGGGGACCACCTGTATTTTATTTATTTATTTTTGAGTGGAACTCTCCTCCCTCTTTGCCTAAAACATTTAGAATACCCCTAGGGCAATGCCCAAAGGTCCTGCAATCTGCACACAGGGTGTCCTTCATATTGTTCCAGTTTCATGCATCGTCTGCAACCAACTTACAAATTATGTCCTTTCGTAATTTATTAAAGCATTCAACCAACACATATTTCTGGGAGTGCAACACACTGGTTCTAAGAACTTTAACCTTTAATAGTTTGGAAAGATTGTGCAGTGTACACAACATGAATGACTTCCCCTGATCAGTATGTTTTCCTTAGGAATCCAACCCCAGGAGAAAAGAAAAAGGGACGTGTTCGCGGTGTTGTGCAATGGTGCTGCTTCTGGGTATTGACTCGCATAGTCCATGAGCTAGTAGGCCATTTACAAATATTAGTGCAATAATAAAACAAAAGAAATATTATAGTTACATGTGTTTTATTGTTCTACATCTTCACTCATTTTATTGTAGTAGAAAGTTAGGATGGAAAGAATCATGAAATGTATTACAACACATGACTGGAAAGATACTTAGACACAAAAACACTTTGATAAACTGATGAATGGAAACGTACCCACTACAAAACAAGGTCTATTATTTGTATTTCACTGTTAAGATGCTTTTAAAAAAATGAAAATACATTTGTTCATTAGAACATCACAACCCTGACTTAAACAAGCGGTTACTGAAAGTGAGCAAGTCCATACATTCATCGTAATGCAGTTTCATAGAAGTCCTCATTTTTTACACGTAATTATGAAAGCACTAAACAAAGTCCTTAAGGACAACAGAACAATAAAAGATTGATAAAGGGTTTTAATCAGGTCAAAATATAGAAATGGTATGACAGGATTCAGAGAACTTGACGAGTACATCTAGTCTTCAGTGTAGAAGTGCATCCTACACCATGGCAACAGCCCCATCAACCACGTGGTTAAAGAAACTGTATAATCAAAATCGGTCTGTCTTTAACAACTGTGTCTCGCATAGCACACACAAGAAAATAGCCTTTGAAAAACCCATGTGGAAATGTTGCTTTAGCCCTGAGAGACAGTAACATTCAACACTGCCACATTTCCCAAGGTTTAATTACATTTTTGTATTTCTCTTTAATGGCTGAGCAGATACATGTACATCCGCTGTGTGAAATAAATGAATAGTCTTCAATCAGGAAAGAGCCTTGGGTTCTGTTACTATGACAACTGTACTGTTACAGTGGGGCTGCTGTCATGGTGACCTCAGTGCCTTGCTTGCTTTTCTCTGTATCTTTTGTGAAGGCCTCATTAGAGATTTAAAAAAAAAAAAATATCTATCCTGTTTGTAACATATAAAAAATAAATCAGCATTTTCTTAGATAGCTGTAAAAATCTTAAGTAAATGCAAATGATTAACATTTAAATGTCTGTTTACAGTTTTTTTTTTGTAATCAGCATGTAGTAATAACAATAAATCAACTTTAAAATATTATCCTTATTTAGTGCTTCAAATGTTGATAATTTGTTAACACATTTGTTTAATAAAATACTTTGGTTTGGGTACTTCTGCTCAAGGGATTCAAGTTCTACATACTGTTATGAGAATAGAATTGCAAAATGGAGGTAAACAGACTTCGTATGGCTTATCTTGGCAAAGTGTACTATCTGAAAATATATTTAAAGTTTTGGTGTAGTAATTGTGTCTTTAACTGAGACTCTTAGTGTGTTGCGGAATTAAGTTGTGTGTGCTTTGAATAGTACTTTCCTCTGAAGAAAACTGCTAGAGGAATAAAGATTTTCAACCCTCTATATATCCAAGATTACATTGCCTCAACAAGAAAGAATTGGTCATGATTGCAATCCAGGACCCTAATTCCAGCGGAAACTTGAGCATGACCAGTGAAGTACCCAGTTGGTGGACCACCTGAAATTTAAATAGTTGCAGTACTAGATACTAAAAGGTGATCTGAGTATTGGTGTCCTTCATGTTGTGCAACCAGTGAAGGGAGAAATAGCTGAAACAGAGGTGGAACTAATATCCCAGGATGCAGGATCAAAGGATCAGGACCTCCTGCTTCATAGCCAAACATTCTTTTTCTGTGATGTTTTAATATTGTTCTCTGTGGGAAAGTTTTTTTGCTGATGTGCAGTATAAAAACAGGCAGTCCTCTACATCTGACTCCAAGCACCCAAACTCCTCTTGAAGTGCTCGAAAGGGATGGAGAAATCAGGACACTAAATCCGCTGAAAGAATTTCGTTAACAGACTGCAAGGCAGTTTGCCACTGCTCTATCAGCTGGAATGGATCAAGGTTTTCCTTTCATGTGAGGTCCAAAATTCGGTTAAGAATTTGATAAAATCACCACTAGCAAGTCTTTGGTATTGGACAAGTTTGTATGACTGCCATTTTATCAGACTGGACATATATCTATACAGCTCACTATGAATCCCAGAAACTAAAGTTTGCTCTGCGTAATTACACACTTTACTGGGTTTGCTGTAAGAACTGAACACCTCAGTGACTTCAGGACCACGCTGAGATTTAAAAAATATTTCTGTCAATAATTGATAGGTAAGCTACATTGGAGGAAGATATCTTCTCTGTAAGTCATCAAAAAACGCAAGCCCAAACTGAAGGATGATCAATTGGTGTAAACCAAAGGTAGTGGAGAATGCAAAAGTTTCACTGGACTGTGGGGATAGGGAATCTACAAAATTTAAAAAAAAAAAAAAACACTATCAAATAAAAAGGCACAGTACCAGATGGTCTAAGAAATGATCCATCTCTGATGAGTTTGTAAGGCTACACAATAAACTATTGATTATGGCTAGACCCCCAAGACAAAAGCATGACAGAAAGAGAAAACCCGGAAACATAATTTTCAGTTTTTGATACCAACGTACCTACCTTTGTCATTTTTCCTTCAGAGCTCAAATTTGTTGTGATGTTAATTCCCTCTCATAATTTTATCCACATCATGTACATTATTAACTGTTAATTCAATCCCTTTGCCCAAGGTGGCTTATAATGGTAGATTTGCATACTAAGATGCTTAGAATAATTTTTCCATGTGCTGTTTGGGCGTTGGTATGAATCCGACTCAGCCTGTATTGTGTTTATATGTTTTTCCCGTGTCTGTGTGGGTTTCCTCCTTAGAGTCCAAACATGTGTTTCAGCGTTTCTGCTGAATTGATGACCCTAAATTATCTGTGGTGTGTGACTGTAAAAGAGGAAAAGTACTTAACAAAAGTGATTGAGTGTAATATGCAGTTTTGTTTCCCTCTAATCTGAATAATTCTACTTGTATATGGCCTTGGTCACATGTGATGTTCACAACTGATAGATTTTTTTTTTGTTGGCCTGTGTTTGTTAGATCAGATGGTGAGTTTGTGGTACTGTGTAACGTTCTTACCAAAAGCAGGAAAGATCAACTCAAAGGTATACGGTACTGTTACACCCACCAGAGTATACCAAAATCAGTCAGTATTTTTTTAAAATTGATAATAAAACAGGACCACGACAAATGTTTGGTGTTTGAATGTTTGATGAAACATGCTTTCTCTTAAAAAGGTTTGAAATGTAATAATTGGTTACGCTGTGCTGTCTTTTGGGGGATACAACAATGATTCATGCTGCCGAGGTAACTAGTCATCTGTGAGTCATGTGTGTCTCAGTTGAATGCATAATTTTTATTGTACAGTGGGTCATTACTACACTCTGTGTAAGTTACATAACTGCAGTGAAGATAAAACTTAATATTACAACTGTAATGTTTTACAACAATAATATAATTGAGTAGATTAAGATTATTTAAATTTAGATTGTCAACAATCAGCACTAAATAGGATTCTGGGGGGGGGGTACAAGTATTTTATTTATCATGATTTAACTGATCTTAGTTCTGAAAGTATCTTGAATAATTTTAAAAAGGTAAAAATCTTACAAAGTCTTTATTTACCTTTGCTATATCTGAAGCTTTCACAGACCCAAGTAATTAATCTGAGGGACACCTGCAGTAGAAATTTTTTTGACTGGGTAGATAAAGAGTATTTAATGTAAGCAAAAATATGAACATTGCACATGTTAACGTGATGAATTAGATTTGGACTGAATAGTGGGGCTTGGAAAGGTTGGATTTTTATTTTCAGTCATTTTTAAATTATTTTTTATCTTTAATGTTAATAGACCTTGCTGTTTTATAATCTAATTTTTGTCAGTTTGAACGGCCCTCCTTTACTTGTGTGCAGTGCAGTTACCCTGATGTGTCTAAGTAAAAATCCCTTACTGAATATGCTGAGGGGATGCGGTGGCGCAGTGGGTTGGACCGCAGTCCTGCTCTTTGGTGGGTCTGGGGTTTGAGTCCCGCTTGGGGTGCCTTGCGACGGACTGGCGTCCCGTCCTGGGTGTGTCCCCTTCCCCCTCCGGCCTTACGCCCTGTGTTGCCGGGTAGGCTCCGGTTTCCCGTGACCCCGTGAGGGACGAGCGGTTCTGAAAATGTGTGTGTGTGTGTGTGTGTGTGAATATGCTGAAAAAAGTATAAACTGCTTAGGATCAGTTAAATCTTACATATTTCTTTCTTCGTGAACATACACTAAATTTGTGTTGTTACCATTGGTTTATGATAAAAGTGACTTGAATGCTTTTGGGGAAACCAAAGTATGGCCATTATCATTCAGTCAGGAGGTGTTGCTTTCATTTCACAATAAAATGTCTTGACAGGTTTTCAGAAAAATAATAACTCAGAGCGATCAATGACCAATGAAATCTACAAAGAAGTCAGTCGTGATGTGTTGATACCAGGTCACCGCAAAAGTGACTTTTTTTTAATGAGTGAAAGTTTTTTTTTTTAAACAAATGTACTTGGGTAAAAGTAAGAAGTATTGTTGGCAAAAACTACTTTTGAAAGGTGCAATTTATCCAGAAATTTGCCAAAGTAATGGCGTATACGGAACTCTTAACTACCAGCCTCTGATTATAGTTGTCACACAAGTTTCCTTTATTACTCTCACTGTCTCAGCACTAAAAATTATGATGTGCACAATAGAACACAATGCTTCCTTTCATGTAAACATGAACTAAAATACCATCAGCTCACAGCATTCTAGGCCTGTATTTGATATTGTCTGTGTTTTCATCTGCTGAGGTTACTCACTGATCTGAACAAGAGGTTCAAAATGCTTCTTTGCCCTGCATCCTTAGCCTTTACCCACGGTTATTTGTACACGCATTCCCTAGGACTAGTTGGCGATCTGCGTAAAATGTTGCTTATGTTTGTACTCTCAGAGACTTTTCACCCCAAATCTTGTGCAGTTACAGATCGATAACAGAGAAAAGGGTCTTTACACTGTGGGTGAATGGTACAAATTTGTTAAGTCTGGTTAGCTTAGTATCTTTACAACATTATTCCTTATAATGGGAGATGGGTGTAAATACAAACAAGAAGCAATAATTCAAAGATATGAAGAGGAATGGACACTGGAGGCCTGAATATGTGAGACAGCTGTAATATGCAGCTTTATCTAGTGATGACAATGCAAAACCTGTTTGTGTAATGATCTGAAAAACAATTACAGATGTCCTTCAACTTACAATGGTCCGGCTTATGATTTTTCAAAGTTACGATGGTACGATAAGGATACGTATTTGGTTGAATCTGTACTTCAAATTTTGAATTCTGTTCTGTTCCCGCACTTGCGATATGCAGTACGATACTGTCTCCCGATGCTGGGCGAAGGCAGCGAGCCACAGTATCCACTCAACCATGCTCGCAGTCTCTGTAACAGTCATGTGAACGGGTGATACTTTGTTGAAAACATTTTTTTTAATTTCATGTTTTCTCATCCCATCACGTCTACTGAACGCCCATGTGTGTCTCCTGCTTAAATTTGCCCAGCTGTAAGCCATGGTAATTGTTCTGAGTATGTTTAAGGTAGGCTAGGCTAGGCTGTGATGTTTGGTAGGTGTTATACTGTAGATTTTTCCACTTATGATGGGTTTATGAGAATGTAACCCAGTCGTTAGTCAAGGAGCATCTTTATTATGAAGAAATAAGTTGAGAACGGTGCTGCAATATTTTTAATATAGTTCAGTCCAGTTGAATAGACTAATATATTAGCATTGTAGTGAGCATGTTAAATTTGATGATACAGATATGAAATCTAATCATTCAAGGTTTGGACTTGCAGAGAAACTATTAACATGATTATGAGAAACACAAAAAAATTACTGGCAAAGTCAAACTATTACAAAAAGACGATGACATACAGAATGAACGGAGATACTATGAGAAAGACTGTGAGTAAGAGGGATGAGATGTCCAATTGACAGTTTCGAGAAAGTGCATGAAGCGATGGCTCATCAAAAGGCAATGGACAGTTTGGTAACAGATGAGTATTTCTCATGTGCTTGGGGAGATGAGGCATAGAGAGTAGGCAGGCAAAAGTGAAGGTGAATAAGGACTACATTCTGGACAATAGAGAAGTCTGGATGTAGGGATGAGCTGATCCTCTAAGTTAGGACAAGTGTCTTAAACTGGCTCCAGACTGTTGTTGAGGACTGGCGAAGACACTGGAGCAGAGGATTGATAAGTGTACAGGAGACACACTAGATGAACATTTTGAATGAGCAGGGAACAGGTGGCAGACCTGTCAGAAGAGTATTTTAATAACACAGCTCTGAGAGAAAAAGGGACTGGATAAAATGTGTGGCAAATATGGGATACTCTAATCTGTTCTGCAATATTTTGACAACCTGTTCTGCATGTTCAGTTTCTTATGCAGTAGTTTCACTCATCATTACATGCAAAAAAACCCACAAAACTGAGCAGTTAGAATGTACAGGTATCCCTTCTTATTCAAACTTGCCACCTAATCTTTGCTTCTTCAAATAGTCCAATAAAAATTCCTTCTATTTTTAAAGAGCACCATGTGTGTATAATTTTTGTGTCTTTCTTTTCTAACAAAAAAAAATTAGGGCAGCTGGTAGCATAGTGAGGATACTGGTTAGAGCCTCTACTTTAAGACCTTAAAGTCGGAGTTTTGAATCCCACTTCCAGCTGTAGTACCCTTGAACAAGGTACTTACTCTAAATTGCTCCAGTAAAAATTACCAGGCTGTACAAATGGGTAAATAATTGTAAATAGCTTGAAAGTGTAGGCCACTGTGGAGAAAAACATCAGCTAAATGAATAAATGTAAATGTAAAATTATTGTCCATAGAAAGTTCTCGAAACAAAAAAGAAAAACATGGTCAGTTCAAGAAAACAAGCTGCGCTGGACCCTCATATTTTAAACTAGACATTAGAAAAGAAACATGCAGTCCAACCAAAATGGAGCAGTGTTCACAAACAGGCTATAGTAGCATGTTTAAGGAAGGACTTTGTTTGACAGTGCTGACCAACGACTGAATAAAACAGTAGTTCATAAACATAAATGCAACAAATGCAAGCCTGTATCAGATGCAGTGATTTGTGTCTTGTTTTGTCACTCTGTAATTGTTATATGCTATGTTAGAACTGAACTTTAAAATTTAATATAAATTTGAATAAACTTAGAAAGTGCGTATTTTAATTTAAATTAAAATATCCAATGGCAAATACATAAAAAGGGTTTTTGTAAATTATATTTTCTAGAAAAAGTGAGAAGGGAATAGCACAATATTTAATAATGCGTTTTAATGGCTCTTGTAATTCCGTTTTCTAATTTATATGGTTTAAACGCTGTTGTGACAATATATCAATTGTCTTGTCCAACTAAACTGTTGAAACAAAAGCTATGTTCGTAACAATTAGAAAAACAATAGTTTTGGATTTTACTAATCTAGATTCTTCCTCTTTTCTTAAGTTCCCAGAGTGTGGTTTTTATGGGATGTACGAAAAGATCCTGCTTTTCCGGCACAATCCTGGCTCTGAAAACATCTTACAGCTGGTGAAATGTGCAAGGGACATTGTAGAAGGGGACCTTGTAGAAGTGATTCTATCAGGTAAGGTAATATGAAACCAACACTAATGTAGTATGAGAATGTTTTATTAATTCTTAATGCATTAGTATGTTCTCCCTATTGATCAAAATACTGTAAAACATATTTAATTTGTGCAAAATTCCTTAAAATGTAGCTAATTAGCTGCTTGTTCAAATGAATGGTAGGAACACCTGAGCTGCCCTTAAAGCTTCATATTTGTTGTCTTTTTTCCCCCCGTTTCTGATCAATTATAGTACCCACATAAATGTTTGCTTGTTTTTTTTTTTTTTTTTAACAGTTATACTGTACATTCAGACTGAGTTTATTTTGTACAACCGTAATACATTGCACTTAAGATGCATTCAACCATTATCAATAACAGGTTGTCCTGGTAGTCTAGAGCTTATCCTGGAAAAACAGGATGTGATACAAGGTAAAATGATATGACATTAGTCCATCACAGGATGGTCCCACACATTCATTCACTCATACACAGACAAAGGGAAATTTAGTTACCAGTTTTCTTGAAATGTATGTCTTTGGACTGTGGGAGGAAACATGAGCACCTAAGAGAAGCCATACAGAGAGAACATGCAGGCCCCATACAGACTGAGCTGGATTCAAACTACACCTAACTCTGCATTTACTCATCTCAATCCATTCCATTCTTCCAATGCATAATGTAATAGCCTATTTTAATGCTGGTATAGCCTAACCAGAGAGAATGAAGATACGCTGAACTTCATTACGCCAGGAAATGCATGAGAAACTGCTTGTACTGTAAAAAATATAGAAAATTTTTCAGTGTTTTAATTTTACACTTTTTTGAGTTCAGTTACCTTAATGAATTTAATAATATTTATAATAATTTATTAATAATAATAATACAATATCTCCTTATAACTACATACATAAAGAAATTCAATGCAAGGAGCAACACATTTGTTTCTTAAAAAGTCTAAATGAATGTAACATAATATGATATTTCAGTGGACAAAAACATTATACTAGAAGGGTGATTTCACCAACTTTGTAATTGTTTGCTCCAGTGTCATCAGTAGACTGTAGGCAGCTGAGGCACAATAAGACTCAATACATTTTGCTGAATGAAACTTGCTGATATTGGAATGCCAGATGGCCAGTTGGTTCAGTTATATATCAAAACAGTAACAGCCAAAACAGAAACCTCCAAATGATGGAAATCCGCCAATTAGAACAATATCTCACACATTTACTCAAACGGCAAGAAAAAAAAAAAAATCCCAGTATACTTGTGAAATTGAAATATTTGCCAAAAGTTGGTAAGGACAAGTTTTCACACATCTCTACACGTGTTTCTTTTGTAGATATCCCACTTTTTTATTGTCGCAGTTTTCCTGATTTGCACTGTCTAAATGCTATATCCAAGTTTGGCTGTTGATACTACAGCATGGGTAAAGGAAGAAATCAGAGTATCAGAGTTTAACACTAATAAAGTGTTTCTGAAAACACTCTGCATGTTTTTTAAACCCTTGGTGCTGTACAGCAGGTAATTGTGCAGTCTCGTCAGAGTGAATGCGTGCGAGACTAACATGTTTCATTAACTTCCTGCAATGCATACTGTCAAGTGACATAGGTGACTAACATACCCAGACGCGTATTTTTTCATCGCTCTCCAATTAGGAACCTATCATCACTTTTTAAATCACAGAAATACAATGAAATAACAAAGTAAAGGTTTATGACACACGCACATTGGCTGAGGTCACGGCGAGTCGGAGCCTGACCCGGCAACACAAGGTGCAGGGCTGGGGGGGAGGGGACACACCCAGGACGGGATGCCAGTCCGTCACAAGGCACCCCAAGCGGGGCTCGAACCCCAGACCCATCAGAGAGCAGGAACCGCCTCAGCATCTCAACTCCTGTTTCTACTCTGAGACTATACAGCAGAGAAAAGCAGATAACGCTGTCATACCCAACCTACACGTCACTTCAGCAACAAATATACTATAAAAGTATAGACATTTCAGAGACAGAGGAAGACCCATCCTGCCAAATGCCATCTTCTGATCAAAGGCTTACAAGGCCAAAAACATGTGTCTCTTCCACCTAGGCCAAAGTCTCCATCACCAAACCCTGATTAAGCCCACCTACTTATCCCTGGAGCCACAGTTTAGTCGTTACTTATGCAAGAGCTAAAATAATCCCTTTTACACTGAACCTCCTATCCTCCCTATCCTAAAAATATAATTGAACACCTGACAAGTCCATCTCAATTACCTCCCTTATTTTCACATGAAAGCTTTGTCAACTGCACTTCCTGAAGAAAACAACCTGAATCCAAGATCATCCTCTTCTCCATTGTGTGCCAAGTGTCCATCACCTCCATAACCTTCTTTACTCACTCCACCGCCACTCCTCTCAGAAAACAAGGTGATATAAAAGGCCTGAGCACGCCTTAACATCCCATCTGTCCCTCTGGAAGGGTCCAGCCAGCTTCACTTTACCATTGCAACCTGTTGCTTTCTGAAAAGCCCCCATTAAGGCTTCTCCTCAAGTACTCCATACTATACGCTTGACCAAAATGTCATCTCCTGCACCCAACCCACATAACAGCCACTAAGCCACCCATACACTCCTCCTCCTCCTCTTTCCAGTCTACATAGTGTCCTGAATTATACCGGTCAACACCCTGAGCGTGTCAGTCCACACTTACACCTAATCCCTCAATTGTCTAAAATAATCCAAACGAAACTCTTGAGTATGCACAAATCCCTCCATCTCTTATGATCAGCCCAGAAGTCCTTCAAAAACCCTTTCTGTAACAGCATGGGCACATTTACCTTCCAGTACTGTGACCAATACCTGGTCTTATTCTGCCTCACTGATTCCCAAACAATGCCCCATGTTGGAGTAAGTATACACCTGTACTCTAACTGAACCTAAATTTAACCAAAACAAAAATCTTTGAATTCCACCAGAACCCCTGCCCTCACCAAAAAAATGGCTTTCAGGGTAAGTACCTTGCTAATGGGTACTACAGTTGGAGGTGGGAATCCAACCTGCGACCTTAGGGTCCAAAGGAAGTAGCTCTAACCACTACGTTGCACCCAGCAAATCCTGTAAAACTTCAATAACCCCCCAAACATTCTTTTTCCCACCTGAAGCACAGACATTAATGAGGCACAAACACATTTGATCCCGCTTAACATCCATGAACAGGACCCTGCTGGGATGACCATCATCTTCTCAAACCCACCATCTCTTTACATTCTACACCTCTCAAATAAGAATCCCTACCACCCATTAATGAGGAAACTAACAACCCACTTCCTCCTTTAGGTGACACTTCCGCAAAAAACTATGTCAAAATCCACCTCCTAAAGTGCAAACCTCTGTCACTTCTAATCGTACTTGATTCTCCTCATGTTTGATGATGCCACCCATATCATCCCCACTGGTCACTGTGGCTACTCACTTTAAACCCTCCACCCCTCTATACAACACACACAAAATCCCCCTTTCTTCCTTGTTTGTTGCATCCCACTCTTGTCCTCTTCTCTACACCCCAGTGAGAAAAATCCCCTCAAACAATACTAGACCTTCAACTGCCTCCATCCTTCTGCCATCATCCTCCTCCTACATGTGCTTTAGCAAGATCTCTACTGCCTCCATGTTACTTAGTCCAGCTGTCTCTTCTGATTGCTCCTCCCTCAACAATGTGAAGTGTCACCTCCCCAGCTGTACCAAGGTCACGCAAGCTTTCCCACTGCTATTTTCTACTGACCAGCTCCATTACCAACTCATTTTCTGCTGTTTTGTGTTCTGTCGGCCCTCGTCTGCTTCTTGTTCCCCCACCCTAATCAAACAGACCCTTACAGGCAACGCATCAACAAACAAGTGGCGATGATTAGGACAGGCCTCGAAGAAATGGCCTGCAGACCTGCCGCTGTGGCACACCCTGGCTGGCTCTTGTGTCCGTCCCTTTTACAGTTCTGCCAGACCTAATGGCTTATCACTGCCATTAGTCATGTGATTGGAAAAGTAGTACAGCAGACTATAGTTCTACACAGACCTGCACAGGTATCCTATTTGCTTTTCAATCATCAGTACTGCAGACAAAAGTCACATTCCTCCTGAATACAAATTGTCCCTCCTGCATCTCCACCAAATATTGCTGTTTGCCATTTCAAATCCCAGGATACACAGACTTGTGGCTTCAAGATTTTACAGAACAGCCTCAAAAATAAAAGATAATGAAGTGTTATGGCTAAGTTCGCCATTAGTACTAAAATTTAAATGACCATATTTTAAATTTGGACTGTCACTATATAATGAATGGAAAAAATGTTTCATTTCCAAGTTTTATGAAAGTTTGCACTTCTGATAAGTTTTTTTTTAAATACTTTTAGTATAAAATAAAAATGATTACTTATATATATATATTAGTATTAGTCTAAATACATGACAGTTTTCTTATCTCTTAATTGCCACCAAAGCAAATATTGGTGCTTTTATGATCAATAGCCATGATCATTAATTATGAGCATTTTTTGGATGTCTGTTGGAACTGTAATTGGTTTTCTTCTGTGTATTACAGTTAAACTAAAGTACTGGTTTAAGGAATTCATATTTTTTTATTATTCATGAATCAAAGGAAAAGTTAAATAGCTTAGGCCATTACATTAGTGCCAAAAAAAAGAGAAATTTAAAAAAAAAAAAAACTTGCTCTAAGGCTCATTTGCCAGTTCTCTGAGACATACTCATTTTCTGAAGCATTTAATGGCACTTCAGTTCAACTTCCAAACATTACTTAGCCTTTAAACAAAAGCCAAAACAATAATTTGAATAAATTGAAGATTTTTTTTCTTTTTTTTAACCAGCAGAATGTCTAATCAGTATGTATTTGACTTCAGCATGCTGAGACAAGTGTGTTTGTGGGGGGATATTAAACAAGTGAGATGAGACTGCCCATTCTCATGCTGGGTTTCCCATAAGCCCTTTCTACAAGATTCTTATAGGAGCCACTTAAGTCAAGCAAACATTTAAATGCACATTTACATTTATATATTTAGCAGACACTTTTTTTTCCCAAGCATGGTACATCTTAGAAAATAATTAAACAGTGCATTACACCAACAGACATATCTAGATGCAGGCACATAAATGTTGAGTATAGCCAAGTTGTCACATACTGTCATGCAATCCAGTATACATTATACATGTTGTGGCATATAGAGGCTTTTTTTTAAATATACTTTTACATGAAGATAACATAGTACAGGTGGTCCCTGAATTACGATGGCGTTACGTTCCGCGAAACCCACTGTAAGTCGAAAGTATCGGAAATCGAAAATGCATTTAACGCACATCTCTGCGCGACAATATCAGTCTGGCTGGAGCGTAAGATCTGCTTAGTAAAGCTGAGGTAATGGGCAAAGTGGATGAATGGCACAGTTAAATTCTCAAGCAATGTTTTAATCCATGAAATGGGTAATACAGATCAGGAAATATTTTTGAAAAGAAAGCACAACAATGTGGCCAAGACCACAATTTACTGTACAGATGTGCGGCTGACCTCTCTGTTACATGTTAGTGAAGATCACATATTGAAGTAAAATGACTGTGTAACAGACATAAAAATGCCATTGTACTGAACAATAAACCTGTTCCAGGAATACGTTACCACTTTATAGTTGGTTTTCATTATACAGGTCCCCATTATGTGAGCGATGATAGTAATTGGAATTTTGGTACTAAATGTATACTTTACAACTAAATGACTAACTACCTTTGTCTACACCACATGTCTTTTCCATTATGTTAGAGAATTTTTAAGTAAAAAAATACATATAATAATTATACAGTATATGTTCACTGGAAGTTAAGTGTGTGACATTTTTGGCAACTCAAATTATTTCTATCCCTGTAATATTTGTTTGCTGCATTTAATGAAACGTAGGGGTCAGCATGAGACGAATTTGTTTAAACTTAGTTGTGTAGGAATGTAAAGTCAGGTCTCAGAAAGTGCTGTTACTGTGAAACACAGACCAGGATATATTAATTTAATCAAGTTCTGATACTGTTTTCCAGCCTCTGCCACGATGGGAGATTTTCAGATTCGTCCCCATGCGCTATTTGTTCACTCATACCGTGCACCAGCTTTCTGTGACCACTGTGGAGAGATGCTTTGGGGCCTTGTAAGACAGGGCCTGAAATGTGATGGTAAGGCTGAAATCCAATTTCTTTGTATTTCACCATGTACCACTGACTGATGCCATAACATTCTTGGATAGCGCTGAACCTCAATATATTGTGAGAAATTATTCTACACTTATTTCAGCAATTTCACTTTCATTTACATTTAGTGTAAGCATTTTTAAAATGCTAAAAGATGTTGAACAGTAAAAAGGAAAGGACGATACTGTTAAAAATTTGAAGTGATGAAACACTTTACTTGAAAGGAAATATCATTGTATGGGACGATGTGATTTCATTTAATTTATGCCAAGTGTTACTTTAAGAAATAAGTGTTTTTCCAGTGTTACGAATGAATATGGATATCAGGCTAGAAGGTGGGCCAGGGGTCAATGCTGCCACCTTGCACTCAAAGGACCCTGGCTCAAATCCTAGCTCCTGTTGCAGTACCTTCCTGTAAACTACTAACATCCAGCACAAAATCCAGCCAATTCATGTTAGTTTTCATTTGGAGGCAGGTTTGATCAACCCTCAGTATAGATGAGTTCACATTTTTTTTACATGTTAGTGTGGGTTCCACCCACAGTCCAAAGACACCTTTTTCAGGTGAAATTTTGACTTTAAAAACTGCATAGTGGCATAGTGTATATGAGATTTACGTTGCTCTGCTGTGTTAGTCAATGTATGATTAAGTGCTTAAAAATTTAAGTCAGTGTGGGAAAAGGCATCAGCAAATTACTACATAGTAATCATTGAACATTCCTGCCCGCTCTTTGAAGAAAATGATTTTGTCTGGGAACAATTTACAGGGGGTGGACAAAATAATGGAAGCAACTTGCAAAAGGAGTGAAATTTTTGAAGTAACTAAATTACAATTATAAACAGCTGTACAGGTGAGTCATATTAGGTTGTTTGCCAGTTGTCTAGATATGGCAGCTATAAAAAAGGTCTGAATTTGTGCTTTGACAGTTTTCAAGGCAACATGAGGCAACTAACAGTTTCAAGGATGCCAAACAGTCAGTGCCTGAATTGCAGGTGTATCTGTCACAAAAACTGCAAAATGAAAGTGGGAACAGTGACAAATGGCAGCAAGTGTCAGATATGGACAAACTGCATCGGCAAAAAGAAACAGCGGCTGCAACTCAAAACTCAACTACACTTTAAAGGGTAGTTGCTAAATGCCACAAAAGTACAGCCTCAAAAATGACTGATTTGGCAATTCTGTGACCCAGTCTTAACAAAAAACTATCATGAGCTTCACAAAGCTGGAATTTATGGCTAGGCTGCCATGTGGACACTGCTTCTATCGAAGGCCGATGTACATCCTGGTGTAAGGAACCCAAAATGTGGACCCCTAACCAACAGAAAAAAGTTATGTCTTCTTTCACCTTATTTCCTATATTCGGATCAATTTATGCTTGGAGAAAACCAAAGGATACCTTCAACCAACAGTGTTTGTTGCCAACTGTTAAACAGGGTGGGAGAGCCATAACGGTATGGGCAGCCATTAGGTCCAGTGGCTGCTCTGCATTGTTGCATGATGGTCAAGCAGTATGAGACCATTTTACACGACCAGGTACACCCTATGGTATAAAGACTTACCTCATCTTGTTTCCACATTCCGGAATATAAACAAATTCATGAATGGTTTCACAACACCAGGATGAAGTCAAAAAGCTTCACTGGCTTCTCTAATCATGAGTGCAAAGTAGATTTCCACCTCCTTGATTACTCAAAAATTTGGGGGTTATTATAATATGCTTTTCCATTTTTGTCCACCCCCTGCTTTCATATAGGCAGTTAAGCCTTTTTAAGATGGTGTAATTTTATATAGTACATTTAAATGCAGAATGTCAGAGCACTTTACAATATACAACGTGTGATACAACTCCAAAATAAAGACATTTGCACTAAAATGAAAAAGTTTATAGAATTGCTCCTAAATACATGTGAGCAATTAAAAATGTAAAAAAAAATGAAAGAATTCATTCATTATTACTAATTGCCTATTCAAAGGACATTGAGAGAATGTGTAAACTCTGCACAGGCTGAGCCAGGAGTTGTGAGGCACCCACTGCACAATAGAGCTGCCCAAAATTAACTGAATAAAAAAAACTAAATAAAAGCAAATTAACAGTATGAGATGAAAGGAAGTAGGTGAAAGGACATTGAAAAGAGGAAAAATGCAAATGTACTGTGTATGTGACTCTGAACATGTGGTTCTTAAGCCTGGATTCAAAGGTGTCCAGAGGAATTCTAATATTCTGGAACTGCATTTCAATTAAGTTTTATGCTTAAAGGTAAAGCAAGCATTTTGTATGTTTTGTGATAAAATGGATTAACCTTTCTGCAGATCAGGAATGCATGTATATAATTACCATATAAATTAGTGGTAATTAAATTTAGTTTTATGAGAATAACTTTATGGGCATATTGTCATGCATAAATTACACTCCTGTGAGGAAAGGTTGTAGGCATGTGCTCTCAATTTTTAAAACTACATTTGGGGAAAAAATAATGGTGAAGATTATTCAATATTATGTAAATATATATGATACACTGGTAATTACTGAAATGAAATTTGCCAGTCATGTTGAAATAAGTATTTAACTAGTATAAACACTTTTTGCATTGGTATATAAAGTAGAAATGACACTTGGATTATGACAGTAACTACAGAATATTGTCTTGAAGTGTTTTCACTGATTCACTGATCATTCATTGATATCATTAAAATTGCATGTTAGAAAATACTATAGTTTGCTACTAATTACTATTAAGTTTGCCACTTAATATAGAAAAATAATGTGTTGCGCTAGTCTGTTATTTAAGAGTACAGAAATTGTAAATGCTTTTAGTGAATTAGACTTCGTTAATGTCCAAGACAGGTCAGTTCCAGTCCATAGCCCTTGCGTTCCAGCTGAAATAAAAAAAATGTTTGTTCGTCCCATAAAGGCTGTGGGCTGAACTACCACAAGCGATGTGCCTTTAAAATCCCAAACGACTGCAGCGGTATCCGCAAGAGGAGACTTTCTAACGTTTCGCTGACAGGCTTGCCCACCATTCGATCTGCATCCTCAGAGCCTTCACCAATCAGTATGGATGAAACCTTATTGGTATGTACATTTCCTCAAGGGATTGAAGTGTCACACAAATCCAATACCTTGTAACTGATAAAACCATGTAAAATCCCTGTTGCATGGACCTAACTTGTTCCTGAAAGCAGTCTGTATATTAAGATTCTGTAAACTAAGAGCTCCCTTCACATAATTTTAAACAGGTACAGGAGAAATCATGCATTTCCGGACTTCATCAAATATTTCGAGAAACAACCTCCGAACACTGAGTCAAGAAATACTAAACGGAGATTAACAAAGATTAAATTAGGGCTTAAATTAAGTTTTAGACTAAAAGTACTGCAAGTACACGAGAACCTATGAAAGACACTACATATGCATTTACTCATATAGCAGATGCTTCTCTCCAAAGCAACGCACATCTGAGAACAAAAAACGCATTACATCAGACAAACACCGATGTAGACATGTGATCTGAGTACAGTCACTGTCACATACCGCAGTATAAACCAGTATACATTACACAAATAGCTGCATGTAGGCTTTTCCATTATTACACAAATTAAAATTATTGAACATACACATTTATCAAGCACATGTATTGGGGAGAAGGGGGTCTGAAAGGTGAGTGTTGAGATCCTTTAAGAAAGGTAATTCCCCTAAACTGCTCCAGTAAAATTACCCAGCTATATAAATGGGTAAATAACCAAGTTTAATACTTAAAGTCACTTTGGAGAATACCATCAGCTTAATTAATGTAAATGTTTGTTGGTTGTCTGTTACCATATACATAATGTACATAGTTACATTATTAATGTGGGAGTAGCATTGCAGAGCTACTTCCTTAGAGCTTGAAAGACCTCAACTGAATCCAACCTTGTGCTGTAGTACTCCTGTGTAAGATACTTACCTTGAATTGTTGCGGTAAAAGTTCCTGTTGTATAAACAGTAACTCATTGTAAGTAGCTTTGTAGAAAAGTGTCAAATGTACTTTGCATTATTTTACTCGCACTCTATACTGCCTCATGTTCTTCCGTATTTTCCTGTAAGAAGAGCCATCAGCACTAAAAGTTGTTAATTTGATGAAGTAAAAAAAAAAAAAAAGTGTCAGAATACACATTAAACCAAACCAACACAATACAGCTCCTACAGTGTCCGTGTCAAAATTCAAGGGACACCCCATGGAGTGATGCTGAAACTTATTTTGAGAGCTGTGAAGCACCATATGAAATCTGCATTTTCAACTGAACAATTAGCAGTACATCTTGAAGCCAAAAATGTGGTAAAGTTGTACAGTAACAAGTCCTGCAAATGAGACTAAGCTCATTCAGCTCATCAGCATGATTACACATTCTATGTTTTCAGGAAATATTTGGGAGAGGGTAACACTTGAAAATGTCTCCTACCTTTACTTCTTGCCGTAGTGTTTCCAGCCAAGTATCCCCACTCACTGATTAACCCTTTGTCCTCTCTTCTCTGTGCATCTTTGTGTTTAATGTAAATGCAGACTCCGGTCAGCCCAAGCATGGAGGTAGGTAGGCTTTGATACTTTTTCATACACATCTTAGATTATTCTATGGACAAGTAATGAAAGGTTAACAGTAGACCAGTGAAATAATAATCACAGAATTTCCTCTGACTAATCAATCATTAGAAGTTAATGAAATTAAATGTGTTTCTGTTAAAACTAAGTAATCAATAAGCAGACAATGTAAAAAAAAAAAAGAAGTTATACCTTCAAGTGTAAGGCCTAAAGGGTACTAATGTACTGTTCAGCTGCAAGGCTCATTTTATGAGGTTTCACTGGCTGCCTTAACTTTTCTGCTCTTACCCTGAAGACCTGTGCACTTGTTTTTGTTGCAGCTGAGATTTTAAGAATTCATTATGTATTAACGCATAATGCTGGGTTGCAGTGGTCTAGAAACAAACCTGTAGGCACATGGTGCCAGGCTAGCTAGGGTATCTCTTGGATGAGATGCCACTCCATTGCAGAGAGTAAAATTGCCATTGCATGGGCAATTTAGAATCTGAAATTCATCTGAAATGCCTGCCTTTGGACTGTGGGGAGAAACCAGATCACTTGGAGAAATCTCATACAAAAACACAGAACTAAGGGGACTGAACCATTATTTGATAACACCACAAGATTGAATGAATTGCATGACTAAAACAGCTAAAACATTACAAATTAAGGTAGAAAAAGCAAATGTCAAGGCAATATACATGCAATATAATTTGTTACTCTCAATACCTCTGTAAACAGAGCATAGAACAAGAATGCACTCATGTACATAAAACATTAACAGGTTGAATTTAATGCCAGCAATCTAATGCACAATTGTCCACACCAGCACCTCAACCAGCAGCACCTAGCTCCAGTTAAGCACCTGACTTCAATGGACACTTGGCTATAAAAACCACCACTCAATCACTTCCTAGTTGTGGAATCTCATGCCTGCCTGTGTGCCAACTTACTTTGCATATGCATTCCACAACCCTCTTGTAATTAACTGTTCACCTTGTTCCTTGACCATGGCTTCAACTTCTTGCTCCTGTTCTGCTCGCCAAGTAACTGACCATTTGCCCCTCCCCAACCACGAGAAGAATCCTGATCCTTGAATACACGATCCTGCGCTTGGGTCCAACCTCCTCCATGTCCTCTGTTCTGCATGACAGCAATGGCCTGAAATTGCATTGATTTAATTTTGTTTGAGGTTTTGTTTTAGGGAAGGATAATTTGAAAAGTTGGCTGAAACAATTTTCTGATTTGTTACTTTCAGAAGTTTGTGTTTTTCCCCCTCCCCAATTATGGAGAAAGGGGTAACAGTATATTTTGTTTGTCTACTAAAATGTTACTTTATATTATAGTTTTTGGACTGTATAGAGTGTCTGTAACATTCCGAAAGCTCATGGAATATGTGCTAGTAGGAGCTGAAAGCTGCTGTGTAGCCTTCCAGGATGATATTGCTCCCATATGCTCATATAAATGACCACAAGTACACTATAAGACCTGTCATGGGAAAGATTCAGTGCTTGTGTAGCTCCAAACAGGCAATGGCGTGACTTTCGAGAGGTAGATATGTATACGGTGGGTGAGTTGTTCATAAGGAAACAATTTTATGTAACTCCAAGACCACAGTAAACAAGTAGCCTACAGTTCTTATATTGGATATCCAAGAAAACATCCAGGTTATTCAAAGCACAGAAAGAGTATTAGTCACAATTACTTTTATCAAAAATAAAAACCATGGAACTCAGTACACTTTAATCTCTAAGTTAATATCAACTTAGAAAGAATTGCAATACTCAACCATACAGGATTACAGCACCCGGGGCTACCAGCCAACACTAGTATATGCTCAAAACACCAACCAGTGGAAGGTATACTCAGAGGCTGGAGCTATCCCAGCATGCAAATACTTACTGCCATAACTATGATCTTAATGTGAAATACAGGAAAGTTGAAAAATGGTGGCAGTGCAGTTACCACCATAGAACACAAATAAAAGTTGTACAGGAAATCGAATGAGTAACCTCCCCAACCAGCAAGGTACCTTGCACTATTAATGTAGGCTAGAACTACTCAATTTACTGTGCCCAGGTTAAGTCTAAAGTTAACAGAATGAAATCTTAAACACTTGCCATTAATGTACATTTACCTGTAGGATGTGGACTTAAAAATTAAAAAAAAAAAAAACAAATAATTAAGCCAGCAGCTCACACAACACCACACTGCTCCGTTCATTCCAGGTTCAAATGTGCTCTGCCAGTTAGTGGCTACTACAAAAACCACAGAACCTGTGAGGTGGTTGAGTAGAAAGACAGGTGCTAACAGGTAACACCGGGAAAACCCTTTTATAGAAACCTTGTTCAATTAAGCTATGTATTAATGAGAAAAAGGGAGGAGTCTGTCCTTATGTGTTGAGGAAAAAAAATAAAAAACTCACTGAATCAAAACTGTCTTAGAGAGAAAGAAAGAAACAAACAAAAACTCTTTTTGGGAACCATCAGAATTTGAAGGCAATCACTGCATATTTCAATGTGATCTACAATATTCACAAAATGCATGTGAAAGAACAGAATGGTCTTAGTTAAGGGTCAGCTATGCCATACTTAAACTCTCAAACCCTTAAGAACACTCTACTCTATGTACAGTATGTCAAAGTGTAAAGTGTGCATTTACCTTTTTTGTTACTTTCCCAGCAGCATTCTTGGGAATTACACCTGGCAAAAGACTAAAGCAACCTTTTAGGTGGCCTTAAATTTTGCCAGTTTCAATGGTGCACATGCTCAGTGTGAGGTAATTGGAAAATTCATTGCTGGAGAAATTTGTAATGAGTTGGTTTTGGTTCAGCACTGTGTTTTATGACAATGGTGAATTGTAACATAAAGGAATATATAGATTTCATATATAGATTTATGCATAAATCTGCATAAAGGTCTTAAGTAATTCAACATATGTTATGTAAGTCAGTGGTCTACTTGGGTATCACAATTATATAGATCAGAACCTTCTTTATGTGACTGGTTCAGTCCTTCCAAATAGACTGAAGGGAGGCTATTTAAAACTTATTGTTCTCTTACAGAATGGTGGTGTAGATGGTAGATGGTATGTACAGGTGGTCCCCGACTTACGATGGTTCGACTTACAATTTTTTCGACTTTGTAATAGCGAGCTGGCGATAGACATTCAGTAGAAACCGTACTTTGAATTTTGAATTTTGAATTTTCCCCGGGCAAGCGATATGTGGTACTCTCTCGTGACGCTGGGCAGCGGCAGCAATCCGCATATCCCAGTGTGTTATGCAGAGGTGTGTATTAGGTGTATCAAATGCATTTTCAACTTACGATATTTATGACTTACGATGGGTTTCGTGAACGTAACCCCATCGTTAGTTGGGGACCTACCTGTATAGCTAATGACACATGTGAAATGTAATGGATTTTATTGTAAATAGTTATTTTTCTTTATTTTAGTACTAAAAGGGCTGTTGCAACTTGCAACACTTGTTTAATGGAGAAAAACCTCAGAGGATGCACATTCATCCTACACCGAGACATGAGGTGTGACGATGCATGTAAGCACAGGTGGCATGATGGTGCAGTGGGCACTTCTGCTTTCTCACAGCACTGGGATTGTTCATGCATAGGTTTCATCTTAGAATGCGTAATGTACGTGTTCATCCCATGTCTGTGTGGGTTTCCTATCAAAGTTGAGAGACACATGTTTCAGTTTAACTGGTTACTCTAAATTGCCCATAGTGTGTGTATGTATGACTGCCCTGAGATGGACTGGGAGTGTATCTACTGCGTATCTTGACAAGCATAGTGCCCTGTGCTCCAGGATAGGCTCTGGATGACTACAAGCCTGATTTTTACAGTTTCGTAATGAAAACGAGTGAGTGAATGTAAATACAGTATGGACTGGATTTTGTATTTGAATGTAATAGTTTTTGTGAGTACTGGATTTTTCCAATCATATCGATGTTATTACAGTATGCTTCATAATACCTTTGTCTTAACGTTCCATTTTACTAGCCAAAGTTTACGAAAAATATAGAGGATGAAATAATGTGGATAGAGGATGTGTGTGAGTGACACAAAGAGATTGTGTTCCACTGATGTGTGGATGAGTGACCCAGTGTAGGTAGTGTATCCAGCAGTGTAAGTCACCTTGGTGAATAAAGTGTGTGGGCTGATAACACTACATAGAGTTCATTAGAAGTCACCTTGGAGAAAAGTGTCTGCTAAAGAAATAAATGTAAATGTAAATAATACAGAACTGCTTTTTAAAGATAGTCTGTGGAATCAGAATATCTTTTACAGATTTTTTTAGGCTTGACTCAATATAATGCTACATTTTTATAGCTACAGATTAGGAGTACAGCTTTATTTCTTCACAGTAATTAAAAATGTATATATTTAAATAAACTGTGCAAGTTTAAATTTTTACCAAATTATCTTCCTCTTTATCCTTCTCTCCTCTCTCATAATTCCAAAATTGTGCTGCCATATCTTAATAAAGTATCTTAGTATCTTGCCTTGGTTTTTGTGGACTCAAGTTTTAAATGGATTTTCAAAGGCTATATGGTTTAATTGATTTTTATTATTGATATCTGTTATGTTCACTATTAACATTTTTAATTGTAATGATCTCAGCTGATTCCATGTTACCTCACTCTCCACAGCAGAAGATACCGGGTGACTCCTACTTGGGACGAGAGAAAAGGTCCAACTCACAGTCTTACATTGGACGTCCTATTGAGTTGGACAAGATTCTGCTATCCAAAGTTAAACTGCCACACACCTTCGTCATTCATTCATACACCCGCCCGACTGTCTGTCAGTACTGTAAAAAACTGCTCAAAGGACTGTTTCGCCAAGGTCTTCAATGCAAAGGTACAGCTCAGTCTCCCTGTATAAACTGGTCCTTATTACTTATTATGTTTTTTCCAGAATTTAGTAAAACCATAGTATTTACAGGATATGGCTGAAAGAGATTTCCCTCAATATTCACCTTAATTTCTTTCCAGTAGTATTATAATTGAGAAATTTTCTCTAAATATTTTACATTGAATATTGTTTTGTAGTCAGTTTTGCTTTATGATGAAATAAAATAATAGTTGGTCCCTACAAGACTTTATTTAACAGATAGTCCTTTAATTGTTTCCGTTGTTCGAGATGACTGCTAATGCCAAGGAAAAAAAAATTACAAGCTCACAAGATAAATGGTTACTTTGAAATATTAATTTTTTTTTAGCCATATTGTGTGAATATGACACAATCGGTCTGCATTTCAAGACACTGGAATATTCTCCTGCTATGAAACCTGTGCACACTGTACAGCTTATGCATAATAATAGTTCTGTACAGATGGAGGGTATAGACAATATACATGCTGTATAAACCAAATAGTTTTACTAGAGGTGCTGTACAAAACGGCGAGTCTTCCAGATGAGTAACCAGGCAGCAATGTGACATATCTACGTAGTTAATACTGCCTGTGCAGTAATGCATTTCGTGAACATGATTTATATGCATAATTCAGGGTTGTGACATGCTTTCACTTTTTTCCCCAGACTGTAAGTTTAACTGTCACAAACGCTGCTCGTCTAAAGTGCCAAACAACTGCCTTGGTGAGGTGGCTATAAATGGAGGCAAGTGTCTTTCTAAATCTACTACAGATGCAAATTTTTACTCATAGCAAGCTGCTCTGTAATCTGATTCTCCCACCAAATATACTTAACACCTCTACTAGGTGATTGAATACAAAGTGTTATCCACTTTTGTGTGAAATATGAATTGTCAACAATTTCTTCATTCAGTTTTAAAACAATCCTCTGAGTTCCCTTTGATCTTGTTGAATTTATTACAATCTCAGACGGTCAGCAAGTAAAAAAAAAAAAAACACATGCTGTTCTTTCATACAAGAATGTTTCAGCTGTTCAGATTTCACAATTCTATAAACTAGTTCAGTGGTCTACGTATGTGCAGATTTTCTGAGCCCAGGAGGAGATTCTGATGTTGTGATGGAAGAAGGTAATGATGATAATGATGGTGAGAGGAGCATTGCCCTCATTGATGACATAGAAGAGTCCATGGTACCGGATTGCTCTGTTCCACTGGAAGCAGGCCAGAGTGATGGTGGACATGTGAATGAACATGATCTAGAAGACTCTAACAAGATGATCAGGTAGTTAATGTCTGTAACAATTGTGCACAATGTTTGTAAATACAGGCACCCCTCTACCTACGTAAATTTGACTTACGTAAACCTGGATTTCCATAAAAAAAAATTTGCGGCATATACATTATTTACGGATAGCGCTTACGCAAAACATCTGAAACATGTTAAGCGCAAGTTGGCATAGCCAGACAAGAAAGGAAGCTGCATCTTCCCAGTTCCCGCACGTTTTGAGCCGTGATGCATATCTTCTTGTTAGTGTAGTGCTTTTTTCATATATTTTTCACCCATTTCATCATTCACAATGCCTGGTGGTAAAGTTGTACTCGAAGGAAAACGAGACCCATCTTGCAAGCATACAGTAACCGATTTGGAGATGAAATTGAAAATAATAAGAAGTATGAAGGTGGACCAAGATTGTCGTCTATAGCACGGGAACCAGGTTCAGCCGTACCGACTATAAATAGGACAGTGAAGGATGCTGCTCATATAAAGGAGCACGTGATGATATTGAATGGTCAGGGAGGAGGGGGACTCTGACATACGTAATTTTTGACTTATGTAAGGGGTTGAGGAACAATCTGTTTACGTAAGTCGAGGGGTGTCTGTATTAATAATAGGTGTTCTTTTCACTGTTTTATGCTTCCAGTTATAGAAGCTACAGAATAGTTAAGATTGTTTACTGATTGTTAATAGTTGCTGAGTCCAAAAGACTTCTTTGTGTCTTGTCCATAGCCCATCTGCCAGTAACAACATCCCTCTGATGCGAGTGGTCCAGTCTATTAAACATGCAAAGCGGAAAAGCAGTAATGTCTTAAAGGAAGGCTGGCTGGTGCACTTCACCAGCAAGGATATCCTGGTAAGATGTGGTGTTAGCTTAAGAGAAGGCTAATGTCTTATAAGAGAAAAATTCCTTGTAACTTTGTGAGACTGAAACTGTTTATGGAAACTTGTTTAAAACAACTGTACTGGTAACAAGTGAAATTATTACAGCTCTCTGTCCTGCCACATTTTGTGCAAAATAGGACTGAATCCCTTAGACAGTTGGAAGGATACCCTAATTGGCCATTGGTTGTAGTAAAAATGGCTGGAATTCCGGTTACAGTCAAATTATATTTTGAAAAAAAAAAAATTTTTAGCCTGTCACACTGAGTAGCTCCACGTGCATTGTTCTGCTTGCGATTACCCGTGACAGGGTTTGCTTTTAATGTTTTCCACAACAGAGAAAGCGGCATTTCTGGAGGCTCGACAGCAAATGCATTACTCTGTTTCAGAATGAAACAGGTAGTAAATACTACAAGGTAAGAGTCTGCATTCAGACACATCACTTGCTTTTGGTAGGAGAATGTGAAGCATAATTGGATCTTTTATAACCTTATGTTCATGTGATTTGTTTCGTCATTAAAAAATTGTTACATCAGACTTTGTCTTCCTTGAAATTATGTTTAAATATTATATTGATTTGAAATAACACTTTTTTATGTCTGAGAAAATATACTTTTTACACTAGCCCTCCTATGGACTCCAAGCCAAGATGGAACATATTCTCAGAATTTCCAAAATGTATGATTGCAATATAATACTTGAAACTACTAACTTGGAGTTCAGCATATAAAAAAACATGTTATCAATGAAAAATTCTCCGCTGCAAGCTCACTGAGGTCCAGAGCATGAAAAAATACATGTCCTGATTTCAGGGTCTTTCTTACACAATGTGACAGTTACGTTTTCTTTTTGTCGAGTTAATATTTATGAAGTAAGCCAAAATGGCATGTGAGATTTAAAGGTGACACCAGAGAGTAGGTATTAACTTTTAGGGGGGGTTAATTGTGGAGAACTGAATTGTCCTTGTTGGTTTTTGTAGGAAATCCCATTGTCAGAGGTGTTATCTTTGGGACCAGCTACAACTGTCAACCTGTTACCAGAGGGATCAAACCCACACTGTTTTGAGATAACTACAGCCAGTGTGGTTTACTATGTGGGAGAAAACTTGGTCAACTCTGGAAGCAGCATGCCAACCAACAGCAGCGTACTAGTCAGTGGCGTGGGTCAGGATGTTGCTCGCATGTGGGAAATGGCCATTCAGCATGCTCTCATGCCTGTCATCTCCAAGGGCCCATCTCATGCGACGTGCCACAGCCACCACAGTATGTGTTTCTCGAATTTCTTATGAATAAGTTCAATCTTAGTACAATATGCGAAGCTGTGATAAATAAGAGCCATACAGACTCACAATAACAATTTAAACTGGCATTGCACATGTGCAAGTTTGTGGAGCCGATAGGAAATCAGAAGGGAAGTGGGTCTGAAAGAGATGTGTAGGCTCCAGACCAACACAACCTGCCTAGGACAAGTAGTTACTGAAAGTGAATAAATCTGGACTCTGTTATTATACAGTTATAACTTTTAATCCAGCATCTGTGTTATATTGGGTTTACAGTGCATACATTAGTTTTTTCTCAGTGATATTATAGCATTTTTTTTCACAACACCTATTCTTTCTCCAAACATAGTAATGACATGTATATTTTATAAAATCTCTGGAGTAATTTATTATCTGAAAATATCTAACTTACATTTCCTTAACCAACAGAAGATGTCTCTGTTAGTATTTCAGTGTCCAATGCTCAAGTTCAGGAAAATGTGGTAAGTATGACAGCAGGTTTTAAGAATTACATTTCTCATTTAAAAAATAAGGCAACAGCTTACCTGCAGGGAATACAAAGGGTATATTTTTATCAATGGTAATTTCTCTTAATGCTTTGCTGTGGTTTAGCTACAAAGTAGGACTTAATCCTTTATTTTTGGAAAAACAGAGAGGACCACTTAAACCTCATTACCTCACCTCACTTGCATTTTAAAAATAATATGTCTTTGTTTAATCTCAGTTCTTCTGTAAGTCAAATATGAAATCTGAAATATTTAATGAATAAAAATGACAAATGCTACAATATAAAATGGAAGCATAACTGTATAATGCGAATATTTTCTCACAAACTTTTTCACATGGAAACTTTCTAATATTTTTAGACATTTCTGAATTTTAGTTAACCAAACTAAATTTTAATAAACCATTTGCAGATGGAGGTTTAAGTATTACGTTTATATCTAGGGGGTACAAAGGTAAAGTTGAACTGGGCAATAAACAGCAACTGCGGTTTTCAATGACCAAATGGTGTGTCTATATTTGTCTATAGTTTTTTTGATCTCTAAGTACTTTTACATTTATTCATTTAGCAGATGGTTTTCTCCAAAGCAACTTATAATGTTAAGGTTATATTTTACCCATTTATAAAGCTGGGTAATGTTACTGGAACAATTTAGATTAAGTACCTTGATGAGGGGTAATACAGTCGGAAATGGAGCATCAAACCTGCACCCTTTGGATCCAACTCTAACCACTGTAACCTCTGTAACTCTAATCACTGCGCTACTAGCTGTCCACTGAATACCAACAAACAGATGGACATAGTTGGACTCTTTGTTATTCTGAGTAGCAATACCTGAACTTCTAATGAAATTTCTAATTCAGTATTTATTTTTTTCTCTGTTGTCTCATTGAGAGCCACAGTAATTTAATCAAACTACCTTGCAAACTTTAAATTCCAAATGTGTTAAATTAATTTGTAAGAGTAGGATTTCCTAACATTAGCCTTGGTGAGCCATTGAGTGTGTTGGCTTTTCTTCCAACTGAGTTCTTAATTATACTTGATGAAGCTGTTGATTGAATGAGTTACACAAATCATGTTAAATCAAAATCTGAATCCGTATTATGATTTAAACTTTTTTTCAGATATTTTTTCAACATGTACAGTGGCTATTAAAAATATTCAACCCCTTTTGATTTTTTTTTTCAAAATTTTTGCTTATTTTTTCTGGGAATCAAAATTGATCTGGAAATTTTTGCCACAAAATACTCTAATGTGAAAACTGTAAAAAATTGAGTATTTTGAGTCGAAAGGCCATTGCTTCATCAGTTGTTAAATTTGAGTGTACAATTTTGCAGATAATTCTATAAACGCAAATAATAAGATGACGTACATTGTTTGCTATTCCACACCTGATCAATCTAAAGCACATATACAACTCTAAATCACAAGCACTTGTTAAGAAAACCATCAAAATTCCAATGGTAGAAAAGATGGGTAAAATGGATAGCTGGGTGAAAATGTCTATGGAAACAATACTCTGGCCATTTCACAAATGCAGAAGCATGCCAAATGAAAATCAGTGAAGAAAGCTCAAAAGTAATCTCACTTAGTTTGCTAGATCCCTAAAGAACCTGAAGTAAGAATCTATGATCTAAGACCAAGACTGGACCTTTTTCCTATCTGTGTTGATAAGCTCTATACTTGATAGATGCCAAATCGCTTCCATAAATATAGTATCCCTACTCTGAGACATGGGGCAATGGATAATGTGCAGTGGCATAGTGGTGTAGCAGGTAACACTGGTGCCTGAGCTGGTTGTTCAGAGAATCTTGAAGTAACCCTATTACGGTTTTATAGAAACGTAGGTCTTGGAAGACTGTTTTTATTACAGCAGAATAATCATATATCATCAAGCTATATTAGTGCTCTTGTCAAGGCCAGTAAATCTATTAATCACCAACAAGCTCCATCCTAACACAGGGAGCTTGAGTATTGTAAAGAATGAGTGAAAACTGCAGTGTCCAGATATGCTTTTTAATTGACAACTTTTCCTCTGCAGGATATCAGTTCAGTTTATCAGATATTCCCTGATGAAGTTCTTGGCTCTGGTCAATTTGGAATAGTATATGGAGGTAATACACTATGTTATTTACTTTCAAATTGCATAAAGTTTAAATTGTGGCATTTGTAAATAGAGACTCATAGAATTTTTATGAAGCAAGTTGTAGTTTCCAGTAAATATAGACTACACTTAGGTGGAATCCAGTATACAAGAGTTTGACCTGGAATTCACACAGTGATTTGTTATTAAAAATAACTAGTTTTAATTTTATGGTACTTAATGTTTTTATCCAGTACATCTTACAATTTTATCATGATGTCTGGCACTCTCAGGCTGCGTCTTTTATCATAAGCACTCCAGGGTAGGCAACGTGTGTATTAAGAGTATGAGTATCAGACCCTGTACAGGCTTCCCTCTCATTTTGAATGCAGTTTGTTTTTGAAAATCTTGCTCTTTAATTCACTTTAATTACCATTTGTTTCAATGCAAAAAAAAAAAAAAACATATTACTGAGCCCCAAAAGGTTACAGCAAAAATCTCTATCAAAACCAAATCCAGAATATCAGATCTTCTTTGGGAATCTTTAAATCCAGGCTTAAGACCCAACATTTAGGCATAACAAATTTGTATGCTCCATTTTTGTTTAGTTTTATTCTGTTCTTATTTGGCACAGACGGTAGTGCTGGTGTCATCACAGCTCAAGTTTCTCCATGTGTTCTGGGTATCCTTCAGGTACTCAGTTTTCTTTGCACAGTTCAAAGATGTTTCAGGTGAATTTATAGTTCCAGCTGTTCTTAGTGTGCGCATATGTCAATGAAGAAGCACATATGATTGTTGAAATGACTGATGTCCCATCCAGGATGTATCCTGCCTCACACCGTATTTTTCCATGATAGGTTTAAGACCACTGTGATCTTACACTGGACATTAATATAAAAGGATGGATTCTTTCTTCTTTACTATAGTGATTTTTATAAATGTGAATGTTTTTTGTGACCCATATATCTTTTATTTTTGCTATGAAGCTATTTTAAGAAGCTTCTGTTAAATGTATATACAATATGTTATTTTTAGATCATAACCTAATTAAACAGTTCTTTGGAGTAATTACTGTAATCACTTGTAACACTTATATCCCATTTCAGTTGATATTTGTAAAATATCCTTCGTGGTAAAGAAATAGTAAGTAAAAATAACACACAATTTCAGTCATGATAATATGGTCAATTTTTTGCAAATGCTGCAAAACTTTTTTTTTTTTTTAGCTTTTGTCTCACTATTATGACAGATTATGGTTTTATGCTGTAATACAAAAAGTCAAAAGACTTCTAGGAGATGCTAAATAAATGAAATTTGCTGCAGAATCTACTCCACTTGTGGGGGGGTCTTCTTACCGTGTGGTTCTTGATGTCACAGACTTACATTTTGAAATTTATGTAAGGCTTTTTTTCAAAAGTGAGTTGAGAGCTTGTTAAGCGAATATTAGTGTGCAAACTATGTGCCGTAAATCCAAATTCATGGAATATCAGCATTTCTTATGTGAGGGAAGCCATATAAAGCCAGTATGATTTTTGCTGCTCAGCATAATTTTACAGAACTTCTTGGCAAAGAATATACAAAGTATTTTAATGTTTATTTGTTCTATGCATTACATGTTGTATTACAATAGAAACTGTGCAGGGTGTCTTAGATTCCATGAAACCAAAGCATGTTCAATGACTTTGATAAACAAAAATGCTTACTAGTAGTTAGTAGTAGTTACTAGATGTAATTAAAAAAAAAATCAACTGTCTGTTTTTTGTTTCAGGAAAGCATCGGAAAACGGGACGAGATGTTGCCATTAAAATCATAGATAAATTACGATTTCCCACAAAGCAAGAGAGTCAGCTGCGTAATGAAGTTGCCATTCTACAGGTACAGATGCATGCAAAAAGAAAAAAAAAAAACAAGACCATCTGACAAACACAATTATATCTGCAAGCAGCAGTTTTAAGGTCCATGCTGATGCATGATGTTACTCACTGAACCACATTACTGCACATTGAGAAACTGGTCTTCTAGTGTAACACACCTTTCCCTTCCTCCAAAATATTAAATTTGGATTCTTTATTGACAATATAAAATTGAACATACTACCTGCAGCTTGACAAATTGCATATCTCACTGAATCTATACACTTACATTTATTTTTTGAGCAGATAATTTTCTCCAGAGATATGTACAGTGATTACCATATTGTACTTGCTAACACCTTCCAAGCCATCTTAGTGTAAAATTCTCTGTAGTAAACTCCTTACAATCCTTCACCCATTTATACACCAAAGCAATGTAACACACAGATACACACAGACTATGGGCATTTTAGGCTCACTGATTCACCTGAGAAATATTATTGAAACATGGGAGGAAACCAGAGCACAGTGAAACAACCAATACAAAGATGGGCAAATTTAACTGATTTAGAAAACAAAACAATGAATGTTGAGATTTTTGCTGAGACTGAGATGAGACATTGATTTTACACTGACTTTAGTGCATCATTCTAACTTGAGTCAAAGTTAGATTTTTAAGCATTTTAAAGCAATGCAGTGTCTACAACCACCTTTCCCATGCGGAGTCGGGTTGAGCTGCAGCTACCCGGCAATGCAGGGCGCAAGTCCGAAGGGGGAGAGGACACACTCTGGACAGGACGCCAGTCTCTCGCATGGCACCCTAAGCGGGGATTGAACCCCAGACCCACGGGAACAGGCTAAACCTGCCATGCCACTGTGCATTTTAAAGCACTATAAACATTTCTTTTTTTAAAATTTCGATGAATGTTTACTGTGGTAAATGGAGGCTCCCTTCCTATTGCCTTCAGAAATCTTGTATTCAGATTGGAGCAGCATTATGAGCTCTGTGGACACTATATAGCTCTATGTTAGTGAAGTGGAAGTTGAGTGTTCAGACAATGCTGAAGACTCTGCCCCTCACCTATGGTCATCAGGTTTGGAGAGTTACCCAAAGAATGAGATGGTGCATCCAGGTAGCTGAAATGAGGTTTCTCTGCAGGATTGCTCAGCTTATTCTCTGTGACACTGGTAAACTAGAAGAGCCTCAGAACAGACTACTCATCTTGATTGAGAGACATCAGGCGATGTACATAAGAATGCCTCCTGGCTGATTCCCACTGACTGGAAGGACTGAAATTACACTGAAGGAGATGCTTTTAAAAACAAACAAATAAAGACAAATAGACCGAGAAACAAGCATGTTCCACTGGAATGAGACCCTGGGGGCAACTGAGGCAACTTGGCTGACCTGAGAAGACCAGGGGATCCCCTGGGAGGACATAGTAACTGTTGATGGGGAGATGCGTGAGAGTTGATGAGGAAAGGAAGACCTGAGCCTGCCAGCTCAGCCTACTGCCAGTGCGACCCCTGCCAGAAGAAGCAGCAAAAAATTCTGACTAGTTACTCACTAAATTCCTAATTCAACACTGAGATAGAAGAAGAGAAAATGTTAAACAGTTCCAAAATGCTGTGAAAAGCGATGGGCTTTTAAAAAGTAAGGAATAGTCAAGAGTGTGGGAGCAGATCTGATTTTAAGTGAAAGCTCATTCCACAGCTTGAAAGCATGGAAAAGAAATGACTGATCATTTCTAATGTGTCTAGAGTGAGAAGGAAATAAGTTGTCAGAGGCAGAACTGAGATTACATAGTGGATTATGAGAAGAGATAACATAAGAACTTGAAACTTTGAGAAACATCGAAGAGCAAATTGGATGAAATTTAATGTACAAATGTTTCTCTCACAGATAAACTTTCTACTATTAATGTAATAAAATCAATCCAAATTAATTTTTTTTTCAGAGGAAATTTTGTTTATGTGGGAGGTGGTCTTCCAAAGTACAGTATAAATGGTAGAAAATGCAATTGGCAAAGGTAAAGTCCTACATGCTGAAAAACCGTAAATCAGATTTAGTAGTTGGCCTGTGTATTTGGAATGGAAAATCTGATGAGAATCATCTTCACTTGTGCTGTGCTCCTGTTGAACTGCCCTGAAAACTTAAAAAATAAAAAAAAAAATCAGTTGCTGCCTTTTGACTCAAAGGACCGAGGTCTGAATCCTGCTTACTGCAGCAAGAAGTGGAACCAGGGCCATTGATTGGAAAGCGACTGCTCTAACCACTATTTTACCTTTGGCTGACTATATGTCATTCAGAAGGGTTGATCTTCAATCTTATTACTGCTTAAGCCTCTATGTTCAAACTTTTTTTAACAACCAATGAAATATTGTTGGGATAATGACTCCTTTAAAGCAACTGGGTCTGTGAGAGCATAACAGCAACAAGTCATGACAGCTCTATTTTCTGAATTGACACTTTTAGGATTAGGGTATGCACATTTAAGTGGAACATATAAAAATAGATCAGAGTTTAGACAGTAAATACCATATTTCTGTTTTATTTTAATAAATAAATTTGATCTGATCCAAATATTTATGCACAGTAATGTATTAGACAAATTCTTTGTGTTAGCTGAATAAAGAAACACTTAGAAGCTGAACATTTATGCTGATTGAGTGATATTTGTTAGTAGTAACATCTTTTGTATTTATTTTTTTCCTATTAAATTTGTTATCCAATGTATGAAATGCAGTCTGTGTGAGACAAATAAGAAAAAATCTTGTCTAACCACATTTCCCGTGTTTCTTAACTTATTGTCACTACATGCAGAACCTCCACCATCCTGGGGTTGTTAACTTGGAGTGTATGTTTGAGACGCTGGAGCGTGTATTTGTTGTCATGGAGAAGCTCCATGGAGACATGCTGGAGATGATCTTATCGAGTGAGAAAGGGAGACTGCCAGAGCGCATAACCAAGTTCCTTGTCACCCAGGTACACTCTATGAGCATGGGTACAAACCCAAACATACCTCTGTTGCCTTGGCATTTTATGAACAATGATTCTGTTATAATGACTTAAATACTTTTCACAAAACTTTATCAAGCTGGCTAAATACTGAAATTTATTACTCATTTCAATGTAATAGTTCTATCGTACATGGTTTTCCCATATTATAATTTATTTTTCTTACCAAAAAGGCTTAAATTTTGCTCAATATTGCAACATAATTTTACATTACATTTAAAATTTTTTGCTAGTTATCCCTTCCACCAGAATGAAATCCAATACTTGATCTGTTTTAAAATTCAGCAGCCATTAAAATACAGGGAATTATTAAATGTATTGTTTTTTTTTTTTTAGATTCTTGTAGCACTCCGTCATCTTCATTTCAAGAACATTGTACACTGTGACCTTAAACCAGAAAATGTACTCTTAGCATCTGCTGATCCCTTTCCCCAAGTAAGTATACAGTATGTGTGAATGTATGTGTACTGTCAAAAATTAACTGTAAGAGTCCCATTTCATTTTGGTTATTGACAGTTTATATATAAAAATATATACAGATTTCAGTTTTGAGTTTATATCAGTACTTATGCTGATTTAACATCTCTATATGAGATGTCTCTTGTGTTTTAGTTTAGGACGGCTTCCCGGAATTAAAGGTGAAAACCTGAAAAGCTGAGAATTTGCTTTGGTTGACAGGTGAAGCTTTGTGATTTTGGCTTTGCCCGTATTATTGGTGAAAAATCCTTCCGACGTTCTGTGGTGGGCACTCCAGCATACCTTGCCCCAGAGGTCCTGAGAAACAAAGGCTACAACCGCTCTTTGGACATGTGGTCAGTTGGGGTTATCATATATGTTAGTTTGAGTGGCACCTTTCCTTTCAATGAAGATGAGGACATCCATGACCAAATCCAGAATGCTGCCTTCATGTACCCACCTAACCCCTGGAAACAGGTTTCTCAAGAAGGTGGGTCTTACTTTGTGCAATACCTGAAAGATGTTCTGTATGTGTTGCAGCCTGCTGTATACAGACTTAATTCAATGCTATATATCTGTGTTTAGCATCTTTGCCAACTGGTAGCCTCAGAGGGCTTAATATAGTCCCAGACAAAAAAGTCTGAGTACACCTGTTGAATCTTCTAAACCATATTCCTTGGGTTTGTAAAGCTATTAAGGTAAAGTGTGGCTTATTGGGGCACTGGACTTTAGATTTAGAGGAGAATATTTAGAGAAAACATCAGGTCAAGTGGCTGTCTCAACGCTTCAAGTCTGGTTTAGTAAGTGATCTTCCACATGCCAAGAAGCTGAAACAGTAAAAGAGCATAGTTCTGAATTCAGAAAAATTCATCCTAAACATGTCTAAAGAATAGATATATATATATACACTATTGTAGACATAATGACTAATAGACAACATCAGCATGTGCAGAAGCACAAGCAGCTATAGAGTTGAAAGTTGCTGTGTACGAGGACAATGGTATGCCATTTATCGCTATTTTTTATTGCTACGAAGAGGGCCTAAATATGTAAATATACATAATTAATTTTGAGTTAACTTTTTTCTGTCAATGTCTGCAAAGAAACCGCTCAAGGATAACACAGAGAACAAGAGACAGCAACCTAATTTACTTCATGAGCAAGATATCAGAGAGATATTTACCAAATTACATTGGTATTCTGTGTTCTGAAACTTCAGGCCTTCTGTTTCTGGGACCTTAAGACCTTCTGATTCATTGAATACAGTTCTCTGAGTAAACATTTCCCATGTTTGTTTTTGGAATCACCCTTCCAGAAAATAATCTGGTTGCAGAAAAACTTCTTGTGTGAATATTGTTCAGCACAATATCATTCATCATCATGTTTTACCAGTGCATGTCATTTTATGGGTCTTTTCACAACACACTGTGTAGGAGAAATGTGTATTGGCTATAGTGATGGGAAACGCTCACATTAATATAAACCTTGTGCAGTTATACATATAATGGGTCCTAGTGTTACCATTTTCAGTTTTTCTTTTTTAATTACTTCTGTGTTTATCAAATCTGTTTACTGCTAAGCAAACTCAACCAGTGTTTCCATACCTAGCTGATAGCTGGCAGTAAAACGTACCAAAACAAAGTACGAATGTGAGATGAGATTGATTCATCTCACTTCTATAGTTTTTTTACAGTTTGTGTCTTGTGCTTTTGAGTGTTGGCAAGACGGTGAACATTGCACATGTAAATGGGATAAATCAGTTAACAGCTGGCACCAAGCAGCAGTTTGTGGAAATGACATATTTTCATTAATCTTAAATTTTAATGTTGCTCTAAGTTAATTAAAATGTTAAAATGTTTTACAGCATATTATGTATTTTAGCTATATCCTGGTCTTTTACAGAACCTACCTAGTGAATATTTCTACTTATTACCCTTATACATTTACATTTATTCATTTAGCGGACGCTTTTCTCCAAAGCGACGTACATCTCAGCGAAAATACAATTTGTGCATTACATTAAGAGAACGAGACATAGCTGCAGATTTGTGATTCTTAAGTAAACCTAGTTTGTTACTTTCCACTTGATGCACCAATGTTCATCGCTTGAGTAGGTGCATAAAACGCAGGATAGATGAATCCTGATAGTCTTCGTACATTTTTTTTAATAAGGTACACAAACATTCACATACATTTTATTGATTGCATGGGTAATAAAGTAAAATGAAAAAGCCCAGATATTAACGAACATTGCATAAGCTTATATTGGTTAATTGAACTAGAGATTTTGCAGATATATTTACTGCTTTCAATTACTTTAAAGCAGGCAGTGTTAATGTTTCAAATAAACAATAACGAAAGATAAGAAAAAAATAAAAGTCCTGTGATGGACTCATGCCCTATCCAGGTGTTATTCTGCCTCAAGTGCTGTATTTCCTGGATAGGGTCTAGAATACAGCAATCCTACAAAAGACAAGCATTTGATGAAAAGTGAGTAAATAAATTAATGCCTTGCACCACATATTTAATTCATTGTAACTTTATCTGAGGTTTTCAAAGAAACTTCCTCCTGAAAAAATTGAGGTTATATTCATATTATTAAGCCGTTACTGTCTGTAACTTGGTAGAAGTGATTTTTGATTTACAAACAAATCAAACTGGGTTTGTAAGTTGAAGACACAATATAAATTTATATTTCTGTGTTTTGAATTAAGTATATAGTTTCTTTAGGGTGTTCAGGTTTGCAACTGGCATCTGGTGTTTCTGAGTGCCAGTTATCAATAACTGGATGACAAACTGTGGACATGCATCATTGGTCAGCAACTGAAACTGAATGGGAATTGCAGTTATTTCATGTAGTTGGAAGTTAATGAAATTATTAAAATAAGGATTAATGCAATTTATAAATTCTACCCATTTATAAAAATTTAACAGAACATAACCATCAAATAAATCAAAGGACATTGCTTTTAAGGTTAAAACGTGGGTGTACACAGGGCCTACATCACATTGAAACTGCCATTCTTAAAAGACTATTCTTCTGTACAACTCTTTAGTCTTTCACATCAAATTCTATGTCTTTACATGTACATTCCAAGCATTTTCCTTTTTCTTTAAAAGTATGTTTTTTTGTAGCACCACACACCATGGTTTCATTTAAAATTAAATTGTTTAAGTCAGTGTTTCAATAAACATAGCTAAACCTCAGCATCTCAAAAAGTGTGTGCACTATGCAAATATTAGGCAGGTTAAATCACAAAATGTTTATATAAAAGATGCTCACTGTAAGTCTTTTTTTACTTGCAGCATGCTAGAAGTATTTAATGAGCTGCCTTGTACTTAAAATGAACCCATAATGCATTTGATGACACTGTTTACAGATTCATACTTTTTAATTACAGCTGTGCCACAAAACAGTACGAAATCTTGCAAATGTCAGTTTGCCATATATCTTCTGAATTAATTAAATAAAAATGAACATTTTTGGAGAGGGATTTTACTTTATTGTAGCTATTCTGTTAGCAACTATGTGCAATTGAAATGATTTTTAATATTACAGAGGGTCATTATGCTCAACAGTAAGTGTGTGATCCTTTAACTGTTCGGTTTTTTGCCCTAGTATAGCTTTGTCCAGCTTTCTCTGAGTAAACTTTGACAGCTTTTTTTTTTTTTTTTTTTTTCCCAGCAATTGACCTCATTAATAATTTGCTCCAAGTCAAAATGAGGAAACGCTATAGTGTTGACAAGTCCCTTAGCCACGCCTGGCTGCAAGTGAGCCTCATCACCCTTTTCTTTGTACAGTGGCTGTACCTTGGGTCAAGTGATATATGTTGAACTGTGTTTTATTGCACAGATGAAAGTGTATAGGTTAAAAAAAAAGTAAAGGATCTCATTGGAAAGAAAGACCCTGTTATTTTCAACTGTCATCTTCTGTACTAAAGATGATTTCTGAGTCTCATTTCATTTAAATTAAATAACTTTACATAAACAGGTAAATAAAAAAAATGGTAAAAATATAGAAAACATTAAAACTTCCATTTGACTATATGAAAAAAGTATATTTAAACATTTTAAATCATACTCTGATTTATGATTTATTCTATCACCATGTTGCATGTAGCTATACAGAATTCAAGAGCTCATAACCCTTAAATAGAACACATTAAGAAATATAATTTTCAAATACTCTAAATATGAGTCAGAATTAAATTTAATTGGGGGAAATTGTTAGTTAAAGGTTCATTGAAATTAAATAAATTGTTTCTTTAGAAAATAGGAATTTATATTAGTTAAAATTTTCCACTTCTAACATAATCTAGGTAGCTAATGTATGTGACAGCAGGTTTGTGATATATAACAAAGTAGTGATATTAAATTAAATACATTTTTCCTGCATTAGTTGATCCTTAATACCATTTGATCATCATCTGAGTTATAATAATAAACAACCAGAACCTGATAAGTCTAACAAGGCACATTAATTTGTGCATTTTTATGTCTATATTGAGCACATTACTAAATATTCACTGACTGTACTCAAATTATGTACATAAAGATGCTTTGACATATATTCAGGGACTGCTTTAATTTAAGCATCTGTTCATAAGCTACAGTATTCTAAATTTAATCATTTATAAAATATACCATCAACTAAGCATTTTTTCAGACTGAACTGACTGTCACAGTGAAACAAATTTATGTATAGAGAATCTAAATTGGTCTGTAAAGAAAAAAAAATCTTTCTCCATAGAAACACGAGTTTCAAAAACGATCAGTGCTGTATAGTCTTCAACAATCAATTTCATACGTTTGCATGTTAAGATATAAAGTTTCAATGATGTAACTTAATGCTATTTTGTCTTTGGAGTTAAATTTTGTGTCTCACTTTGTTTATATGTATAATAGGACTACCAAACATGGCTAGACCTGAGAGGCCTGGAGTGTAAGGTACAGGAACGATACATCACCCATGAGAGTGATGACCCACGCTGGGAACACTTTGCTGAGCAGCATGGATTGCAATACCCAGCCCATCTTATTGACCCTTACGCTAAAACTTGTGATGGATGGAGGTCTGAAGAAGAAGAGATGAAGACATTGAGCGACAGAGTCAGCATTCTCTAACCAGCAACATATAACAGATTCTAATTTGTAGGCATTACTGACCTCTCACCAAATTTCATTGCCAGTAACTGGATAGTTATGCATTATTGAACCTTCTGACCTCTAAACCTGTCATTACTATTACTTTCTGCCTGCAACTGAATCACTCTCCCCTCTATATATGCCATGCCCTATCCCGAGTGAATGCCTGGGCAGAGATGGATACCTCTAACATAACAGTAAAAGATTCACTTTATAACCTAACAGCCTTTCTCTGCCCTTCACTGTGCTAAACGTCTGACCTCAGCTGCAACTTAAAGTAATTTTAAAGCCATTTTTATAATTATGAAGACTTCAGCACACAAATACATAGATGAAGGAAATTATTTAAATATTTTGTGGAAATTATACTATTGTACAGAAGGGTCAAAAAAGTATAACAGAAATATTTTGCACTTAAATGTTTTTCTTCTTGAAGATGGCAGGGACTAACAGTATTGTCGAAATGTAATATAGTAAAATGTCAAGAAGGATGTGTCACCCCTCCTTCCAAAAAAACAAGGACATCGTATTGCAAATGCAAAAGGTTCTTGAATCTATTTGCAAATTTAATATGTATATAGAAATGTATTATGGTAGGTATGCTAAAGGAAAAGTTCTCCCCTTTACAATGTATGTAATAAAAATGATTGAGTTTCTCTATAAATTACTCATGAAAATGTATTTAAGCTATTTAGTACAATTTTAAAGAGGTTTCCAATAAGGTTTTTAAATCCAAAAACATTTTTGCAGAACCAAAAAACATCAAACCTTGCTTTACAATTTCAGCTAATGCGCATTTTTGTCAAATGCTTACCTAAATGCCTTAGTTGTCTGTTCAGTACAGTAGTACATCTGTTATCATGTGCCACTGCTTTTCTTACTAAGCTATACCTCAGTCAAGGTTAAGCAAGTTGTCAGAATGTGCCTGTGTTTTAAAATTGCTGCTGTTTTTAAGTTCCATTGGTATATCCGTTGGTAAAAAAAAAAAAGAGAGCTGTTATACATAAAGCTGTACATTCACCTATACATAATATAATGGCAAAAATACATATAGTATTATGGAAACGCAGACAATTTTAACCGTATCTGACACTTATAGTATGAGTGAAATAGAACTGACATTTTTGTAACTGATTTGAGAACTTTTTACTGACATTTTTACTGTTAAATATTAATCACATGTCACCTAATGACTGACAAAACATTTTCTGTTTCAGCCCAATGTCTATGTATTGTCAAATAAAAATACATACTCTATTTTGTTGAAATCACTCATTTATTTTAATGATTTCATTCTTCTGTGTAACTAAAACACCAAAGTTCTTTTTTTTACATATGGTAAAGAATGCTGGCTTTCTTCAATCTCTTTGTGGTTTGTCATCTAGTTTTTCAGAAATTACCAAAACCATCAGAGCAGAAAATCACTCAAAATAATAAAGAACCATCTTCACATATAATGGGAATGTACACCATAGCCGTGAAAATATTACCAGTGTAGTGGCCAATTTATAATGTTGTCAAAGTCCTCTGTGTTCACACAAGAGTCTTAATGGAACAACTCCATCCTGTCGAGCAGACTGTTGTTTAACTATGGTAATACCACTGTTGATACGGGACTGTTTATCAGCTGACTCAATTTTGCGCCCACCATGCACTTGTTAACACACAATGTTATGTTGTATGCTGACAAAGTGTTACAAAACATTTTTAATTTTTGTAAGACAATCATAATGCAAAAACTAACAGAGGACTGAAAGGAGACTACTGAGTGGATTTCATTGAACATAACTAGCCACTTGAATGTAAAAAAGATGGCATTCCTTGGTAGATTGTTATACAGCATTGTCTGATCTCTGACAAACTTTATAAATAATTCATGACAAACACTATGGGGCAGCTGATAATGGTAGTGCTTAGAATGAATGAATGAGTAAATGAATGTAGTGCTGCTACCTTTGGATTTGGAGATTGCCAGTTCAAATCTCACCTAGTGCTGTAATACCACTGAGCAAGGTAAATTCACACACACGTTGACTGAAACCACTTGTCCCGAATGGGGTTGTGGCGAACCGAAGCCTAACCTGGCAACACAGGGCATAAGGCTGGAGTGGGAGGGGAATCACCCTGGAAGGGACGCCAATCTGTCACAAGGCACCCCAAGCGGGACTCAAACCCCAGACCCACCAAACAACAGACACAGACCAAACCCGCTGTGCCACCATACCCCTGCAAGGTAAATTGCTGCAGTAAAAACTATCCTGCTGTATAAATACGTAAATAGTTGTTGGTAACTTAATATTGTAATTTGCTATGCAGAAAAGTGTCAGGCAAATGGATAAATGTAAAACCACATAACAAATGATCTCACAACTGAAATGTCCTTTGATACAGAGGAAAATGTTACATATTTTCTCATGAAGAAAAAAACAAAATTATCAGTTATTTCATTTACTTGACTTTGACATTTCTTTTTAAAACAATATAAGTTGTTAAGCTACTTCCAATGATTTTTTTTTTCCATTGCTGTAGCTTGGCAGTTTTTACTGTAACAATGTAAGGTAAGTTCCTCACTCAAGGGTATTACAGTAAGTGGTGGAATTCAAACCTGGGTCCTTTGAGTTCAAAAACTACAGCTTTGGACAGTGTGCTATTTTTCAAACTATTCTTTAAAACAATGTACAGCTCAGACTAAATGAAATTGTATTTTAGAACAGTGAAATAAAATTGTACTCACCTGAAACTGGGAATTCAATGAAGACCTGCAATAAAAAGAGAAAATCCTGGAAGAAACCCTTACAGGGTCTTGAAGATCTACTCCTAAATCAAACAATTCCTTGCCACAGCAGCCACACAGTGACTTAGCTCCAGAGTCTCAGTCACTACAACCACATATACGTAAGTGTAGCAATGGCAGTCCAATATGAGAGACCCCCTGATGTAAAGGATTTTTCCTTCACTATAAATAATATTTGCTAACCATCCCTCAACATTCAGGCCAGAAATGGCAGAGGTTGCAATTACAATGTCCCCACTCACACAAGCACACAAGCAAGGTGCTAGATCGAGCTACTTCAGTTAGAAATACAAAGGGGACAGATGTTTCTTCTCTGGACCACAGCCATGTTTGGGGAAATTGGAATTTGAATCTTTAGCACCAGCGATACACTCAGGATATGGACCCAAACTCATAATGGAAATAACCTGCTGGGATGACTCTTGAACACTAAACCAAGTGGTTAACATATTATTCTGCCAGTTTAAAAACACTATTTACTCTCTTCTCACAGTTCACTGCATGGGACATGTCAGAACAAATGAAACATTAAAATCATTTAATGGAAGGAGTGAACCAATACTGTGAATAAACTGAATCCCCACTATTTTTGTTGAATCAAAACCTTGAAATTTGTTGAATGGAATTCATATAATTTCTGCTTCTTTTTGACTGAAAAGTTTGGCCATTTTATAGTAGTGCTCAGTTGTGGTTAAATGCAAGAATCATAAAGCATCCTTAACCTCCTCCATTGATTCAGTCAACTTTAGATCAGCTGAATGTTAATGTTATTTTTTACCAGGTTGGATTTGCAAAATGCCTACAACATCAACAGGATAAGGAGGAGAAGTTAATGGAAGACTACCTTCAGCACAACTTTAGGCCACTATGAATATCTGATCATGCCTTTCGGGTTGGCCAGTGCTCCCTCGGTATTTCAAGGTCTTTTCCTAAAGGTGCTGAGAGACATGATTATTTGATAGGTCTGGGTACACATAAATGACATCAACATATCCAGATTTCATGGGGTGTACAGTTCCACCAGGAGAGGGCATTTGCTAATTTTTGTGCTGCAGTAAATTTTACAGATATTAACTTAGCTTGGTGAAGGGGAATTTCCATACAGCGCTATAATCCTCTGATGAAAATTTAGGTGCTGGATGGCCAGGGTACAACCCCATGTCAAGTGGAATATATAACTGAATTTTTTAAAGTGGATATGTTTAATTTGGAATTCATTGGTTTTTTTTGTTTATTTAATAGGTACCTCTTAAGCAGACTGGTGGAGCTGCTATTTTTATAAACCTATAACATCAGAATACTTACAAATTAATGATGATAAGGGACTGGAAAAATTGGAGGGCTGATTTTACTGTTTCTATGTGTTTTATGAAGTTTCAGTAAAGCCTTTTGGGTTGGCTAATGTTCCCTCTGTGTTTAAGGAATTTAGCATGAGACTTGTAGATATAATTAGTAGATCATTTGTCATATATGATATCTTCATATATATTCCAATTGTCATGAGAAGCCTGCCACATCAGTTGTTGTTAGAACATATATTCTTTATTAAGGGTGAGAAGTGTTTATTGCATCAGGATGCATTCTCATTTTGGAAGTATTTTTTTGCTCTTACTAGTAAAAAAGCAACATTTTTGGGGACTTGTGAATCTGTATAAATTAATTCAGGGGTTCAGTTCTGAGCACTCCTCTCTCACTGAGTTAATTTTGAATGCCTCATGGCAACTCTTCTGGACAACAGCTGTGATACAAGTGTTCAATGACCTTTAGCATTGTTTTACATCTCTGCCCATACTAAAACATAATGACTCTTTTTAGGCAGTTTTAGGTGGAAAGAGATGCATCAGATCTAGTTGCAGGGCAGGTGTTACCTCATTGTCATTTTTCTCCACTCTGACTTCTTACATACACATTTTTCTGACATACACTATCCCCAGTAGAGCAAAACTGTGATACATGGAATAGAGAGCTCTTAGCCATAAAGCTGGGTTTGGAAGGGTGAAGCTGCTCATAGTACTCACTGACCATAGATTTTGGAGAATTTGCAATATACACAGAGATTGAACCCTACACAAGCAAAGTATTTTTTTTTAAAACACGGTTCAGGTTTTCAGTGACCTACAGGCTCGGGTCAAGAAAGAACAAAGCTGATGCACTCTCCGAAATTCCTTGATGATGTGTTCTTACAGACACTATTTTGCTTGTCTCCTGTACTTTTGCACACATCTGGTAGGCCTTGATAGATTATGAGATATGAAATCTACCAAACTCCAGGAACCAAGGTCCAGAAATCAACCCACAGGGAAAGAATATGTTCCATCCCTCCACTGGGCACAGTTGTTCAACTGGGTGACCAGGTATCCAAGCACAGGTCATTCAGGCATGAGCAAAACATTTCACATCTTACAAAAAGTTCTGGTGACCAATCATCAGTCAGTATATGACTGATTTTATGCAATGTGTACCACTTGTGCAGAGTGAAAAATCTCAGATTCCAGAAGGAAATGTGATCATCTTATTATCTCCAACAAACTCTACTGTAATTTATCACTGGACTTTATCACTGATTTTTCACTGTTTGAGGGTCATGCTATGATAAAGTGGTTATAAACTTATTGTAAAATATATCAGATCTAAATGACCTTCTGTATTTGGAGGGATGTGACCTAGAACACCTTGACCCTTTCACTTACCAAGGAGTTTCACCACAACCATCCATATCACCCAGCCCAGCACCTGAATGACCATCATCCCAGTATTTGACAGTCACCAACTGGAGCTTTTTGTCTTTGGGGGGACTGTCTCAAAGCCATCTAACAGTACTGTGGGTGAACAACAGAAGTCCCCCTATTCAGAATAACAATCACCTGTTCAGACACCTGATCTGTGTTTGTTAATCTTAACTCTAAAAATGGGTCTTGAATGTGTCTCCTTTCATTACAAGGGCTAAGTCATCAGCTCTCATGTGAAAATCCCTTCATGTTCATATCTGTCATGACCCTGTTCCTAAGCTCCTATGCCCATATTTTCTTGTAACTTTTGTCCAGACTTGAAGATCTGCATCATTATCACTATACATAAACGCTGCACTTGAAATCACCTTGTCATTGTAACAGCTAAGAAAAAAAGAGAAATTAAGACAGGGGCAAATACTTACAGTTACAAAAAGGGTAAAACTGATGATGCCCAAATTGCTGGTTTTACTCTCACAAAAGTTGAAATTATTTCATGTGCTAAGGAGAGGATTTGGAAATTCAAAAAAGCATATTCCAAACAATAAAAAACAGCCTTGCAAAAAGAGTAACCATAGTAACAGGTATAAATGAATACTTGACAGTTAGATACAAACACATGCTTTACATTGGATAAAATGGAAACGGAGGTCAAAAAGAGATTTATGTGAGTTGGAATCAGGTAGAGTCCATTTTGAAATTGATTGTAGAAACAGACACATTGTTTTATGTTACATGATACATGAAGTATGCATGAAATGCTGTGTAAAATGTTGTTATTGAACTGTTATTTTCTTGTACTTTAAACAGAAGGTGGATTTTAAGGCAGTGATGTTATCTGGTCTGTGGAACAGCTGAAGGAAGAGCCTATTGTATACAGTAGCTTCAGTTCAGAGGGAGAAAGGAAGAACAGAGGAGAGAAAATGTGAAGGAAGGGTATTGCTGTATTGTCATTGTTGTTGTGGAAGTCCTAGGGTGGTATATAGTCATTGTTGCAATATTTGCACCTTTAAATAGAGCACTGGGATGTTTGCTGAAGGAAATAAACTTTTGTGGATCCACACCAACCTCACATTCGCTTCATTTCTTAACCAATCGAGTTACAACTATGCTTTGTTCTATTTTTCTAGCAGCAAGTAGAACTTACACATTGCTATAAAAATGTAATATTTTCACCTGGCACACATGTTTAATAAAAGTACAGTTGGTGCAAAAATGATGCCAATTGCAGTAACATATTCACATTAAATTAGATAATGCTTGGTTTTCGCTGAGCTAGAATTTGATGTGATAGAACTTAGTCCTCCAAACTGTGCAATCCACAGCTGCACTAACAGCTCCTAGCTCTTCCCTGAGTGATCACTGAAGAAGTGTTAAAATGACTCACACCCTTTTCATGCTACCCTGGTGAAACAAAGGAGTATATTTAGCAATAGAGTAGCAAGTATTGGCTGACAGATTTTATTTTTGCTTAAAATACAGATAGAGTTAAAGCCTTCATTGAAATGGTCTGAAAATTAATATTTAAATATTTCTAGTCTGAGGGGGGCGTGGTGGCGCAGTGGGTTGGACCGGGTCCTGCTCTCCGGTGGGTCTGGGGTTCGAGTCCTGCTTGGAGTGCCTTGCGATGGACTGGCGTCCTGTCTTGGGTGTGTCCCCTCCCCCTCCGGCCTTACGCCCTGTGTTGCTGGGTAGGCTCCGGTTCCCCGTGACTCTGTATGGGACAAGCGGTTCAGAAAATGTATGTATGTATATTTCTACTCTGTGCATGACCTAATGGGAAGGTGACAGAGAATATAGAGAAAGTACACTGAAGTACATGGAAAACTACCTTAAGAGTCTGTATTGGCAATTTTGTTCCCAAGCTATTTTACTTAGTTATTTTTAGGCTACTCCAGTTAATTATCTAATTTCATCCCAACAACTCAAATTTAATTCATGAAACAAGTTGGGAGGTGGCTTTCGAGAAATAACCCTTCTATTTCCATTATTATTTTCACTCATTGACAAACATTCAGTCTTCTATATGTTTAAGTGTAAAACTGAAAAGTGCATATTTAATTACAATCAATTAACAACCAAATCTTGTTACATTTTTTCAATTGTTTGCCAACGCAGCTTACATCATTAAGCTTCTTACCACAACATAATTATTCATACAGCTGAGTAAATTCTTCGTTCAGAGGTACTACAGCAGGAGGTGGGATTCGAACCTGGGTCCCTCAACTGGAATGCAAAAATTCTACACATTATGTTACTAGCTGCCCCCTTGTTGCTTCTAGATTAAATCTGTAAGGAAGTTATTTTTACTGAGGACTTGTTTCAATATAATTTCATGTCTTTAAAAAATGTAAATAAACAGAAGTCTGACAGTATTTTTTACAAGACACAGTCAAAAGCTGAGAACACAAAAACAGGCCTATGTGTGATGGAGAATGTGATGGATGACTTATCTCATCCTCATTGTCCCTTCAGCGACACCTATGGTGAGTTGGGTGCCAGCAGGGCAAATCGGGCAAATGTTGCTGTCCTTGTAAGTGTTTTACGTGTTCCGATAAAGCCTCCAACCCAAAGACTGAAAAGAAGCAGGTGGCTCACAGCATGCACGTTGGAGATTTGTGTCGGCTTTCACCACTCTCAAGTTGGCGTGGGTGTCCTGCTTCAGCATAGAGATTTCTCTATGCCTGAATTGGTCAGATAAATAAATAAATCATACATACATGCACATAATGGACATGCAAAAGTATCAAATAAAAAAAACTATTTTAATTGTTAGAACACCTAAGTCAGCACATGATTTGATCTAAAACTATACTTTTCCACTTGCAGTTGAACAAGCAGATACTTTATATTAGCAAACGAAGAAGAGAACAAATTCACTTTACTTTTAGGTTAGAAAAGAAAGGTGCATTCATGTTTAAATGTTAAACAATATTGTTCCAATACTGTTGCTGAACTTTTAGGATTTGCTCAATAAATAAGACTTCTGCTTTAATACGCATTATTGTGTACCTTGATTTTGTAGTGGAAGAAGCCAGACTTTTTAAATGGAGAAGTGATGTGAATTATTGAATGAAAGGTCAGAAAATTACATGCCCATGAGTTTTTGGCCAGTAACCCCTATTTTCCATGTGACGTTTCTACCCTTGCCAACATAATCTTTTCACTTATATACAGACTTCTGTCATTAATATAATTACACCAAGCAGTAATATACAGGTATCTCCCTCATTGAAAAGATTTCACTGATTTACTATCCGATCAGTCCATTGTTATGTCAACAAATCTCCAATGACAAAACCATTGAGTTTACCTCAACCAGTGGCCGCAAAATACACATCTGATCTTCTCATGTCAGCTTATGCAAGTTAGTCAAAGTAATTTAATTATATCTTTAATTTTAGATGCTTTTCTCAAAATCTACACTTCATCTAGTTTTTTTTTTTTTTCTCTATGTTACACGGGCTGACTTTGCATTTAAAAACAAGGCTTCCAAATAGGCTTAGCCATATTCACCCATGTATGCCCGATGACGTCACAATGATAAAAATAATTTGTTAATCTTATTTTAGGATAGATATAATTTTAAAATACATATATTTTTTACGCGTTAATATAACACATTACTTTTTCCAGAAACATTTTCTGCTAACTTTAGATGACATCAAATTTCAAACACTGAGTATTATATTATCAAAAAATTGTTCACAACAAATGTAATATGCAAACATTGATATATATATAATATATATCAATTGATGTATATTATTGGCAATTTATTCGGTTAATGGGAAACTGAAAAACTATCAATGGGAAGGCGATGTTTCAGTTGCCTCCTTGACAAATAAGTTGACTTTTCAAGACATTTCAAGACATTTATTCTCAAGCCTTCAAGGTCATTCCTTTCTCTGTACTGTGTTACTCTAATGTAAAATATAAGCCTTTCGTAAACTAGACACGTAGAAAAGTACCTTCAGCGAGAACTTAACGACCCGCACAGGACCGTATTAAAGGCAGGAAGCAAGACGTATGAGCAAGAGAGGTTATTTATACGACATTTTGTAAAACTAAAGCACTCTCCGTTTTGAAACAATTACGTCAAAAATGGAACAAATATTAAGGCCGAAATCCAAACGGCACGCGGGCCGTAATTGCTTGAACAACAGTTACATTTGTCATTTTCCAGGTTTCTCACGGAGCGAAAGCTCTCTAAGAAGCGAAGCAGTCAAACTTAAAATGCTCTTTTAGTTCTTTTACCTTCCGTTGATGTTTCAGGCTCTGCTTTGGTTATTGGTCCCCCCTGGGATTTTTATTTATTTATTTATTTATTTATTTAATTAATTAATTAATTGTAATTAACTTAGAGACTATAAATCTATTGTTTATGCGAGTAGCTTTGCATTACAGCTCCAAGTCCAAGAAGCATCCCTGGTGATTTATCACAAACCAGAAACTACGTGTTTTCTCTTTACACACACACACACACACACACACACACACACACACACACACAAACAAACGCTGTAGCACATCATGAAAGAAGGCAAATGTGGATGTATGTAACTAACTACTGGTATTTTAAAATACGTTTTAACAGAACCGCGTAATAGCACTTTTGCCAATTTTAAAACATTTTAAAAAGCCATAAAAATGTGTCTCTGAAAAACACGGGATACAGAAGCGCTAACGCGCACCCCTCGGAATAAAAAGAGCGAGTCTTACACCTTAGACGTCGTGTATCCGTCACTTATATCGGCGCTCGCGCGTCACGAGAAGAACGGACAGCTTTGCGATCCTCTCCCAAACGTACTCATTTTCTCTGCCGATTTTATAGTTTAATATCAGGAGTAATTAGCAAATACATTCCACGACGGAAACAAAAGCGTCTGCAATGCCACTTATTCGGCAGAAGGAAGAGAGGAAATATCTGAACATAGAGTACAGACATGAGAAAGATGTTGATTGATGTCGCCTGCGCAGTGCCTTCATTTTTGCAGCTAAAGTAAAATATGTATGTAGCCCTATATTATTCATTCATAACCCCTCCCTTTCCCCGCCCAAAGAGACTCGTTTCTTGTATACTCATGCATTGCTGTTAGAAACTTACTTGCAAACATTACGTCTTACATAATATAGTATTGCAGTGTGTGTATGTGTGTGTGTGTGTGTCTGTGTGTGAGGAGAGACAGCAAAATATATGACTTGTACATTACATATACGTACCAGCAACTGACAGCAATACAAATATGCAGCAATAGTCCTACACATAAAATAGGGTTCAGAGCATTATTTGCTCTTGGCAACCACGAGTAACGAATTTAGTAACATTTCAAAGGTATTTTGCATATTATGTGTATTATAATGAACAAACAGCGTTACGCTTAATGTTACGCTTAATTATAAACCAGTATTTAACTTTGAATTTTATGTTTATGCAAGTTTAAGTGCAAATTCTTTTTTTGAAGTCAAAATTCAATTAAAAAAAAAAAAAAAACGAAAAAACGTAACGCTGAGCATTATTAGAACTGCAAGTCTTCCAGCTGAGTAACGCAACCTATAAATCATGTAAAACATAGTAACAATACCGACAAGAACAACAATAAAAAGCAGCAGCAGCACAACAACAACAACAATAATAATAATAATAATAATAATAATAATAATATCGAAATATTATCTAACGATTATCTTAATATGCACTATTAATATGGTTTATATTAATATGCTTTATCTTATTTGATGTTTCTTATCTTGTAATATCTTTTTGCTTTAAATAAAAACAGTGCACAATTAAATCTAATCACAGCAGATAATTGGAAATTAAAACTGGGCCGACTGCTGCCACATGCTGTAATTGTTTAGTTTTTAAAATCATACAGGGAAACAGAATATAAAAAAGCAATTAAACAAAGCGGTGTGATGATGAGAGGTGAAACGTGGAACGTCTTGAAGCGATATCACGGCAGCGCGAGATTCCACACAACCAGTAATTACATTTGCGCGTCCCCGACACACACACACACACACACACAGCGCGCGCGGGCACACACACTTACATTTCACTACTGTACATCTATTTTACGCTTTAACACTAATAGCGCAGATCTTGATTTTTTTTAATAGGCTCCTTGACGTGTGCCGGGAATTCTCATTTGTTGGAGGCACTAAGAAATTTGGCGACTGTGATACAAGTGAAACACACACACACACACACACACACACACACACCCTCACAGCATCACGAAAATAACTGCAGCCCAAGCACCACCAACCAAGGCGGCGCGAGGCATCCTCAAAATTAAACAAACGGAGACAATGATTTATATATTCATAAATACCTTCGTGTTTTAATTTCGTGTGTCATACAATGCGCTTCATTACGGAAGACTGTCTTGACACGTGAAATTGCTCCAGGTTTGGAATATAATGAGCTTTTGCTGTTTGCGTGCAACGCACCGGCCTGCACACCTTTTCTTTTACATATTTTGCCGCGGCGGGGGAATCAGCTCCGCGTAACGCGCGTCTGTACTACGAGGTTCGAAACGCTAAAACGAGGCCGGTTATGCAAATGAGGAGTCAGCGCTCCACCAATGATAAACCATATGTTCTGCTTTGACATACTGCGAGAAAGGATATAATGTGATTGTTGCCTTAGTAACTCGTTTATTCATCCCGTGACTGTTGGCACGGATGACTTCGCTAGCAGGAAAACACACTACAATAGTTTCCCACGTCTAAATTATTTACTTGTGTTAGACAACAATGACAATAACAGACAAATATTCCTCCTGTTTCCGTGCGGCCGCACAGCAAACAACTAAACAGACGAGTGCGACGAGGGGGGGTGTTGGGGGGGGGGGGGGGGGTACAGACGCGCGTAAAAGCAAAATATTAGGACACGTTCATATGACAAATTAATACGGAAATATTTCCAGGATCCGAGGGAAAGGAGTCGATGAACGATATCTGTTTGGGGGAAATTTTAGTCTGAATACAGTCTTAATCGGCGGGTATCAGTTCGTTGTGTTAAATTGAGAAGATAACGCGCGGAAACGCGCATACGGCACAAATAGAGCAGCATACGGTGCCCCGGTGTCACATAGCTTCAAATCCCCGCTCACCGAATCCATTTATTGCGATAAATAGCATAGTGTGGAGGAGATGGCGGGTCTGTGCTGGAGAAATACACCTTCCCTTGTGCACCTCAAACACACTCCCGATTCCCGCTTTATATAACGGGTCGGTGAGACGCGTAAGCGGGACTCCATCATTAAGTAAAAACGTCTCGATCCAATTTACCTTGCGTTTTTAAATGCCTTGAACAAATTAAACATTTGTTACCAGCCATATACACGACCCCCTCAATAGATCTGACACTTTATTTTTTAAGGTTTCTGTGCATCGAACCCTTTTTCTGCCCTCGTTTTATTTTTGTTCCCCCACAACTTTTATCAAGTATTTGGGGGCGGGGGGGGGGTTTGGACTGAGAGAAATTGGAGTTAATCGAGCTGCATTTCCAACATGTGCCGCTAGGGGTCGCGAGGGACTTAAATGAGGATCACGGTTGGCAGACAAACCTCGAAGTAGGTGGATCTTGTACGAGTCTCCAAATAAAGACCTGTTAACACCTTTCAAAGGACACGGCAGCCAGGCAATATAAATGAATTAATCAAACATTATTAATACGAAACAAAAGCCAATATTGCACTTCCAATTCACGTGTATTATATAAATTCAAGGACTTCTGAATACAAAACAATTACAATATAGATCAGGTTTAAACGTCACTGCGGCTTTGTCTCTGAATAACTAAAGCACTGTTTTCATTTTTGAGTTCTCATTGTCCAAAGTTAAACAATTGGTTGAATATGTTGGGGAGATATTTAAAGAGATTTTTAGGAAATCTGTGCCATCGAGCAAGCAACTCATGGGGGAGAAGTAACTGAATCTGTCTCCTGAACAGATGGTTTGGCTCTTTCACTTCCAGGCTATAAGAGTAATTTAAAAAATTATATTTGTCAGAATCATGTGATTTAAATAATGTAGTTTTGTTTTTTTTTTTTTTTTTGTTCGTGGGGGGTGTCACCCACATTCAAAAGATCCCCAGTTGCCCAGCATTACCTGGTGCTAGACAACTGCACGCAGCCTCTGGGGCCCCACTTGGTTATTGGCAGGGAAGTATTTTTGCTTTGAGCCTTCAAACCAAGCAGCACTGGTTCAGAATGGTCTCACAACATGTCTGTAACATTTTTGGCTGTCTTGCTTTCTCAAGTGCCAAAACTTCAGCTTTTAAAAATATACTCTCCTCTGTACCCCCCCCCCCCCCCCCCCCAGGGAGTAAAAGAAGTCTATAAATTGGACTGGCTAAATATTATGATAACCTTTTTCATCCTACTATAATTTGTAGTTAAGGCTGCATGCATGCTAGGATCAACACTAATTACTGTTTAACATTTCAAATATGTGGTACACAGAAATGTCAGGGAGTTAGTTGAAGGTGATACAGTGTGCACAGATTAGCAGGGGGTTGAGGGTTAGTACTGCTGTACCCCTTGGACAACTTAACTATACTCTTGTGAATAAAGATATGACATGATCTGTCTTAAAAGTTGGCGAAATGTCAAATGCAGGATCAACGCGGAGAAAATTAATTTCGTAGACTTTTTTTTTTTTTTTTTGCTTTTTTTGAGATAAATTGAGGTTCGTTCAGAAAGTACTACCTGAGCTACAGTATTTGGGTTTTTGTTTGTGTGTATCTTTATGAAACACCAGTAGATATTTAAAAAAAAAAAGCCAGATAAAATCTGTTTAGTCTGAAAAGAGGAGAGAAAATAGTTCTCATACTCCAGCCTGACCTAAGCATTTCTAGACTGAATTTTTTTTAGGGGGGCACCTCACCTCTTTCTTCCAGAACCAGAGAAATCTGTTGTGAAATTTCAACGACTAGTATAAGCGACTAAACCCAGTCTTACACACAACTGTTCACGGGATGAAATGGATAAGAGGACACACATCTGTCACAGACAAAAACATGCAAAAAAATCTTCTGCAACACAGATGAGCGATGCTTCATTCTCTTAAGTATGCATAATGAGTCAGAAATCTTAAATTGCGTTTTTTCTTTTTTTTTTTGGGGGGGGGGGGTGGGTGGGTGGAGAAAGGAGGGCAGTTTCAGCACAGCTTCTTCAAGCTCCATGTGTGGATGTATTTGTCTACTACATTTGTTCATTGTGTGAATATGAATGCTTAATGCTACATGTCACCTCCAGGTTCAGTTTGCCTGCCTACGTTCAACTGCATTGTCTTAAATTTACTTTTATGCTGAAAAGTTAAAATTTAAACTTCTGAAGCTCATTGACATAAAAAGTGCATACCTGTATATTTAAAATAATAGCTTCATATGAGGGTGAGCCTGCAAGTGGAAGACTCAGAACTTTACTTTTTGCCAGAACTGCTATGATCATCTCAGCTCTACAAAATCCAGTTTACAGTTGAAGGAATTAATTAATTTATGGGATATTCCAAAAACTTACTGTTGCTAGTCGTACATTGGTGGTTTAGCCTGTTACTGATATGAATTTGGTGAAAAATAACATTAAACTGACCTCAATCAGCTAACAATCATAACCATAACTCACAGGATGCATTGGGGATGATGGTAATGCTATAGTAAGTCATTTATCTGAACATATCAGAAACACAGTTACCTGCAAACCAGTGTGCAGAACTGATCAGCAGCAGAAAGAAACTTTTTACTGAGGTCATTGCTGCTGGAAAAGGTTCCACCGTTTGCAATATGAAAAGATTCACATAACTTTTTTTTCCATCAGAGATGTTAATATATAAAGGTGTTGAATATAGACATGAAAAAATTAAATAGCATTTTAAATGTTTTAAATCCGATTGTGTACATTCTACTTTTATTATAAATTAGATGAAAATCAGAGCAAATTCTAAGGTCAGTTAATGCAAAAGTGAACAACTTTTTATGAATAAACTTAAATTACTATTATGACAATGTGCTCTGAAAAAGAATACGGTACAAACATTCCCACTTATATGAGGTGATGATTATGGCCAATTTCAAATGTTCTGTGCACACATATGAATCATGCTAACATTCACATGCATAACACTGGCATTCTGTGGAAGAGTACACACTTGCATTGTCTCATATGAAATAATTGTAAACACGGTAGGATTTTACCATGAATCCTTCATCACATTTTTTCACCGTCCTAGATATACCACTCAAATATGTCAGTCAGCTTCTAGTCCACACTCTTCTTCTCTTCAGGTTGGACAACTGCAATATTCTGCACTGAAAAGTCTTCCTTCCTCTGCCATCAGCTCATTCAGAGTGCTAGTAATGCTTGTCTGGTATTCAACAATCTTTTCTACGCACAGTATTCTTCCACTCCTTTCTCCCCATTGACTCCTCATCACAGATAGGATTCGTTCTCTCATCCAGCTTCCAAGATGTGGGGACAACAGACATGAGGTCTGCTACTAGTTTTTTGACTTTCCTCTGCCTCTTGATGATCCATTTCATAAATCATCTCAGAAAGGTCTAAATATCTTCTCTTCTCTGTTGCTCACGGATCCGTCTCACAGAATCTCATTGTCCACCTGACTGTAGCTTATCTTGCAATATTTTGACTGAACGTTTTCCCTCAGTTCCTAGTAATAATAATAATAATTATATATAATCAGTTTGATCTTGATCTGATGTTAGCTACAGCACAGTTTTTCGTTCTGGGATGCAAACACCTGCAACCTTAATAGCACTTTTAATTTAGTTCTGATGTAGTTATTATAACTAAATCTGATTCCTGTACAGCAGCTGGTTTGTAACACTGTAAAAAATATATTTTATGTTTTTTTTTTTTTTTCTAATGGTGAAATGCACGGCAGCAGAATTTCAAATCATTTATCCATAGAATTACAGCTGAACGCGTGCACACAAGTAACGTGCTTTGCTGTGATTGTTTATGGTAAATGATCGTTTACCATACACACAATTTTTGGTGATGGGGTGAAATAAAGGTAACAGTGTTCATTATAAGTTAGACAGCCACTGCTAAAACCTTCAATGGGAGCTCATAGACAAATTTAAGCAGAGACAATGCACTGCCAAAATAATACCCTATTAGAAAGACAGAAAAGGCATAACCCATTCCTTTTATGAAAAGTTAACAGTCCAGCTATGTAGTGTTTCATTCTTGGTGAGGCTTCTGGGTATCAAGTAATTCAAGGAATGGCACTGTGGCAGCAGTGGGACTTCAGGATCACATTCTGAGTAAAAGAGAGCATCTCCTGTGACTGATACCAGTACACATACAAATTCATTACAATACACTGACACCTTCCATTATACTTTAGTCTTAAATGCCCAGATATATTATTAAAATCAAACAAAAGCAGCAGGGCTTTAGTTTGAAAGCTCTGACTTATTTTAACAAAACAGTGAATCCAACACATAAATGTTCCTCTGCAAGTCCATATTTTCAGTTAAGTGCAGTTAAAGGTAACGTTAAATACGTGCCCCATTTTGACACAGTTTAGTCAATATATATAGAGTTTGTAAACCAGGAGGTCTTTTCCCATCATTTTAAATGGAGAAAAAATGATGCTTTCCTGGATATTAGGGACATACCCAAATACTTCCACAAACACCCTTCAAACGTGTGAAATAGTCATCAAAACATTAGGATGACTAAATATTAAACATAATCAAGAAGGACATTACCAAAGACTAAATTAGGGTAGACATATTATTTCTTACTAAACTACTGTACCGTAAGTACATGTAAACATGTCAAAAGACATACATATACCCACACACACACTCACACACACATCGTCTGAAACTGCTTGTCCCATACAGGGTCGCGGGGAGCTGGATCCTAACTCGGCAACACAGGGCATAAGGCTGGAGGGGGAGAGGACACACCCAGGACGGGACGCCAGTCCGTCGCAAGGCACCCCAAGCGGGACTCGGACACTAGACCCACTGGAGAGCAGGACCTTTGGGTTTAATTATTTAGCTGACATTTTACTCCAACGCGACCTACATCTTGGAGAACAATACGAAAACTGCATTAAATCAACAGAAGGAAAGCTCTGGATGCAGACACGTGATTTTTGAATAAACCAATAATAAACCAGTATACCTTACACAAGCAGCTGTATATAGCCTTTTCCATTATTAGACAAATTGTTATTAAAAATGATAAAACCTAACAAACTGGTACACATTTATCAAGCAGTTACTAGGTCATGGGAGAAGTGAATTTTGAGACCTCTCTTAAATGTTGAGGTTGTGAACAAAAAACATTAAAAAAAAATTAAGGGAAAACATTTCTGGAAACTCTTATAACTTGAAAAAAATGCAGATTTAACAAGAATTTATCACTGATTGTTAAAAAGTCCGTGCCTGATTGTTTCTTGACCTCTATATCATTGGGGGGAAAAGTCTGTTCCGAAAACTGGAAAAAGGTACCTAATACCAGCAACAGCCAGTCTGTATACCAAACATTTATACAACTTTTCAAAGGGCCATTCTACCAAAAATCTGTAAACCGGGAGTCCATGTACCGTGGTATACTCATAGCACAGTTACTTTACAGCTAAATGACCATTTTATAATAGATGATACTTAAGCTTAATAAAGGGCTCTGACTGTCTAAATACAGTTTTGATGTAAATAGAGAGCACAAGCTCTAATTTAAAGTTTAACATCATAAATTAAAGTACTATTTATTGACCTTCAGATTTTGCTGTTAAATATACATATATTTTTCTAATGTAGGACAATGAGGGATATAAAGCCCTTTTTATATTGTATTAGCAATTCCTTATAAGGGTTATGGGCAGGCTGTTATATGGTAAGGAATGACATATACAGTATGATCTCTGTGGTCATAGAATAATGAAGCCTTTATATGTAAAATTAGTCCCACGTCAGTTCTTTTCCATATCGGGTTTGATAGTCCTGATTTCATCATGGGTTGAAACAGAAAGACCTCCATTTAAGCTAAAATGAACATTGCGTTGCACAAATACATAAGCAATTCCTTACACATGCGTACATATTTTGAAAGTCTTCCACTTAAGTCAGTCATTATTACTAGAATTTCTCACACATGCATGTGAAGTGGTTCATGAATAAGAATATAAAATCCTTAAACAGATTTTTTAAGTGCTTTGGCTTAAATATGCACTAATTTTGTGTTTCATATGTGTCTTGTCTTAATACATATATGTAAAATTTTACTTGAGGTATGTGCAAGCATTTTATGTGATTATCTGTTAATATTTCATACTAATGTTAGCAGTTAGCAGTAAGCTCCGGACATCTATGACTGTTTCATATGTATAAGCGTTCATGTTTGTGAGTGTTTTGTGTGTATATTGTGGTCATAGTTCCTGAGATCTGTCTGAAAACGGCAGGTGGCAGAGCGTTTAGCTATAGAGCACCAAAATTATAGAATGGTTTGCCTGCTACTGTGAAAAATGCCCCTTCCATTGCAGTTTTCAAATCCAGATTGAAAAACCTTTTTTTTTAGTTTGGCATTTCAGTGGTGGACCATTACTATTGTCCTCACCTGTTATTTGCTCTCTTCCTATCTCTCCTGGCTTGTGATGGAGGCCTTGGGAATACTCAAGGCCATCTGGGAAGTCCACGGTTGCATCAATTTATCCACACCCTCCAGATAGGCCAACTGATGCCAGGAATTGACGACCAATCACCACACCCATTGGATCTACTATCTTCAGCTTGGACCTGGATTTCTGTCTTCACTGACCCTAACTATATGTTACTCATATAGTTTTAGTTCATAGAGACATCTATATGCAGGTCCTTTGTAATCACATTAGACACAATGCAACGTCAGGAGGGGTGGACAGCCACTAGCAGTTGAACCCACAGAAGTTTACTTTTCCTCCTTTTCTTCATGACTGGGAGTTTTTCTTTTCTTCTCCTCAGCTACCGGCTGGCATACTTGCTGTTTCTGCTGCTTGCTGCTGAGAAGAGTACTGAACAAAAGTGAATTAAATTGAAAATGTATATAACATCTGAGTATTAGACTTGTCCGTACAAGTGTGGATGTTAAAGTTTTACTCATATTCACTAAAATGTCTTCATGGGTGAGTGTTTCACAGGTGCATATCTGTTGAAAAGTTTTATGGTTTCTAATACTAGTTTAATAGTACTAAAAGTATAAAGTAATACTATTTTAAACACATGGAACATAGTTCTGGAAAAGTAATTTCTTTGTCCTTATAATCCTCATAAAAAATATCAGCTGCAGCATAACCAAAAAGAGAAACTACATGTTCCAAAATACAATTAGTGTACCCAGTGAACATCCTCGGTATTTATTCTAAATGTGGCATGTCAAGCCAAACATTTAATTTATTCTGCTTTTAGAGGTACACTGACTCCTCATCTTACAAATACTTCACTTCTCAATTTATGATAAATTTTCACAGTTTATTTATGTTTAATCCTACTTTCCTCACTTATCTGTTTTGTAAAATTCTGTCCCAAAGTAAAAGTGAATTATATTTATGTGGCCAGCCAATAGTTGACAATAAAACATATCCAAACAGAACAGGATTCTTGCCCTAGTGAGAGTGTGGATTTTAGTGGGACTAACATTAATATGAAAAATAACTCTCAAAGCAATTTACCAGACACTTCATGTTAGAACTAAGAATAAATTTAATTAACACAATTACAAAATGCTACAGTTCTACTGTTATTACTGGATCCTTGCCATAGTCTTTGTCTAATATCTGTATTTTCATTTACATTACAACAGTACATTCGTAACTTGCAGAACTGAAGGAAGGATAATACAATGTTATGATGAGCTATATTTTTATGTAAAAATGAAGCACTTTCAGATAATCTAAATTCAGCCTTATTAAAATATTCATAAACTTGATAATTCCCCCGACATATTAGTTTTACCCTTAGTTGGAGTTTTCAACACTGGGGCTTTCTGAATATCTAAAATCAGCTATACCACAGGAGTTTCTAAACAGAATGCTACTGAGTAGCATTGCCATATATAATATTCTTTAGTGAAAATCGTAAATTGAGAAGTAATAATGAATGGTATGAGCCATGGTTGATTTGAAAAATTAGCAACTGTGTGAGCAGCCCTTCAGACAGTAGATATTTTAATGAGGAAATATTAACAGTAATGGCATGCAATTTTGCCAGGGTGTGCTCACCTTGCTCTTTGCTATGCTCTCAAGTGACACCGGTGGTGTTTGCAGGAGATGTGCCTAACATCACCTTGGCAACCGTAATCATAGAAGACTCCGAAGTGTGCAGAAAGAAAATTAGAGTCCAGCTTTAATAAGAGGTCTAATGATAAACCAATGTTCTAAGGCATAAAAAGAGAATTACTTTTATAAGCACATCATCCCCATGAAAGTGAAGAAGATTAGGTAACTGCCCATTAGCGAGACCCAGACATAGAAAATAATGAAGTTTTTCTTCTCTTTTTTTCTTCTGATCTGTCTACGAGATAAAACACCTGCTGTGTAACTGACAAACATTTAAAGATTGAATAGTCACCAGAAAGTTCATGATGTTTTCAGATATTTTATATATATAAAAATATACGTGTGTGTGTGTATGTATATTTATACGATGTTTTTCATGGAACCCAGTGACCACACAAGTAAAATTGCTTCATTCTGTTTGCCTGTCTTGTGGGTCTTGCCAGTGATCTAAACATTTTGCAGCAATCCTGTTGCAAATGCCTCTTTTTGATGTATATTGATTTTCCTGAAATTTTCAATAAATTGTCATCTTAAGAAGTCTAAAGCTGGAAACATAATTGCCTTTAACATGTGTACTAATTACAGTATTGTCATACAGTCAATGCAAACACATTGAATTTGAATCACTACAGTGCTGCTGGAAAGTATGTGAATCCTCTAGGGATGGTCATTATTCTTGTATAAATTTTAAAAGAAATTTATGAAATCTAAATCTTGAATCTTAAACTTAACTTCTAAAACAAATGAACGATTACAATTTACATATCTGATTCTACTTTCGTACTTGGTTTAACAAATGCTACTTGGGGTTCACTTATTTTTGCACCTGCACTACTACAATCATGATTTCCTCTAAAGTAACATACGGAATTAGTTATCGCACACCTATTACGTCAAATGAAAAAGACTGCTTGTAATTAAATGTTAAGTCTGTGTGGAGTTTGCATGTTCTCCCCGTGTCTGCGTGGGTTTCCTCCGGGTGCTCCGGTTTCCTCCCACAGTCTAAAGACATGCTGTTCAGGCTCCCCCCATCATGTGTGAGTGACACAAAGAGAGTGTGTTCCACTCATGTATGGATGAGTGATCCATTGTAAGTAGTCTATCTAGCACTGTAAATCACCTTAGTGAATAAGGTGTGTGGGCTAGTAACACTACATAGTATCCATTGTAAGTCGCTGCGGAGAAAAGCGTCTGCTTGCTTGAATTAATGTAAATGTAAATAATGATTTTGTGGTAAAACTGAGGGGCAGAAAGCATTCACATACTTTCAAATAACACTGTATATATTTAAAATATACAGACACCCTTCTACTTACATAAATTCGACGTAAAGTAAGTCGAGTTACGTAAAATAAACATTATTTATGGATTGCACCTATGCAAAACATCTGAAATATGTTAAGCACAAGTTGGCGTAGCCAGACAAGGCAGGAAGATGCATCTTCCAAGTTCCTGTGTGTTTTGAGTCATGAACACATCTCCTTGTGTTATTGTAGTGTTTTTCTTGCATATTTTTTACCCTTTTAATTATTTACAATGCCCAATGCTAAACGTGCACTTGAAGGAAAACGAGAACCGTCTCACAAGCATATAGCAATCTATCTGGAGTTGAAATTGAAAATAACTAAGTATGAAGGTGGACAAAGATTATCATTTATAGCACGGGAACCAGGTTTAGCCATATTGACTCTGCATACAATAGTGAAGGATTCCAACATACGCAACTTTTAAATTACGTAAGGGATTGAAGAACGGTCTATTTACGTTAGTTAGTGGGTGTCTGTATGCTCTGCAGTAGACTGCTATCCTGTGCAGGGTATACCCTACCTCTGGTCCTTTGGTTCCAGAATTGGCTCCTGACCACTGTGACTCTATATTGGAGAAGTTCCTATGGATAATGGATGAAGTGTTTGAGCTATTCAGGTTTAGGTTTGAATGTCATTCAGTCTGTGTGTAGTTTGGATGTTCTCCTCTGTGGATTTCCTCCTGGTGCTCTGGTTGCCTGCCACATTTCAAAGACGCGCAGCTCAGGTGAATTGGTGAATCTAAATTGCCCATAGTGTGTGAATGAATGAGTGTGTGCACCTGTAGCTACCCTGTAATTAAATGGTGTGCCTTACCCTCGAACCTTGAGCCGAGTGATTCTGGGACAGACTCTGGAACACTACAGCCCCACCAGGACAAGTGGTCCACAGATGGGAATGGGTGAATTGTCTTTTTTTAAATGAGAGCACAAGCACAATACATCAATTCTCCATACACAGTAAAATATGGACTGTGTCCATGGCGATAACTGTATGGACCTCAGTTATTTCCCTTCATTAGTTAAGATTGATTAGTTTATGTGAAACACATAAACATAAAAAGCTAAATGGTGGAAGGAGACATGAAGAATAGCAGAAGAAGCAAACAGAGAGGGATATTGATACTTACTGATAATAATTTTATCTTTTACACAATGATATGCTGATATTGGGCTACTGCAGCTGCTTTTGGTTCATAAATGTGGGTTAATGATGTCTAACTTCATCCCTCCAGGTTTTCTCACTTGCATGTTATTATGGCTATTGTTAATTTTTAGAGTGAATGGCAAAATATCACCTTCCATTCTCTGTTAATAAAAATGTTCAAATAAAAGTCTTAGTCTATTTTTTTCTTTTAGCTACATTGAGACTTTCACAGAACCTACAAACAAATTTAAATAAATCTGTATTAAATTTTACTGATTGTGCATATGTCAAAAAAAAAGGTGAAAAGATAATTTTTAATGAAAAATATTGTTCATGTTTATGGGATGACCTTACCAAAAATCATTATTGAATAAGAGACTATGTGAGATTATATTTTTATTCACTTTTAAAGTACACTAAATGTTCTTTAAAGCTAATAAACTATAATAAAAGTCCTGTGACTGGCATCCTGTCCAAGGTGTACCCTGTCTTGTAGACTGTTTTCACGGTATGTTCTAGACCACTGCAACCCTGCACTGGACAAGTGATAGGAGAAAACAGAATAAATTAGTAAAAGTCTCTCATAATTTTTTTCTCCAACATTGTATCTTAAGTTTTTATAGAACCATGAATAAATAGAGGGACACTATCATTCCCTTCACTGTGACATAGTAGGGAAAAATTACTTTAGATTTATGAACAAATCTCGTTATAAACACTCTTCTGGTCCCCATTGGGATTTAGGTTGAGGATCATGTGTATGTTATTACTGAATGCAAATATTTAAATATACATGAAAAGAGACTTATGGATTTTTATTTATTTATTTTCCCCCCTGCACAGGTCTGTTTTTAAAAGAACTCTTACTATAGCGCACTGCTGACAGAAGCCAAAGGGAAAGTTAAATCTGAACCAAGCAAAAGCAGCAAAGGATATTTTTCTTTTCAGATCTTATTACTTTCAGATATACAATGACTTAACCAATGCTGGCAAGCTGCAGTCATTGAAAACTGTATTGTTTGCAGGTTTTTAATTTGCCCCTCAATTAGCAATTAATTTACACCTTGAATATTACATTTTTACTTCCAGGACAGAAGAAGGAATAACACGTTCAGACTATGCATTAAAATTAACATGAACAGCTAAGTATTTTTTTAATACTCAAATTATGCTGTTATTAGCTATTTTTGGACCAGTAGAAAGAAAAATGTGTTTTTTTTTTCAACGTGTAAAGGTCCTCTGTTTGGGAAGAAGACACTTTGGCAGAGAAGGTTAATAGGTTTTAAAGAGAAGGTTTCCTGCTTTGGCTTGTTTCAGAAAAAGATCTCTCTTTCTGATTTTTTCGAATAATTTTTCATAAGCAACCACTGGACCTTGAGGCCCCAGAGTTTAATTTTGCTCCAATTTCTTTTGTTTGGGGAGTTCTTTTTCCTCTCTTCAGTTGCTTACATAGCTACATACTTGCAAACCATCACTTCTGTACCTGTATTTCTCAATTTCTCAGCACTCTGTGTCACTGTGCTTCATTTACTAAGTGCATTACATAGCTTTGGAAAGTCATCACTACAGTTACACTAAACTCTGTAAAGTGTCAGTTTACTTTATGTTTTTACTACTACTTTAACCCAACAATTGTTATGTATCATTAGGTAATCATTATTAATTCCTTAGTCTCCTTTCGGTGCTTCCCATCTGCCTTCAAAACTAGCCACATGTCACCAAATATCCATATTCCTTGGTTGCGATGATCTTCATGATGGCCATCAGTGTGGTTTCAATATTAGCCATTCCACCAAGACTGCCCGTCTTACAGTGCCAGAAGGCATATAGTCAGCTTGACCTGCCTCCCTTTTTTCAGTTCTCATTCTACTTGATTTCCCTGCATCATCTGACACTGTCAACTACCAGACCCCACTCACCTCTCAAGAACAACTTGGAATCAAAGGTTATTATTTTTAGGTGCCGTCGAGTTAATGTCGACTCATGGCGACTCTATGGATAGTTGTCCATGACTGTTACTATCCATTGAGTTTTCATGGCAGGATACGGAATAAGATCGCCAGTTAATGTTGGTGTCGTTGTCACTGAAATGTGATCCTCCACTGTCAATACCGACCCATATTGCTGCCCAGTATGAGGTTCACAAACCATTGGTCTTCCTGACAAGGCTGAATCTGAAGGAATGTTACTCCAGTCAGTATAGCCCTTTGGGTCATGGCAGTGCACAGGCCTGACCACCACGACAAGGTGACAGCTATCGATCGGAGGAATCAAAGGAACAACGATGAAAGGGTCTGAGTGTGTGGGGGTGTGGTGGCGCAGTGGGTTGGGCCGTGGTCCTGCTTTCCGGTGGGTCTGGGGTTCGAGTCCTGCTTGGGGTGCCTTGCAACGGACTGGCGTCCCGTCCTGGGTGTGTCCCCTCCCCCTCCAGCCTTACGCCCTGTGTTACCGGGTAGGCTCCAGTTCCCTGAGACCCCGTGTGGGACAAGCAGTTCTGAAAATGTGTGTGTGTGTGGTCCGAGTGTAAGCTATTAGGTAGATCTTACCAGTTGGTTTTCTCTGGGTCCCTGTCTTCCCCTCAATTTATCTTAAGTGTTCCACAAGGCTCATTGCTGGCCTCATTAGTCCATCTGTACCTTTTTTCCTTGGCTCTGTCATTGTTTCTCATAGGTTGTCCTTCCCCTGCTATGCAGATGAGACCCAAAAAAACAGATCCATTCACTTGTACCTGCAGTATGAGGTAACTCATGTCACCCCAGGTAATGATTACATATTCGAATAAATTAAATCAACAGATAAATTCTTGAAACATTTTCAAATCAGTTTTAATGTTGGAGATCCTTTTATGTTATTCTTTAAATATCAATTTTGATATTTAGGTGCTCAAATGTGTTTTTCTAATATGGATAGCTTGAAGCATTTGAAAAAAGCAGGGAACTCTAGTGCTATGACACATGCTGTCACCTCATAGTTTATGGTTGCTGGACTGAATCAACAACTATCACAGTTTGTGTTCCAGTTTTCATTTCTGATTTGTGCTTACATGGGATCACGTGGAAACACAGCATTTAATAATTCACAATTAAAGTGAAATTGTGTTTACATTCAAAGTAAACATTATGTCTGGTTATTACTATCAGCATCACCAGTTTCCATCATTCTATTTTCATTATAATGTGAATAATCAATCACATTAATTATATCCTTCTCACAAGACTTATACAGAACACAGAACTCTGATGATCTAGTTCTATGTTCAGTTTATAACAGTAGCAAAAAAACACAAAGTGCACTGATACTCAATCACAGTGAAACTTTAGCAATGATTCTTAACACACTATAATGCATTGCAGAGTAACAGTTTTATAGATAATTCACAACCCTTGATATAAAGTTGAACTAGAATGTTTTTTTTTTTTCGCCGAAAGTGTATAGGTCTAAAGAAAAACTACTTTCATTCCTCCCTTGTCTTACAAACCATGAGAGTGGTCACTATGAGTCATAGTCAGTTCAATGGCACCTCGGTCATCGTCATCATCATCGGTCCAAACATATGTTATACTCCTGGGTGTAGGAGTGCCTCTCCTATACTGCAGGGTCCTGTAAGATAGAAAAATGCAATGACTATACTTTTACAGAGCTCTTCTACATCTCAATTCAGAGCATCACTGTAACAACATAAATCCTGAATGCCCTTTTGGTGCGATCCCAAGATATAGTAGTATAGTTCTAAGGTTATGTAGTGGCGTCCTGGGTCCATGAATTGCTGACAAACTAGTTCCCTGTGTGAGTGCACACACACACACACACACACACACTGTCTGAACCACTTGTCCCATATGGGGTCGCAGGGAGCCAGAGCACAACCTGGAAGCACAGGGCGTAAGGCTGGAGGGGGAGGGTACACACCCAGGACAGGACACTAGTCCATCTCAAGGCACCGCAAGCGAGACTTGAACCCCAGACCCACCTGAGAGCAGGACCCAGTCCAATCCACTGAACCACCACACCCCGCATCCCAGTGTGAGTAGGTGAAAGCTATAGTTTTGAGATAAGGCCTTTGAATCACATATATATCCAGCTAAGAAAACTAATATGAATTTATGTGTGAATTAATTTATATTTTCAATGTATTTCAAGTATACTTTTTTCAAGGTCTGTTTTATCCTTGACAACATCAACCTTTGTCACAATTTCTGTGACACGATGTTGTAATTTGAGGTTGATGGAGGCAGTTTATTTTGGCAATTGAATTTAATGTAGCAAACAAATTATAAAGAATCAAAAACCACCTGTAAATTTACTGAGCTCAGACAAAAGAAAAACAGTGGTTCAATTGTTTTGAATCTAACACAATACAGAAGTTATAATATTTAGCTTCATAAAAAATAGATTCTGAAAATAATTGAACTCAATAAAAGCAGAAAATTCAGTAGAGTCTGATGTAGGTTTCCAAGACAACAGAGACAGCAAGAAACTAAACAATGTTCAGTTAATTAAAGCATAGCCAGATGCAATACCAGCTACCAGAATTATTAGAATTCATAAGTTCCTAAGCAGGTATTTTAATTTTAATGACCCCATATTTACTGTTCAATGGTTTAATCTGGAACTTTGGACAAAGATGCTATGCAGCCTTGATACTCAAAGACAAGACTGAGAAACGGCTAAATCTGAATCAAACAATCGAAAACCAACAAACAGACAAACTGATGGCTAATCTCAAATACGGGCAGGAAGGAAAGCTTTCTTGTCTCTGCGTCCAAGGAATTCCCCATCTCTCTGCAGGAGAAAGTAAAATAGATTAGAGATAATTAATTTAATTGTTGTCAGGTGTTTGTAATTTGGTTTTTCCTCCCTTCTGTGCTGTCACAGTCAGTGAGTGTCACACTCCTCCACTGCCATAAACCAGTTGGGACCACCTGACTGAATCCTTAACAGCCTTCCTAACAGGAAAGGTCTGTTACAAACAGCACAGCCCCTGGTTAGTGGATCACCTGAGATTTAAAGAGCTGTAGTACCAGATCCCAATGAATGATTCACATATGACTTTTCTTTGTCGGATGTAGCCCTTTGAGAGGAGCATGGTCCACACAACAGCCAGAAGAAACACCCTAAAATATAATACAAGAAAACCAGAACTGCCCATATGATAAGCAGACAGTCCATCTCAAAGATCAGCTTCTGGCTGATGTACAGTATTGCGCAATCCTCTCCCACCACCTCCTATCACAGTACCGCTCCTGATCCTGGCCAATACATGTGTCTGCAGAACAAAGAAAAGACAAAAATTAGGATAAGTTAGAACAGGATCATCAAAGAACTTCACTGAAAGACTGCTTGACACTGCTACAACACCTGCAGTCATTTTCTGATTAAGTTCAGAAAGAGGGGGCTTACTCCCAAAAAATCTGGAATTAACTGTCGATAGTAACTTGCCAGATCCAAAATTTATATCACCTGTCTTTTTGCTGTTCTGAGATCACTGTGGTTTTATCTGTTTGTGGGCTGCATGTAATTTTATAACTGACAGGGTTTGCTCTAAGCTTCGCCCACCTCAACTACATCGTATATCCCAAATGTCACTGATTGCTGAAGCTCATGGTGATACTGAGGTAGGCGATAAAACACAAAGTATACGTAGATAGTGTTGTCTGTTAGTAGCTACAATGTGGCAGGGGCCACAAAAAGTCAAAAGGGAAAAATAACAAAGTAGGGTAGACTAAAAGCAGAGAATGCTGAAATTTTCTTGCCGATGAACATGTTGCGAGGATCTGGGGTATCAATTTTGCAGGGATGACTACTTTATTGCAGCATTTCATGGTACAAAATGCAGGCTGAAGAAATGTGATGTATTTTATATAGATCAGGGCATGAGCCACTAAGTCTCTAGAGATTTTTTAATGTACCATTAAAGGATAGTGGGACTTGAATGAGGCCAAGAAATGTTTTGTTTGGCTAAATTCAACTCAACCTGAATGAGTACAAGACAATATAAAGTATGATAATGGTGAAAATGATGGACAGGGCACAAAAAGTTGAAAAATTGAGAGATAAAAGTTTTCCATCATTTTTTTTTTCCTGAGAAACTAAAAGCGCATAACTTGCTTAAGCAGTTAAAGTGCTGATGAAAAGTTTGAGTACAACAGCTCGAAATTTTCATTGTTATTTTTTGGCAAAGCATTGTAAAAAAAGTTTCACCAGTGTCTTGCCAAATTTCCTGCATTAGTTCCCAGAGTTGTAGGGCACCTATGAACTCGCTTGATTGGGCTCCCATGCAAGTATTAGGTATACTCAGACTTTTGACTGGCACTATACTCTGTTTCATTTCATCCAAATGCTGTAAGACAAGAAATCTGCAAGTAGAAACATATAGAAGCAAAATGACTGATAGGTCACTGACTAATCAGTAATGTTATGAATTTATTTTCAGCCTCTGCAAAAAGCAACAAAGACTTTTGATGAGCTACACCCCCTAACACACATATTCACATGCAAACACACACTTGAGAATTATAGACAAAAGTGTACAGGTATCAGAGTGCAGATGTGTTATACACAGATTGTCTGAAGCTGCTTGTCCCCATTGGGGTTGCAGCAAGCCAGAGCCTAACCTGGCAACACAGGGCATAGGAAGGGGACACACCCAGCACAGGATGCCACTCTGTCACAACACACCCCAAGTAGGACTTGAACCCCAGACTCACCTGAAAGCAGTCTCCAGCTAAACCTACTGCGCCACCACACCCCCAAGCTTTTGCTATAAGTTCTTTACAAAAGCCATGCTGTGATACAGAAAAAGACAATTTAGTTATGCACAGACTTGTTTGTGATTTTAGATTTCAGACTAGAATGATGAAGCTAAAAGAGTTGTTTTAAAACCTTATAAGCCCTCATCGTTTTCAGTGAACTAAATATTTTTGTAAATACCCAGCTTTACTTCAGACTAGTGAATAGAGGACACCATATTTGAAACCCGTAGCTAATAAATTGCCAGTATGAAAAAAGGGTAGGTTAGCTGGGGGTACAAGTCATGCAGTAATAATTTTACATTATAAAATCAAAAATTCTCAGTTTGTGTTTGAAATAATACTATTTATAATGTTATTTATAATTCAGTTCCTTGTTTATAATTCAGTGTCAGTCAGTGCTGGTGGACATAACCATTATGTTCTGGAATACTGACTGTCTGACTACTTGCTACCAGATTCTGAGGCTGCAGGGCTGTGTGTAGCATGGCAGCCTCTCAAGGGACAGTTTTGAATCTCTTTCTTTTTATCCTGTACTCCTCAGATGTTTGGCACAACACCGAGTGATGTAACTTGTACAAGTTCTCTGAGAGGAGTTGTTGGTTATGTCAGGGATGGTAAGATGATAAGTACAGTGGTTTAGTGAAAAAATTTGTTGAGAAGTGTAAAAAAGGAACCATGTGCAGTTCGGCATTGGAAAGACTGAAAAAAGATGGTTTTGGACAATGGTCTACTGGCCACAAGCTGAATGAAAGTGGAGGTGGTTTGAACATATACTGTAAGTGGAGGGCAGTACATCTGGACAACAGGCTGAAGTGGATCTCCAGGACTAAGGCTCTGTACAAGAAAGACCAGAGTAATCTTTACTTTCAAATGAGGTTCATGTCTCAATGTAGGTAGCCCACTATAGCAGATAGTATACTAGTCTGTTTTAGCTGATGTGGCTATTACGTAGTTGCATACTGAGGCAATAGCAACACACTGAATCAAGAACACTACCACAGTCCTAAGAGGTAGGATGGACTCTCTGGAGAAACTGAGAAAGAAAAAAACACTATACACTATCATGGACTGTAACTTGCATACTCTGGATAATAGCTATGGGAGAATGGCTTGTGGATTTATAAGGCAGCACGTAACATAGAGGATAAAACTGCTGCCTTGTGCTCCAAGGACCCAAGTTCAAACCTTATCTCATGTTGTGGTATGTTCAACGAAGGTACTGAACTTGCCCCAGGAAAAATTAAGCAGCTGTATATACCATTAAACTATAAATAACAGTGTGAGTTGCTCTAGAGAAGAGTGTTAGGTAAATATCAGTGATAACAACATTGATAAATAATGACGCATGACAATGGTATAACATGATAATGAGGATAAGGTTTACACAAGCCAACATGTGGTGGAAAAGCAAAACAATTCAAATAAATAAAATTGTCCAGGTTAGTTAAAACAAATTTGAGATAAACATTGATCTTGTTCAGAAGGTGGTGAAGTGTAAAAAAAAATAAGCATGCTTTAAGAAGCTTCAGCTGAAACATAGCAGTGTTCTGGCAAAGTCCTTGTGAGAACAATCTTTGGGTGGCTAGCCACTGAGCCTCAGGGTAACAGTGCTAAAATATCTATCAACCTATTTTCAAAACTACATTTCCTGGAGGAAGGCATGTTGGCAACAGGCTATGCAGGGCTAACCATCTGCAGCCACACTTTCCAACCACTTCTGGGGACTCCCCAGGCATTCTCAGGCCAGATGAGAGATATGATCTGTCCAGTGTACCTTTATATCCAGTAGGACCTGCCCAGTACACCTCCCACTAGAGACACTTCAGGGTTATTCTGAGTAGATGCCCAAACCATCTTAAATGGTTTATTTCAGTCTAAAGGAGCAGCAGTTTGAATCTGACCTCCTCACCCTATCATTGAGTGAAATCCTTGCCCCCCTGCAGTGGAATCCCATTTCCTTGTTTTAGTCACTACCTAAGCTTGTCACAAAATGTAGACTGAATAGCAGATTACAAGCTTTGTCTAAAGATTCAGGTCCTGCTCCAACACAACAGGTCCATGAAGCATTTACAATACTGAAGCAGCTACAGCAAACTGTTAGCCAACCTTACAATCCCACTTATCCTCACATGTAAAAAGAACTCCTTCTTCTGGGAGCAGAAGCTCCCTTTGAATTAAAGTGAGCAACCTAACAATTCCTCTGAGAGAACTATCGCCTCAAATTTTGAAGTGCTGACCTTAATGTTACTTGCACCACAACGAGATGCAAACTGTTCTGGTGCATGCAAGAGATCACGGGCCATTGAAGTCAAAAGTAGTACAATATCTGCAAACAGCAGTAATGCAATCCCATGTCCCCAACCTGAATACATCTTGACACAGTGCCTAAAGTATTTCCTAACTTAATATGTAATACTAAATTTAAAATTTGATGAAGGGCATCTAAGTTCACAAATAAGATTCTTTAAAAAGTTATTTAAGGAACAAAGTTATCCATAACAGCAACTGACACTGTGAAGAAGTATTTGCCTCTTAGTTAAATCAAGCCAATTAAAGGGATGATTAGAGTCATCTGATTGAACACAACCAGCCTTGCTCACTATAATCCTCACATTCTTTGGAAGAGATTTGCTTAAGAAGTATCTGGATGATTCCCCTAAGCCTATTGGGAGAATTTTCTGTTGAGTAGATGAATCATAAGTACAACATTTTGAATAACATGGGTCCCATTATGTTTACACACACACACACACACACACACACACACACACACATACACACACACACTGTCTCAAACCGCTGTTCCTGAGTGGGGACACGGCAAACCAGAGCCTAACCTGACAACACAGGGCGTAAGGCTGAAGGGGGAGGGGATACACCCAGGACGGGACACCAGTCTGCCACAAGACAACCCAAGAAGGACTTAAATCCCAGACCCACCAGAAAGCAGGACCCAGCCAAGCCTGCTGCGCCACCGTCCCCCCATTTCTATTATGTTTAGTGTAATACAAACACAATATTAAAGCACAGTGCTATTCTGGAAGCATAGAACATGAGTCTTTAATCAACTTTAAAGTTGCTCTATTACTAAGCTTCAGTTAGTCCCAGATCTCTAGTTTAATACTCCCTTCATTGCTCCTTTACTCCCTTCTAGATTCTGTACCTGGCTTTTCTTTTGATTGCACCTAGCTTTCATTCGCCCCAAAAACTGTGTTCAGGTGTATCTGGACAATGGTAGTAAGGTAGCAGCTCCTGTCTGTCACAACCATATTTTTGACACAAACTTGATCTTAATAGTATTGTGACATTTTTGACACAATTATTTCAATGTTTTCTCATGTTTTCAGGTTGTCATGGTTGCCGGGGTGTGTCAGACCCAAGTGCGGTTGCACAGGCTTGCGGAATGTGGAAGCCAAGTAGGGAACAGACTGAAGCGAGAACCGAGGGACAGGCAGGAGGTCTTCAAAGAGCAAATGTCATTTCTAGGAGGATCTGAAGGTTGTGGTCAAGAGGCAGGTGAGAATCAGGGAGCCAGGGAACCACAGAGATGGGGTAGATACACACGGGAACAGGGAACATGGAAATTGCACTTAGGCATAGATGCTGCAGTGTGCTCATAGAGGTTCCGTGACTGGAGGTGGCTGGGTGCCGTGCTTTTATGCCCCTTGAGCCACTACAGGTGCAACGGGCTCCGTGTGGGAGTGTGACAGTAGCCCCCTAAACGAGCAGCTCCGCGGATCTTGGGAGGATGACCCCGTGGTTGGGGCGCCGAGCAGTCTGAGTGGTCATGATAAAATGCGACGATAACGTCTGGATCCAACACATCCCGCACTGCTACCCAGCTCCGTTCCTCCGGGCTGTACTCCACCCAATCCACAAGATACTGCAGCACCCCCTATCAGCAGTGGGAATCCAGTAGGTCCTTCACTACATAAGCCGATGCTCCTTCGACTTGCACGAGCGAGGGTGGAGCAGCATCGATGGGCCACTGGTGTAGAGAGGCGGCGCAGGGCTTCAGGAGGGACACATGGATTCTCGGGTGGACATGTAGATGGGGAGGGCAACTGCAGACGATGAAGAGACAGGGGGTGACACGGTGGAGCACTTTGAATGGGGCTTTGTACTTGGCACTGAGTTTCTTTAAGGGCAACTTTATTTGGATGTCACGAGTGGACAGCCAGACCTTCTGGCCAGGCAGGAAAAAGAACAGACATTGGCGGTGGTCGGTGTGGAGTTTGATCCTCTGGATGTTCTGCAGAAGGTGGCCTCGAACCGCGAGTCAGGTCTCCACGCTATGTTTGTACCAGGTGTCCACATTGCTCGGGCCAGGGTGCCACGGAAACAATGGGGGCTGGTATCCAAGGACATATTGGAAGGGTGACAGATCTGTGGATGTGTGGGACAACGTGTTGTGGGCATATTCTGCCCATGGTAGGTATCGGGCCCACTCTTGGTGCGTGTGTGCACAATAACTGTGTAGGAACCTGCCGATGTCTTGTTGCAATGTCCTGACCTGCCCATTGGCTTGTAGGTGGTAGCCGGATGTGAAACTCACTGAAACCCCCAACTGCTGCCAGAATGCCCTCCATAGCCGGGAGGTAAACTGGAGCCCCCCGTAAGAGATGATGTCCTCAGGCAGTCCCGGGATACGGAAGATGTGGTGAAATAGCGGCTCAGCGGTTTCCATTGATGGAGGGAGATTGAGAAAGGGTATAAGACAGCAGGCCTTGGAAAACCTGTCCAGAATCGTAAGAACGGTGGTCTTACCCTCAGAAGGTGGGAGGTCCACAAGGAAGTCCAGGGCAATGTAGGACTAAGGACGGGTCGGAAGTGGCAAAGGCTCAAGGAGCCCTGCTGGCTTCTGGCTTGGGGTCTTAGCTTGTGCGCATGTGGGGCATGCCCGGATGTAATCCCAGGCATCTTCTCAGAGTGAGGGCCACCAAAATTGCTTCTGCAGGAGGTTGAGAGTCTTACTGGACCCGGGGTGTCCCATTGCAAGGGATTCATGGACCCACTGCAGGAGGGTCGGCCTCATAGAGGTGGGCATGTACAACTTGCTTTCAGGGTGTCTCAGAGGGCTCTAGTTCCATCTGCTGTGCTTCCTGGAGATCCTGGGAGAACTGCCACTGCACACAGTGCTCAGGTAAGATCAGTTCCAGGGCTCCTGAGGCTGGTGGGTCCTTGTGCATCCGGAACAGGGTGTCAGCCTTGGTGTTCTTGCTACCCGGCCAGTAAGTCATAGTGAATCGAAAGCAGGTAAAGAAAAGGGCTCACTTGCATTGCCGGGGGTTTAAACGTCTTGCTGACTGCAGGTATTCCAGACTTTTGTGATCCATCAGAACGAGAAGGGATGTACAGCCCTCTCTAGCCAGTGTTACCACTCTTCTAGGGCTAACTTCACGGCCAGCAACTCACAGTTGCCGATGTCATAGTTCTGCTCAGCCCTGGACAGTTTACGGGAAAAGTAGGCACATGGGTACAGTTTCTGAGAGTTACCTTGATGTTGGGACAGGACTGTACCCACCCCTACTACTGATGCATATACCTCCACCACAAATGGTAGGGTGCAGTTTGGGTGCAGGAGAATGGGTGCTGATGTGAACCATTGCTTCAGGGACTCAAAAGCCATCTGGGCTGAGTCAGTCCTGGAGAGACAGGGACCCTTACCAGCAGTGAAGGCTGTGAGTGGTGCTGTGATGGTACTGTAGTCCCTGATGAAACACTGGTAAAAGTAAGCGAACCCCAGGAATCATTGTAGGGATTCCAAGGTCTTGGGATGAGGCCAGTCAATCATGGCTTGGACTTTCGGACACAGGCCTCCGCATCGCCTCCTGTTCCGGCATTGAGGGGGGTACAATCAACCTCTAGGGGGCATCATTCCCTGGAGGAGGTCAATGGCACAATCCTATGGCCTACGGGGTGGTAGAACCACAGCCTGCTCCTTGCTGAAAACATCCTGGAGTTCTTGGTAGTCTCTTTGGATTGTCTGCTTGTGGTGGTGCATCGGCGCCTTCCACAGACGTGGCTTGGCATGGCCATGATGGGCGCCTGCGGCTGCACTGAGGACCCCATGCCACCAATTTTCCCTTGCTCCAACAGAATACTGAGTGGTGAAGAGACAGCCATGGGAAACCCAGAATGACAGTGACCTCAGGGGAAGAGATGAGGTAGAACCCCAAACTTTCTTGGTGACATGCCCCCACATGTAGGTTTAATGGTTTGGTTCAGGATTCCACTACCCCTTTTCACGTGGCGTTGAGAGCACTTACCTGGTGCGCCTTGGCAAACTCCCCACCCATGACACAGCCCACAGCACCTTAATCCGCAAATACATGTGTTCTGACCTGCTGCTCGCCCCAGGACAGGACAATCGGCAGAGTTAGTTGGTTACACTAACAGCGACAGCCCCTCACCTGGGATCCTGGGTGCACCGGACAGGCAGCTCAGAAATGACCAGGGTGGCTGTAGCACAAGCACAGGCTGTCCTGGAACTGGCACTCTCTTTCCTCCTGGGTTAGACACCCGTGCCCAACCCACACCTGTGCGGACTCATCCTCCCAGGTGGAGGGAGCGCAAGAGAGCTGGGGGAGTCGGGGTGTCCGGTCTCGGGCCAGGTTGTCTATTACGACAGCCATCTTGATGAACCTATCCATTGTGCAGTCCTCCCCGGCGGTAGGTGAGTTCTGCCTGTAGTCGGGGATTCAGCCTCTTCTGGAAACTAGCCAGGAGGGAAGTCTCGTTCCAGCTGCTCTGTTCAATCAGGGTATGGAACTCAAGGGCGTACTCTGCCACGGAGTGGTTCCCCTGCTGGAGCTCCATCAGGTGCACACTCGCTGTGCAGGTTGATCCTGGACACCCAAAATGGCCTGAAAGCGCTTCTTGAAGTTTTCATAAGTTGCCTGCATGCTGCTCTTGCAGTCCGCAATTGCCCACTGCAACGCCAGGCCCGTTAGCAGCACAAGGACATATGTAATCTTGGTCTCATCTGTGCAACACACCTTTGGGAGACTAGTGAAGACAAGCTCGCATTGCATGATGAAGCCCAGACACTTCATGAGGGAACCATCATAGCGCAGTGGGGTCGCAAGGCAGGGGTGTTGTGCCAGAACAGAGATGCAGTCATGTGCATATGCGGCTGGGGCCTTCCCTTCGCCTTTAGGCACAGGATGTTCTACCAGCCCTTTTGCATGTAGCACCCAGACCAGCCCTTGGAATGCATCCATAAGCCTAGTCAATGTTTTTTCATGTCCTTCCAAAAGCCTATCTTGATATAGAACCTTGTGGTGTGCGCGTTCAAGCTCCGCTGGGTCCGATGTGTTTTCTCATGTTTACAGGTTGTTATGGTTGCCGGGGTGCGTCAGACCCAAGTGTGGTTGCACAGGCTTGTGGAATGTGAAAGCCAAGTAGGGAACGGACTGAAGCGAGAACCGAGGGACAGGCGGGAGGTCTCCAAGGAGTGAACGCCATTTCTAGGAGGATCTGAAGGTCGTGGTCATGTGGCAGGCAAGAGTCAGGGAACCAGGGGGACACAGAGATAGGGTAGGTACACACGGGAAGAGGGAAATCGAGGGAATTGCTGGAATCACTAGGCATGCATACTGCAGTGTGCTCAAAGAGGTTCCATGACCAGGGGTGGCTAGGTGCTGTGCTTTCATGCCCTGTGTCTTGATCTGCTACAGGTGCAAGGGCTCCATGCGGGGGTGTGACACAGGTGGTCCCCAAATTTACGATGGTTCAACTTACAATTTTTTTGACTTTACGATGGTGAGCGGGGGATAGACATTCAGTAGAAACCGTACTTCAGATTTTGGATTTTGATTTTTTCCCAAAGAAAGCCACATGCGGAGCGGTACTCTCTCGCAATGCTGGGCAGCAGCAGCGAGCCACATCTCCTAGTCTGTCATGCAAAGGTGTGCATTAGGTGTATTAAATGCATTTTCAACTTGCGATATTTTCGACTTATGATGGGTTTCGTGGAACATAACCCCATCGTAAATCAGGGACCACATATATTTTCATATGTAAATGCAGAAACTAGAAATGTGTGACTTACATACGCAACTGTAGCAATGAGTTAAAATAAACCTTACTAAGGTACATTAGCTACTTAATTTTTCTGATAAATGCATCCAGCTATTACCCAGCTCTATTAAGCTCTTTTTCAAGTGTTATTTAGAACTTGTGTTATTTGATAAAGGATAGTCCAACTTTACAAAAGGTTTATAGTCGAACTGTAATATATCAGTAACTACAGAAGGATTCTTGAAATCTGTAAAAACAAATTACTTGCTAATATGTGGTCTTGTTTGTTTTTTGTATTACAAATTAAGTGTTGGGGGTTACAACCAACTTGTGTTAACAGTGATTATATATATATATATATATATATACATTTTATATTCAAATACACACACACACACACACACACACACACACACACACACTCACAAAGCAAACGTTTTTACTCTGGGAATGGAATTTACATGGCTGATCTGGTTTTGTTGCTCCTAACAATAAAAATCATAATTCATGAAATTTCTAAGAAAGGCAGTCAGGATGTAGGGTCCTTGTGAATGTGGGACACTTTCAACGTCACAACTCTCTCTCATTATCTTCAGTCACATTCTTTCCTCAGATTCAACTCCTCATGGGCTTGTTACCAATATGGAAAATGGACCCTGTTGTGGCTGGAATGCCTCAGCCAGTCAGGTAAAGGATTGAATCCTTTCTCCACCTCCAAACAATGCACACCAGTTCATAAGGAAACAACAGTCCATTGAGTGAAACTGCAGGTGTCGTTTCCCTAGGATATACTGAGTTCACCACCACTTAACAATGAACAGCAAGGAAGCGGAAAGCGGGATCTAAAGAAAAAGAAATAATAGGAGAACTTTGTCTTCCTGTGCTGTTTCCTAATCAGTTGGAACTGGAGCATGACTGATGTTTTTAAGAGGTACGTGCGTGGTCTCTGCCAAAGGTGTTTGCAAATGTTAAAAATCTGTTCTTTATTATGGCAAAGATTATACCAAGGTTAAGTACTTTTTTGGACTGTGAAACATAAGTCCTATATTTTCCTACTTCGGTGGCTCCCAGTCAAATGTAAAACTTGTTTATAAAATGTTACCGTTTATTCAGTATGGGTGGATTTCTCATGTTCTCTCTGTGTTTGTGTGGATTTGTTTTGGGTGCTGCGGTTTCCTTATACCACCCAGTGACTTGTTTTGGGTAAACTGGTACTGCTAAACGGCCCATAGTGTGTCAATGTTTTTGTATGTGTAATCTTTAACTGGAGTATTTGGCATCCTGCCCCAGATGAAAGCAACCCTGCCTTGGAAAAGTTATTTCTATTTTATTTTTTCTTTTAGCAGCTAATTTTTTTTTTGTATAAGGTGACTAAATATGGATAATTTATACAATGCAAAATAAGTACGTAAAAGGTTTCAAGTCAACAGTCAGTTGGTTAAATTCTAGGATGACAATGTTGCAACCAACCCCAGATTTACTTGCAAAAAAATTAACTGAAACTATTCCTTTAGAACTCTTTTCAACAAAAAGGGTATACACTTTGCACAACATGGGCAGTGATGAAGAAAACATACAATGAAGACAGGAGTTTTTTGCACTGAAAGTCATGGAACTGGTAGAAAAATAAACATCTGCAAGTTCCAGTACACAGCTGTTCACCCCTCCTCAGCAGTATATTATGACATATAGCTGGAGGACACAAAGCTGATTGTAAGGTTCCTCTTGGAATGCTTGAAGGTAATGGCCAATCTGACCCTTCAAGATCAAAACTGTGGGGTACCAGGGAATTCAATGATCTCGAACTGTTACCTGATTTGAGACTCATCACCTGGTTGAAGTCCCTCCTCTTGTTACCCAATCTGGACCAAGAGAAGGAATTTGGACCATTATTTCTTGTTTAACAACTTGAGCAGGCTCAGTCATGGCTAATTTTCTGAGGTGGGTGTATACACTATACAGGTGGTCCCCAACTTACCATGGTTCAACTTATGATTTCTTCAACTTTATGATGGTGGGCTAACGATAGACATTCAGTGGAAACCGTACTTCAGATTTTGAATTTTTCCCGAGCAAGCGATATGCGGTGCGATATTCTCTCGCGATACTGGGCAGCAGCAGCAATCCACATCTCCCAGTCTTTCATGGAAAACTGTGTATTAGGTGCATTAAATGCATTTTCGACTTACGATATTTTCTACTTACAATGGGTTTCGCGGAACGTAACCCCATTGTAAGTTCGGGGACCGCTGGTATACTGAAGTTGGTTGCCAAGTTTCCACAAATGACTTTGTCTGTGAGTGAATTTTACTGTTTAGAGTGAGGCAGACCTGTCTGGTCTCAATGTTCCTCTGCATTCTATACCTCTGATTGCTGGAAAAGAGACATTTTTGATCACATCTTTGTCATCTCTCCCAGCTGTGTAACTCTTTGGCAGTTTTGCAGGAACCTCCCCCTCATTACTTTGTACATCATCATTTCCCCTTGATGATGTTACATCTGGTTGAATCCTACTCCAGTACCGCCTGAAATGCTGACAATTTGGCCTGCTTGCTACAGGTTTCTTGTAAATTCTAGTAAGGCCGCAGTGCCAAAGTTAGAGGCAAAAACCATTCTCAAGCACAGGGCCTTCTGCAAGGTCCTGAATACAAGGTAAGGTGCACAAGTTTTGACTGAGCTTGAGGAGGGCACATGTGGCAAGATTCAACAAAAGCATCTGGACCATCATCTACAGGATTTGATCTGTCAATATCAAGTCAAACTGCTATTGAGGCATGTCCTGTACATACACAAACTTACCAGCTGCACATTCCATTGCAATGACAGTTAAGGTCTTGCCCATGTCTTTTGGGACTGAGGACAGGGGTGGGAAATCTCTTGGAAGGAAGGCTGACCTGCAGATGGATTTGATGTGCAATATAGTCTTCATGGGGTAAAACCTTGGCATTGAAAAATGTGGCTGGAGGTGATCATGCCCAAACAAATGCTTGGGAATGTGCAGACCCTGCTCATCCAGAGAGGAATGTACTTGGACTTCCAAGGTATGTACAGCTAAATCCTGACTGACTTTACATTAAGGATGGAGAAAGTTGTCATGAATTGGGATCACTCAAAACCTAAGCAGAGACTGAAAGGGCTCTGCTGGCTATGACCACAAGGGATTTGTTGTATTCTAACCATTCTGGATCAGTAGCACATAACTTCATGCATTCAAAATTTTGCAAACTACCATTTGCATGTGTGCACATCTGTGTGTGTATGTATATTTTATGCACTTTTTCCCCTTCTCATTGTTTTACCTGTATTTACAAAATAGATTGTATTTGAAACCATTTAATTCCATAGTTAATTATTTCAATTTAAAAAAGCCTTTTGATATAATACATGGCAAACTTGAGGGTGTACATATTGTTTTATTAAAATTTGTTTGCTTTTTGATTTTTTCTGTTATGTTTGAATAAGAGCATTATATTTTCTAAGGAAACACACAGGACAATGAGAGTAAGTTTACTGGCTGCATTCTGAGACCAGGCCAGGATTACTGAAGTATTTGAGGTACTGTAGTGAGTTTCAGCTGGTTTTATAGTTTTCAGACCTTAACCCTTTAAAAAAGGTGCTTGTCATGTGATACACATGTTGGTTTTTACCGTATGGATTTTAATTACACATTAAGTACAATTTTAAAATTAAAATTGAAGCAGATAAAACATGTTTCAGTTAATTCTAAGCTGTGTTGGATGTCTTTGGGGTAGCAAATCAACCTTTTGTCTTGGTACATTCATTCAATCCTAAGTCTAAAAAAAAAAAAATTGCTGAAAGAGCATCAGTTCCATATATTTTTTCAGGCTGTACCAACTTGGTCCTTGTGCTTTAAGAAATAGGGCTTTATGATAAACGGCCTTCTCTTCATTCTCCCTATTAGTGCCCACCGATATAGTACTTTTTACAGACTAAAATCCATACTTTTTTTTTCTTTTTTTACATTTGAAACTGTATGTGCTTTGGAAGTACAATTAGAATGTATGACAACATGTACACTTTAAATTGTGCAGATTTGGTTTATTTATGAGTTCTGTAAATGTCAGATATGTCCATCATCAATAACTGCTGATCATTATTCAGGGTCAAGGTACCACAGAGACTACACTAGTTGTATTTCTGCCCCCCACCATTTCATAGCTTCTTGTGGCTTTCATCTGATTTTATTATTTCTACTTTGATTCCATGGCAAAAAGATGCCTCTGCCCTATTTGTCACCAACACTCATGAACACCAGACATGATCGTTTTTGCTGGTTACTGTTGTCATTTTGTCTGCTTGACCTCAGCTACAACCCACTAAACCTTTCAGAATCCCCCCTGGCTCCTGCTGACCTAGGCATTGTTGCTCTTAGCCTGGTGCCTTTCACCATGATGCCCTTGTGTCTTGGTTGCTCTTTCCTTTCTCCTCTCCTGTGCTGATCTTTTTCCAGTGGTCCATGGGCATCTTTGGGGATCAACTGCTCTTCTGCTTTCTTCTGCTGCTCTGAACCCTTTCACTGTTGTGCCATGCCATCCTTTATTTATCTGCAACTCGTTACAGTTTTGCTGCTGCTTTGTTGTACCATCATTACTTGGCTCGTCGTTTCCCCTCGTCTGTAATTACACCCATTATTGCCAGGGTCTCATGGGCATCCTTGCAACTAAATGGCACTGTTCCCTTTTCTACATCCATTTATTGGTATGAGTTACCATGTACCTGGTCCATCTTGTCCTCCCAGACTTACTCTGTCTTCCTGTAGCCCTAAGAATTCCACTTTCTGGGTGGGACCTGCTGTGCTCTGTTTCCTATCTTGCTTACATACTCTAGGTCTATCTCTTTTTCTTTTCTCTCTGTCAGCTCTGCCATTCTATCCCTTGCCTTCAGCAGTTTATGCTGCATTCAGTAGCTCTGTGCTCTATAGCATTTCAATTTATTCATTTTTTGATATCCACTTCTCCCAATGCTGGACTGCAATGGTCTTGAGACTATCTGGGAAGCATAAAGTTAGATAAAAGGTATACCCTGGATGTCAATCCATTGCAGAACAATCACACTTATTCACTAACACATACACACACACTTTCTGAACCACTTGTCCCATTCAGGGTCATGGAGAGCCAGAGCCTAACCTGGCAACACAGGGTGTAGGGCTGGAGGGGGAGGGGACACACCCAGAACAGGATGCCAGTCCGTCGCAAGGCACCCCAAGTGGGACTCGAACCCCAGACCCACTGGAGAGTAGGACCCAGTCCAACCCACTGCGCCACCATGCCCCCCTAACACATACACACTAAGGGCAATTCAGAATCAACAGTTCATCTGAAACATATGTCTTTGTGTCCTGGAAAAAAACTAGAGAACTTGGAGGAAACCATACCAATGACGGGCACCAAATGCAATTGCTGTACGGGCAAATCTGGATCCACACGTGTCTGGGTCAATAGCACCACCTCTAGCTTCTATGATGATAAACTGTACGAATGAGAAGTGATACTTGCTTCCACCTCAGCTCTGCCTCTAAATTGCCATCAAAAATTCAAGATCTTTATTCTGACATTATGAAACCTGTCATAGGGAACATAAATTCAAACAGATGTTAACATAGTCAATAATTTCAAAATATCAGATTTCAAACTTGGGAGATACTTTTCAATCACAGTAGATTCCCACATCACTGTGACTGAAACATTCTGCCAATCAAGTGCTGGAAATCATCTTCTACATTTGTCCAAAGTCACTAGGGTGGCAATTTCTTTGCTTTGATCCTCAAATATCAAAGTCAGATGATTTACAGACAACTTCAAGTTGCTAAAATCAGAAAAGCATCATTAAAATTAGATGATTTGTGATCCAGGTGACATAGACCTGCTGCTCCATGTAAATTAGACAATATGCTGAATTTTTTTCTTTTTTCTCATTTTGTCAAATTGTTCCTCTGAGGGGGGGCGTGGTGGCGCAGTGGGTTGGACCAGGTCCTGCTCTCTGGTGGGTCTGGGGTTCGAGTCCTGCTTGGGGTGCCTTGCGGCAGACTGGCATCCTGTCCTGGGTGTGTCCCCTTACGCCCTGTGTTGCCAGGTTAGGCTCTGGCTCCCCGCGACCCTGAATGGGACAAGCGGTTCAGAAAATCTGTGTGTTCTTCTGAGTTTGTGGCAATAGAAAATACAGTTTTCAATTTTGATATGAATTTATCAATATGCTGCATCTGTTCAAATATTTTTTCTTTTTCCTGGAACTTCTATACTTTTCCTCTGCTCAGCCATCTAACATTTGCAAATTTAAAAAGATTTTGAAAATCAAAGTAACTGTAATCCCGTCCTGAGTGTGTCCCCTCCCCCTCCAGCCTTGTACCCTGTGTTGCCGGGTTAGGCTCCGGCTTGCCGTGACCCCGCTTGGTACAAGCGGTTTCAGTCAATGTGTTTGTGTTTGTGTGTGTGAGTGTGAGTGTGTGTGTGTGTGTGTGTGTGTGTGTGTGTGTGTGTGTGTGTGTGTGTGTAGTAACTGTATTTAAAGCCTCAGCAAACTGTCAATGGATGAGAATATGTCCACTTCAGATGCAATGCACAAATTTTCAGAGTCATATTTAGGGTCAAAGCAAGAAATTCTGGCCCGCATGAAAGAATATTCCTGATCCTCCCCCTTTTTTTTGTAAAATAAATTTGTGGAGACATCCCAACTTTGAAAAATTTAATCTGGGGGTGCAGGCGATGGTGTGTGATAAGCTTGAAGACTGGGGGTTTAGTTCCCTGATCCATTGGATTATTGCAACTTTTCAGTTTACCTGTCCAGTTACAAGGAGTTACAATATTTCAATTGTGAAACAATTGATCTTGTATGTTTTTTCAACAATTGCACTAGAAGAACACTAGAAACAACCACGATAAGGCTAAGTCTCAAGTTAAACAATTTTTGCTGGATATAATTCTCCACCTTTGAAGTGTAGTTCACCAGCAGTTTCCATCACTTTGATCACAATCTCCTTTACCAAAACAGCAACAAAATATGGTTTCTTCCTCTGAGACTAAATAAAGTCTATAGCTACATAATGGCACCAGTTCATTCAATAAAAAAAGAGTGCTTTTGGCTGTCTTTCTGATCGTGAAATTTGATTTCAGACAAGCAGTTTCAGTGGCTATCAGCTGGAAATTTCTTCTCAAATTCATTGTACATATTGAAAAAACTGCCTGCCTTACTCTCACTGAAACCTTCTTTGCCCCAAAGGGACACTGGCATTTAGTTTACTTGTATCACTAAAAATTTTGGCTCCCAGGTTTCTTGAAAATTTCATGTCACATTCGTACGTTGTCCTGTCGTTTTTCTTTTTAGCACTAAGTTCGCATGAATGAGTTTGTCTGCTTCGCTCATCTCAGAATCATCTGCTGTTGCTTCACTTAGTTTTCCAATACCCCACTTATCCACCTAAGAGAAAATGGGGAAAAAATTAATTATTAATTACAATTAATAACAGTTCTTCTGAGTGACTGACTAGAGCCGGGGAAAAGAGTGAAAATAGATGCAAACAGAAGTTTAAATACTGTAAATTGTAGTCACCACCTGCTCACATTTGGGTCTTTTTAAATTTTTTTATTAATTTTCTCCAAAGTAATGTACATCTCATAGAAAATACAATGTGTGCATTACCTTAGCAAAAAGAGAGACATAGAGGCAGACGTGTGATTCTTAAGTGCAGTTAGTTTCTTTCCACTATAGGAACCAATGTTCATCACACAAGTAGCTGCATAAAACTTTATCCAAGCATGCATTATTCCAAATCGCCTTCCTAGTAATTTTTCTTTGAGACATATATAAACATTTCTAGGTCTGGAACTCTGGATTGAATAGAAGGATGAAAGGGAGTGGAGGGAACATTACTTCACTATGCTTTTGTGGGCAGTTAACCACTTGTGTTGATTTGATTGGCGACATGGTTACTCACCCATGATCTATAGTTCATAAATATGTTGCCATTCTTAACAACTAGGAGGTGCGGTGGCACATCAGGCTTAGACGGGTCCTGCTCTCTGGTGGAACTGGGGTTCAAGTCCTGTTTGTGGTGCTTTGTAATGGACTGGTGTCCCATCTTGGGTGTGTCCCCTCCCCCTCCAGTCTTGCGCCCTGTGTTGTCGGACCGGACTCCGGTTTTCCAGGACCAGCAGTTTCAGACAGTGTGTGTATTACTAGGAAGGTGATTAGGAATCGTTGATATTTGGATGAGGTTTTGTACAGCTACTTGTATGATATACATTGGTTCATATGGTAGAAAGAAATTAACTGTGCTTGAGAGTTGCATGTCTGTATCTAGGTCTCTTACTGCTGATCTGCACACATTCTATTTTCTGTGAGTTGTACATCTCTTTGGAAAAAAGTGTCTGTGAAATGAATAAATGTATATGTACTGACATAGATACCTTCAGATGGTGATCCAAATGCTTTCTTCATGAGAAGAGTGAAGAAGATCCAAAAAAGGCTAGGAACAAGTGCACAACCCTCCTTGACTCCTTTGGGGATCTTGAAATCATTTAAATACTGCCAGAAGTACCATTTAGTTTGTTTGCCTCTATGTGTGATCTTCTCCCTGATCCTAATGGGACATGCCGTTTTGGACTGGACTGGACCATAGGCTTCTTAATCCCTTCATATGTTCTTCTGATATTGCCACTGTCAGGTGGTTTCTGGATCTCATCAGTAAGCTCAAGTCACTACTCAAAGAACCTTTTGCTGTTTGCTGAACTTTGCTTCTGTCTAAGTACCTGGAAGGTTTTTTTCCCTTTTTTCTTTTGACTTGATTGACTTTCTCCCAAAGGTTGCAAGCTCAACGCCATGGATGGAATCCTGCAGGGGATCCTACTTCTCTGTGGCAAACAGCTGCTACTATGCTGTTCTACAGTACTACTTCAAGGGATTTGGCAAACTGTTCCTCTTTTTCTGGGTGTGATGTTAACATCTCTGCATGGGTTTCCATGGAATTAACATCAGCTGTTTACCACAAGAAAGTGTTTTTTCTTCTTAAGTAGAGATAAATGGAAAGATACACACATAGACAGACAGATATTATCAACACCAAGCTACTTACATTTCCCAAAATCTGCTTGAATTGGGGAATGAATTACCAAATTAAATAAAAGATACTGTAAGTCTCAGCCTTTAAAACAAGTGTAAAGATTCTTTATTAGCTTTAATCCTTTACTTGTGACCAGCAAATTCTTTATTTGTAATTACCTTTTCAAATAGACTAAGTGATCTAATCTATACTTGCTCTCAGTATTACTTAACATAATGCTTACATTAATTTCCCTTCATATGTTTTTACTACATTCCTTCATGTTTTCCAGGTGTACTCATTATTCATTTTTCTTTCATTCACCATCTTCCCTGGGTGGTAGTTTCAGATCTTGGTCTGTTAGTCCAAATGAATCCAAGGTACCCATTCTATGACTAGGGACTAAAAGTACAAGACTCACTCACTAACAGCACTGCACTGCAGAGCCTATACCGGAAGCATAGGGTGCTACGATAGGAAGGATACACCAGAGATAGGACACCAGTGCATTGCAGAGGAGCACACAGCAGAATTAGAAAGGGTCAAGAAAATGTATGGTGTTCATAGCTTGGATTGTTGACCCAGATGTCCAGGTGTATGCCGAGCTTCATCACCAGTCAAGGTGACATCATCAGTGCTCAATGTCCTCAATGAGCACTGATAATGTCACATTGACTGGCGATGAAACGTTTGCAGTCTGAATGTCAAGCTCGGTGAACACCTGGATGTCTGGACACAGCAGAACTGAAATTATAAAGCTGCTATGGTAAAATCAGAAGTGGAACAGTAGGTGGACTAAAAGTCAGTAGATACCAAGCAGAAGAAGCATTAAGTGTTTGGAGCCTTCCAGAGTTAAAATGGGATTATTTGAAATCCCATTACATTAATTATGTTACATGTCCACTCTCGGCCTTGTTTGAAGTTGTGCCCAAAGTCAATATTTTATTGTTTAAAATCTTTAAACTGTCACGGAGATGTTTGTCTTATTAGTATAGATAATTAGAGAGACAGGGTGAAACACATTAGGTACCTAGACAAACTGAAATGTGTAAGTTACACTTATGATTTCCATTGTTCTTCATTCTTAATGTTTCATAACATGGAGACACATTCATCAACAAGCTCATCCACTGATGAATGTGTGTGGATGTGTGTATCTGTTCTAACGATCTGAAAAAGAAACGGCTCTTGCCGAGCAGCTCAGTTGGAGTCTTTCAGTCAATTAGTAAATGAGACAATGTGTCATAATCCCCAGGATGTTGTGTTCCCCCATTGTGGCTCATTGTCCATAGGAAGGTCTCTAAATTAGAGGTCTGAGGAGATTTAAAAGAAAGTTTCAGGCTTCTGGATCTTCTCCTGTGGTGAAATGCAAAGCGGTGTAAAATTTGTAGAGATGTATCCAAAAGCCAGTTATGAGGCAGAAATTGCGCTTCACTTAAAAACTATGTATCAGTTTTGTTTCAGTGGAGGGGACTTGTTTGAATTCTTACAATATCTCATAGGTCGTGTTCTTTATTTGTTGTTATTCATGAATAACAGGTAGTGTGTATTTTCATCAACAAAATATTGCCGCCAAGAGTTATGCATGAAAAATAAATGTGGAAAGTGCAGTGTACTACTATCAAGTGATTGCTATATGGTGATATCTCAGTTATGAATGTTTACATTGCTCCATATAGCCCTTGAGACTTTTTCACAAAAGCGTTTTCTGACTGAAAAGAAGAAATTTAGGGAGTTAGATTTATGGGTGTTAATGTTATTACTAACTATTGTTTTGATTAAACTCACTGCAACAAACATTAATTCCCTTCAAAATGTGATATATGTCAAGGAAAAAAAATATGTCAATACGGGTTATATAGACATCTGGAGATAATATGCTGAGCTCAGAGAAGCAGCTAAAAATGGATTACTTTCAGTAAAAAATATATATATTTGAAACCAGTGGTAGATTCTGTTCAGAGTCAATGGTAGATACATCTCATGTTCAGAAATATTGCCATATCAGACTATCACCCAGAGTTGTAGAAGCTTCAATGTAGATATTTTTTAAAACTGTTGAATGCTGAGAAAAGAATATATTAGAAATCCATCTGTTGGTAGTTTAACTGCAACTAAAGCCCTTAACACTCTTATTACTGAGAATGCAGAGCAAAGCATTATATTTGCAATTTGAATGATAAACAAATTTGGCACGAGACATCTGCTCTGTGTGCCCCTCCGTGAACCGCCACCTTACCGTGGTGGAGGGGGTTGAGTGCCTGAATGAGTCCAGGAGCTATGTTGCCTGGGGCTATATGCCCCTGGTAGGGTCTCCCATGGCAAACAGGTCCTGGATGACAGACGAGACAAAGCGCGGTTCAGAAACCCCCTTATGAAGAAAAAATCAAGACTTTCATTTACCCCGCCCGGTATGGGGTCACCGGGGCCCCACCCTGGAGCCAGGCCTGGGGGGGGGGGCTCGCATGCGAGCGCCTGGTGGCCAGGTTTATGCCCACGGGGCCTGGCCGGGCTCAGCCCGAAGCCATGACGTGGAGCCGCTCTTCGGTGGGCTCACCACCTGCTGGAGAGACCGTAAGGGGCCGGTGCATTGTGATTTGGGCGGTGGTCGGGGCCGAGTGCCCGGCCGACCCAAACCTCTGGCGCCAGTTCTGGTTTTTGGGACTTGGAATGTCACCTCACTGGCGGGGAAGGAGCCTGAGCTGGTGTGGGAAGTTGAGAGATACCGTCTAGATATAGTCGGGCTCACTTCCACTCACAGCTTGGGTTCTGGAACCACTCTTCTCGACCAAGGGTGGACTCTCCACTATTCTGGCATTGCCCAGGGTGAGAGGCGACGGGCGGGTGTGGGCTTATTAATAGCCCCCCAGTTCAGCCGCCATGTGTTGGAGTCTACCCCGGTGAATGAGAGGGTCATCTCCCTGCGCCTTCGGGTCAGGGAACGGTCTCTCACTGTAGTTTGTGCTTACGCGCCTAGTGGCAGTGTAGAGTACCCGGCCTTCTTGGAGTCCCTGGGGGGCGTGCTGGAAAGCGCTCCCACTGGGGACTCTGTCGTTCTACTGGGGGACTTTAACGCACACGTGGGTAGCAACAGTGACACCTGGAGGGGCGTGATTGGGAGGAACGGCCTCCCTGATCTGAACCCGAGTGGTGAGTTGTTATTGGATTTCTGTGCTAGTCACGGTTTATCCATAACGAACACCATGTTCATGCATAAGGGTGTCCATCAGTGCACTTGGCACCAGGACACCCTAGATCGGAGGTCGATGATCGACTTTGTAGTCGTTTCTTCTGACCTTCGGCCATATGTCTTGGACACTCGGGTGAAGAGAGGGGCTGAGCTGTCAACTGATCACCACCTAGTGGTGAGTTGGATTTGATGGCGGGGGAAAAAGCTGGACAGACCTGGCAGGCCCAAACGCATAGTGAGGGTCTGTTGGGAACGTTTGGTGGAGGCCCCTGTCAGAGAGGTCTTCAACTCCCACCTCCAATAGAGCTTCAACCAGGTCCCGAGGGAGGTGGGGGACATTGAGTCTGAATGGACTATGTTCCACGCCTCCATTGTCGGGGCGGCGATTCGGAGCTGCGGCCATAAGGTCTCCGGCGCCTGTCGCGGCGGCAATCCCCGAACATGGTGGTGGACACCGGAGGTAAGGGATGCCGTTAAGCTGAAGAAGGAGTTCTATCGGGCCTGGCTGGCTCATGGGACTCCTGAAGCAGCTGACGGATACCGACGGGCCAGACAGAACGCGGCTCTGGCAGTCGCCGCGGCAACAACTCGGGCTTGGGAGGAGTTCGGTGAGGCCATGGAGGAAGACTTTCAGTTGGCCTCAAAGAGATTCTGGCAAACCGTCCGGCGACTCAGAAGGGGAAGCGGTGTTCCACAAGCACTGTTTACAGTGGAAGTGGTGCGCTGCTGACCTCAGCTGAGGATGTCCTTGGGCGGTGGAAGGAGTACTTTGAGGATCTCCTCAATCCCTCCGACATGCCTTCCGTAGAGGAAGCTGAAGCTGGGGACTCGGAGGGGGACTCGTCCATTACCCTGGCTGAAGTTGCTGAGGTAGTCAAAAAACTCCTCGGTGGCAAGGCTCCGGGGGTGGATGAGATCCGCCCCGAGTTTCTCAAGTCTCTGGATGTTGTGGGGCTGTCTTGGCTGACACGCCTCTGCAGCATCGCGTGGAGTTTGGGAACGGTGCCTCTGGACTGGCAGACCGGGGTGGTGGTCCCTCTTTTTAAGAAGGGGGACCGGAGATTGTGTTCCAACTACAGGGGGATCACACTCCTTAGCCTCCCTGGGAAAGTCTATGCCAGGGTACTGGAAAGGAGAATCCGACCGATAGTTGAACCTCGGATTCAGGAGGAGCAATGCGGTTTTCGCCCTGGCCGTGGAACACTGGACCAGCTCTATACCCTCACTAGGGTGCTGGAGGGTTCGTGGGAGTTTGCCCAACCAGTCCATATGTGTTTTGTGGACCTGGAGAAGGCATTCGACCGTGTCCCTCGTGGCGTCCTGTGGGAGGTATTTCGGGATTATGGGGTTCGGGGCTCGCTGCTACGGGCTGTTCGTTCCCTGTATGACCGGAGCAGGAGCTTGGTTCGCATTGCCGGCAGTAAGTCAGACCTTTTCCCGGTGCATGTTGGACTCCGCCATGGCTGCCCTTTGTCACCGATTCTGTTCATTATCTTCATGGACAGAATTTCTAGGCGCAGCCAGGGAATGGAGGGTGTCTGTTTTGGTGGCCGCGAGATCTCGTCTCTGCTTTTTGCGGATGATGTGGTCCTCTTGGCTTCATCAAGTCAAGACTTGCAGCATGCACTGGGGAGGTTTGCAGCTGAGTGCGAAGTGGCGGGGATGAGAATCAGCACCTCCAAATCCGAGGCCATGGTTCTCAGTCGGAAAAAGGTGGATTGCCCCCTCCGGGTTAGGGGGGAGTTGCTCCCTCAAGTGGAGGAGTTTAAGTATCTCGGGGTCTTGTTCACGAGTGAGGGAAAAATGGAGCGGCAGGTTGACAGACGGATCGGTGCGGCGTCCGCAGTAATCCGGTCATTGTACCGGTCTGTTGTGGTGAAGAGGGAGCTGAGTCGTAAGGCGAAGCTCTCAATTTACCAGTCGATCTACGTTCTTACCCTCACCTATGGTCATGAACTCTGGATCATGACCGAAAGAATGAGATCGCGGATACAAGCGGCAGAAATGAGTTTCCTCCGCAGAGTGGCTGGGCGCACCCTTAGGGATAGGGTAAGGAGCTCAGTCACCCCGGAGGAGCTCGGAGTAGAGCCGCTACTCCTCCGCATCGAGAGGAGCCAGTTGAGGTGGCTCGGGCATCTGTTCCGAATGCCTCCTGGACGCATCCCGGACGTGTTCCGGGCTTGTCCCACTGGGAGGAGGCCTCTGGGCAGACCCAGGACACGTTGGAGAGACTATGTCTCCCGGCTGGCCTGGGAATGCCTTGGGGTTTCCCCAGAGGAACTGGAGGAGGTGTGCGGGGAGAGGGAAGTCTGGAGGACTCTGCTCGGACTGCTGCCCCCGCGACCCGGTCCCGGATAGCGGAGGAAGATGGATGGATGGATGGATGGACATCTGCTGTGTTTGGCATTATAAAGAAGAGGACAGTTTACCAAACTATTTATTCTGTTATCGACCCCTTATCTCAGAACAAGCAAATTAATAAAATTCAATGAAAATTCTTCCAGAAAGTCTATATGAGATTATCAGGTCTTACTACCTGCAGTTATTATTGAGTATGATTTTTTGACATAGGTGGCATATGGTGCAGTGGCTACCATAAGTGCTTCATAGCTCCAGGGGATCTGGGTCTGGACCTAGGTTCGAGTTCAGGCCTGTGTGAAGGCTACCCTTCCTCTTAAGTTTGTACCACCAGGTGGTTCACATTCCATGAGGTAGTTACTCTAAATGTCCCATGGTGTGTGTATGTGTGATTGAATGTGTGTGTGTTTGCACCGCGATGGACTGCTGTCTTTTCCAGGGTGTACCCTGCTTTTTATTGTATACTTCTGTAAACAGGCTCTCAACTACTGTGTATCTGAATTGTAAAAGTGGTTACTGACAATGAATGAAAGAATGTTTCTGCAATAACTAAAAATTTTATGATTTCAATTTTTAAATTATTAAACATTAGAGTCTGTATTTTTGATTCCTATAACATACATTTGGAAATTTTATGGAGACATATTTGTGTTGTCCTTACATAGTGTTAAAATCATGGATCAAACCATTTTTATTATTAGTTAATCTGACAATATTAGAATTTTAAGCAATTATTGAACTTTCCTATAATCCTTGTTAATTATTAGTGTTTCGGTAGCCACAGTTGTTGAAAAATATCTTCAGTGTAGAACAGGTTCACACATTTTAAATATTTAAACACTGAAGACAATATGTGCAGGCTATCATTTCAGTGAATGTACTTTAAAAATTCAAAGCCTGCAGTTTTGTTTTGGCTGCAGTTGTTAGGAATGTGAGATGTTCAACAGATTTTTTTTTTCTTCTATTTTAAGAAGGAAAAGACTTGCTCAGCTTTTTTAAAGTCATCAGTTTGCTTGTTCCTCATACAATAGATATCCACACACACACACACACACACACACACTTTCAGAACTGCTCGTCCCATACAGGGTCACAGGGAACCAGAGCCTACCCGGGAACACAGGGGCGTAAGGCCAGAGAGGGAGGGAACACACCCAGGACAGGACACCAGTCTGTCACAAGGCACCCCAAGCGGGACTTGAACCCCAGACCCACCAGACTGCAGGATTGTGGTCCAACCCACTGCACCACCGCACCCCCTAACCAATAGATATCCATACAAAAATGAAATGCAACAATGTCATGAAAATATATACTTTTTTCACAGAACAAGCTTTTTACATTTCCACTTCATATTTACATTTACATGTACTCATTTAGCAGACACTTTTCTCCAAAGCTATGTACATCTCACAGAAATTAGTGTGTGCATTACATTAGCAGAAAGAGAGACATAGTTGTAGACGTGTGATTCTTAAGTAGTTACTCTGTTTCTTCCCACCATATGCTCCAGTGTTCATCATACGAGTAACTGCATAAAAAACTCATAATATTGACGATTCCTGATCACCTTCCTACTGATTTTTTTTTTTTAAGATACACAAACATTTACCCACAGTGATATGAAAAAGTATTTGTCCCCTCCCTAATTTTTTATTTTTTTTGCATATTTGTCACAGTTAAATGATTGAGATCATCAAACTAATTTTAATATTACACAAAGCTAACCTAAGTAAATACAAAATGCAGTTTTTAAATGATGATTTCCAAGGAGTGCGGTGGTGCAGTGGGTTGGACTGCAGTTTTGCTCTCTGGTGGGTCTGGGGTTCAAGTCCCGCTTGGGGTGCCTTCCGGCGGACTGATATCCCGTCCTGGGTGTGTCCCCTTCCCCCTCCGGCCTTATGCCCTGTGTTACTGGGTAGGCTCCGTGACCCCGGCTGGGACAAGCGGTTCTGAAAATGTGCTTGTGTGTGTAAATGATGATTTCATTTATTAAGGGAAAAAAGCTGTCAAAACCTACCTGGCCCCATATGAAAAAGTAGTTGCCCCCCCCCCCCTGTTAAATTATGAATGACCTGTGATTAATCACATTTTTTGGAAAGCTGAGTTAAATTTCACTTGCCACACCCAGGCCTGATTACTGCCAGACCTGTCGAATCAAGAAATCACTTAAACAGACCCTGTCTGACAAAGTGAAGCACATCTCAAAAAGCAACACATCATGCTGCGATCTAAAGAAATTCAAGAACAGATGAGAAACAAAGTAATTGACATGTATCAGTCTGGAAAGGGTTACAAAGCCATTTCTAAGGCTTTGGGACTCCAGCGAACCACGGTGAGAGCCATTATCCACAAATGGAGAAAACTTGGAACAGTGGTGAACCTTCCCAGGAGTGGCTGGCCTACCAAAATTACTCCAAGAGCGCAACGACGACTCATCCAAGAGCTCATAAAAGAACCCAGAAAAACATCTAAAGAACTGCAGGTCTCACTTGCCTCAGTTAAGTTCAGTGTTCATGATTCAACAATAAGAAAGAGACTGGACAAAAATGGCATCCATGGGAGAGTTCCAAGGCAAAAGCCATTGCTGACCAAAAAGAACACAAAGGCTCGTCTCACATTTGCCAAAAAACATCTTGATTATCCCCAAGACTTTTGGGCAAATATTCTGTGGACTGATGAGACAAAAGTTGAACTTTTTGGAAGGTGTGCGTCCCGTTATATCTGGCGTAAAACTAACACAGCATTTCATAAAAAGAACATTATACCAACAGTCAAACATGGTGGTGGTAGTGTGATGGTCTGGGGCTGCTTTGCAGCTTCAGGACCTGGACCATTGATGGAACCATGAATTCTGCGCTCTACCAGAAAATCCTGAAGGAGAATGTCCGGCCATCAGTTCGTGACCTCAAGCTCAAGCGCACTTGGGTTATGCAGCAGGACAATGATCCGCAACACACCAGCAAGTCCACCTCTGAATGGCTCAAAAAAAAAACAAAATTAAGGTTTTGGAGTGGCCTAGTCAAAGTCCAGACTTAAATCCGATTGAGATGCTATGGCATGACCTTAAACAGGCTGTTCACGCTCGAAAACAATCCGATGTGGCTGAATTAAAACAATTCTGCAAAGAAGAGTGGGCCAAAATTCCTCCACAGCAATGTGAAAGACTCATTGCCAGTTATCGCAAACGCTTGATTGCAGTTGTTGCCACCACGGGTGGTACAACCAGTCATTAGGTTTAGGGGGCAATTACTTTTTCACACAGGGCCAGGTAGGTTTGGACAGATTTTTTCCCTTAATGAATGAAATCATCATTTAAAAACTGCATTTTGTATTTACTCAGGTTATCTTTGTGTAATATTAAAATTTGTTTGATGATCTCAATCATTTAACTGTGACAAATATGCAAAAAAATAAAAAATCAGGAAGGGGGGAAATACTTTTTCATGGTACTGTACATTATAGGAGTAGCTGCGTAAAGGTTTATCTGGGCATGATCTTAAAGTTGTAGTGCATGAACATTTACACCCTACATGAACTTAAGAGATCATGGGAGAAGTGAGTCTGGAAGAGATGAGTTTTCAGACCCTTTTAAATGTGGACAAAGATTCAGCAGTTCTGAGTGAGAGGGGGAGGTTGTTCCACCACAATGGAGTCAGAATTGAGAACCTCCATGCTTTACCTTTCATGCATGGGACCACCAAGTGGGCAGATGTGGAAGAGTGTAGCAGTCTGTTTGGGGTGTAGTGGATGATTTTGTAAATAGCTGGGAGCATTTCTACTGATGCATTTGTAGGCTATAACCAGGGTCTTAAATTTTATCCAGGCAACTATAGGAAGCCAGTGCAGAGAAATGAGTAGGGGAGATACATGGGAGCGCTTCAGCAAGTGAAACACAACTCAAGAACTATTATTCTTTACAATGCCATCAGGTATTTTGGGATGGAAATACGCACTTGGTGTCTCAAACTAAAAGTTTTTTTTTTGGTTTTTCATCCTTCACTTGAATCAATCTGAGTATTTTCTGCATAAGGCCTTAATTCCTCTTATTAACCCTTAATTCCCCTATAAACAATGGCAAATAAAGCCTTCATCTAGCCATCAAATGAAAATGATCTAATGTCAAACATTTGTTAGTAAAACTTCACAGTTGAGTGTTCCCATGCTGTGCGGAGTGAAAGACATGGACAGTGATCTTATTAAATCAATTTATTTTAAATTATAACCATCTCAGAGCCAAATTATCAAAATGTCTTAAAAAGGTTAAACTGCAAATAGCATCGATAAATTGTACAAAGGTGCTGAAAGAGAAATTGAGTTAGAGTTGTTTTTTTCTATAAGAAATAATGATCAGTCAATACCCGATACACAATGGGAATTCACTTTATTGGGTTATTTCAGGAAATTAAATAAATGAATCAACCTCTCTTTTGCAGTTTTGATTAAATAATTACAAGACATGTTAGGAATTCACAACAGCTATTATTGTTTTTTTTTGCATTATAAGCGGACAAAATCCTTCAAGATCATTAAAATAAGGTAAAAAGGTAGCACTGGTGCCTCACAGTGCCTGGGCTATGCAGCCTGATGCGGGTTCCATGCTTGCTCAAACTGCATAAAGTTTGCATGTTCTTCACGTGTTTACTTGGGTCTCCTCCAGGTGCTCTGGTTTCCTCCCAAGTCCATACGTTTCAGGTGGATTGGTAATTCAGAACTGCCTGTAGTTTAGATACGTGTGTGTGATTTCTGTGCTGTATAAATACGTGAATGATTGTAGAGATTTTAGTGTAGTGTATCTAGCATTGTAGGTCATCTTGGACAAAGATATCAGATACATAAAGAACTTAAGAGAAAAAAAATGAGGAAAATTAAAAAATGTAAATTTTGAAAAAGCCTCATGTTTGCAGCATGTAAAGTCGTATATAAGATTTCCAGTAAAAGGCAAACAGTTTTATCCAGTGATATTTGACTTATAGCAAAGAAACAAAGTTTCCACAACATTCAGGAAACTTTTGTTTTTTTTTTTTTTTGGGTTTTTGCTGCATTCTATTTTCTCCATTCATTGTCTTGCTTTTGTTCTTTTCTTTCAACATAATGCCTCAGTAATGGCATTACCCAAACAATAAAAATGCTGTTATGTAAACTGAAGCCTCTATAATCAGGATATAAAGATTTGTATTTGATGCGAATATTGCATTCAGCAAGCGTAAAAGTTTTTTCAGTTGAATTTTAAATCATAAATATAATTACCAATTAATGTGGTAACAGCAGGAAACAACTCCTCTTACTGCAGAGATTCTTAACCTTTACTAAACTATGGACACCTTTAAAAATGCATACAAAAATAAACTTTCATCACAGTTTTAATATGATATGCATTACATGTACATTTTATTATTTAACAGACATTTTTTTTTAAAGGGACACACAACTTAGAGCTGTAGTTTTGCTTAGAGCGGATACTCCAATACCTACCTATAGACATGACATGTGAAAATTAAAATAAGTAGATAAAAATTTTTTTTAAGGCTTGTGTTATGAAAGTGTCAGGAGCCTGGGAGGTAAATGGGACCAAAACAGATGAGTCTGAGATGGGATAGGAATGGGATTTAGCAGTTCTGAGGGACAGAAGGAATTCATTCTACCACACTGGGGGTCAAGAACAAGAACTGAATTGCTGAAGATTTTAGACTCCTTGTGAGGATGACAAACAGGTATCCAAAGGTGGAGGAACATAGGGCTGAGGTATAGGATTAATGATATTGTATGGGTTCAGGAACATTTCTCTGCTGCTTATAGGGTTGTAGGGTATAATCAGACTCTTGAACTTTGTGCAGGAAGCTACAGGAAGCCAGTGGAAAGAGACAAGGAGGGGAGACACATGGGGAACACTTTGACAGTTTGAGCTCAACTTCTGGTACAGCTTTACACAACAGCTGAAGAAGCTTGATGGCAAAGATTGGAGGAACAGACAGGAAGGAGTTGCAAGGGTCCAGAAGAAATATCAGTATAACCTGAACCAGGTGGATTCACAAGATACATCTACAAGTGCAGATTACTACTGTTATGTGTTGGTGAAAGCAAAGACTAGATTCAGTTGTTACTCCAAGGAATTTGACTGCTGGTAGGATGAAATTAACAAGTTGTCCAGTGATGTGAAACTCTTGATTGGGGGAAAGAGCAACAGGAGACCAGACCATTTTAGTCTCAGAGAGATGAATAGATGATTTCTCTGTGTCAACTGGGTGAAAATAGAACTACGAGCTTATGGGTGGAAGTGCCATCAAGTCAAGTTTGACTTGTAGCAACCACTTGCATGATTTTCAAGCCAAGAGAGGAATGAAATTGGTTTTACCAATGCTTTCTTCTCAGGGATGCTTCTAACACAGGGGAGACAGACTCCACTCCCCCTAAGCTGGACTTGAACTCCACATACACCCTGCATCTGAGGAGCTGTGAGGCTTTGCTCACTGTGCCATTATGTCCCTTTTACAAGCTTATACCACAGTATAAACCAGGACAAAAAAATATACACATAAACTACAATTGAAACTACTCTTGGGCTCATTTTGGAATTCTTCCTCATTGTCATGGCTGGTTCCAGAAGGAAGTGGCGGACCCAAGTGCGGAGTGGAATTCGTGCTTTATTCAGGGAAATCTGAGAGACTTTGTCACAGGACAGGCAAAAGGTCTTCGAGGCGTGAACGTCGTTCACGAAGACCATAAGAAGGCACTAGGACTAAGGAGTAGGGTTACGGGATGGGGAAAGGACTCAGGGAGCAGGAAGGAGTAGAACAGTAGCAAGGAGGTCGCAAGCAACAAGGCTGAGCAAGGTTCTGCATCAGCTCCTGGTCTGACACTGCCTTTTATGCATCAGTCTGCACCTTGCCCCAGGTGTTCCGTATTGGCTCGGCGGTGTGGGCGTGGCACTCATCCTTTGTCTTTGAGTAGTTAATACCCTTACTAGCAGAACAACGTTTGTCTGAGGTCATTTTTGATTATATTAAAAATTTATATACTTTAGTGTTAACAAAACTGAATACTGTACAGGTGGTCCCCGATTTACGATGGTTCGACTTGCAATTTTTTGACGTTACGATGGTGAGCTGGTGATAGACATTTAGTAGAAACTGTACTTCGAATTTTGAGTTTTTTCCAGGCAAGCGATATGCAGAGCAATACTCTCTCTGATGCTGGGCAGCGACAGTGATCCACATCTCCCAGTCTGTCATGCAGACATGTGTATTAGTGTCTTAAATGTCTTTTCGACTTGCGATTGATTTTGCAGAACGTAACCCCGTCGTAAATCTGGGACAGCTGTACTGTTATTCCACCAGTCCTCATTTCCAAAGTTGTACAGTTTTATATTCTGGTTATTGGAAATAAAGTATTGCATGGGCAGGTTTGTTTTCCTGAATTTATCTTCCATTTCAAGAAAGAAATACTGAAACTGCAGTATGTATCCATAATGCAACCGATATGTTAGGTTCCAAACCAAAACCCCAGAAATCTTTTCTTGTCACACACACACACACACACACATTTTCAGAACCGCTTGTCCCATACGGGGTCACGGAGCCTACCCGGCAACACAGGGCGTAAGGCCGGAGGGGGAGGGGACACACCCAGGACGGGACGCCAGTCCGTCGTAAGGCACCCCAAGCGAGACTCGAACCCCAGACCCACCGGACAGCAGGACCGTGGTCCAACCCACTGCGCCACATCTTTTCTTGTCATTTAGGTTAACTGATTTGCATACATGTGGCATAACGGTACAATATGCTTGTTGAGAATCCCCAAATGGTACACAAATGAAATGATTTCTTACTTTCTCTTAGGTCAAGACCTAGCCTTATCTACACTATCCAACTGCCAAGTAAAACTAAGCAGCAGTCAGATGTTTCTTCAGCCCAAGGGCACAGGTTCTGATTCCACCTCCAACTATATTTCAGAGCAACGTACTTACCCTAAAATTGCTCCAGTAAAAAAAGAAAAATACCCAGCTGTATAAATAATTATAAGTAGCGCAAATTACTCTGGAGAAAAGTGTCCGCTAAATGAATGAATGTAAAAAAAACTTTCAAGCAGCTGGAGACACTATGCCCAAAAATACAATTTTATCTAACTCCTGATATTAAAGGCACTACTTAAATTAACTTTTGCAGTAAAGTTCTGACATTGTAGTTACATTCAGCCTGAGAACATGATCAATTCTCATGCATTTTCATTCAGTTCAATTATTTTGTATTATCTTGAACTCAAAATGCCTAAAATAAGACTGAACCAGTTCCTATCATAAAACTAAGCCATATTAAATATGGGTCCACCTCTCTTTCTTGGCTATACAGTGGTTGACCGAATGGCTGTGAAACCTTTCCTTGTAGGGCCATTTTTTACACCTTTTTTTTTTGTTTTGTCAGCCTTTCTTGTTCTCACATAGCAATCTTAAAAAAAAAAATGTTGTGCTTTATATTTGTATTTTAAAATCCCATTGTACACAATTTACCTGCATGGATAAGATATTAGATCAGACTGAAGACCAAGTACATTTGCATGTAAGGAACTGAAAATAGTGGATGCCTCTTCAGATACATTCAACATACAAAACAACATCAAAGTGGTCTGGTAAATATACAGTATTAAAGTTTGAAGAAGATGCAATAAATATTATACTGCATATGCCCTTACAATGCAAGTGCATATTTAAGTGATATGGGTATAGAGTTGGAAATAGCTGCAAGATTGAACATAACTAGGTGTACTATATGACACATCAATAAATATATTATGTTAGGCTATGCAGCATGATACCAGTGCACATTTCAGTTCCATTCAGTTAGTTTAAAACTGGTTGTCAGTACTAGAATCTTTATGCCCCTTCAAGTTTGGATATAGATTATAATGTGCATTTCAGAGGTCAACAAGGGGAAAAGCTGTTTTTGTGCCTCGTTGTTTGAGTCCTCATTACTCTGCATCACATCCGAGGATGGAGGGCTTGGGAGATGTACTAGTCAGAGAGAAGGGTCTCCAGTGACCTTGCCTGTACACTTTCTGATCCCGGAATTGTAGCGTTCCTGGACAGTATAACAGACGAGTCAAACAATGTTATGCAATACTGAATTGGCGTAAATTGTCACACACCATAACTTTAAGATCATGCCTGGATAAGCCTTTACGCAGCTACTCTTGTAACGTACGTAAATGTTTATGTGTATCTCCAAATAAATCAATAAATAAATAATAGGAAGATGATCAGAAATTGTAGATATTCTGAAAGTCTTATGTAGCTACTCGTGTGATGAACATTGGTTCATATGGTGAACAGAAACAAACTAACTGTACTTAAGAATCACACATCTGCAACTATCTCTCTTTTTCTCCTAATGTAATGCACAAATTGTATTTTCTATGATATGTATGTCATTCTGGAGAAAAGCATCTGCTAAATGAATAAATGTAAATGTAAATGTGAAATCACACTTAGTATCCAGTTTAAAAACTATAGAACTAAGCTATGTAATGTCCAGGTATACAGCAATTTCAGGGACTAGGAGACAATTCCAGAGCTGCCTGCTTCCCTCTGCTTCTGTCTGTATTTCTCTCTCTGGTGTGTGTGTGTATGTGTGCGCTCTTGTGCGCCTGCGTGTGTCTATCTGTATTGGTATGATAAGAAAAATTCTGTTTAGCCATCATTCCTACGCTGCTGCAGCTTCCACTGTTACTTTGATCCATGAACATATGTTTTGCTGCTTACAGAATAATTTCACACCAATGATGGGAGTAGGTATGCTGTGTCAGCAAGTGACATTTAAGCAGTGCAATTTATTTACTGTTTTATTTTAATTGTTATCTCAATGTACACACACAGAATGTCTACAACCGCTTGTCCTAAGCAGGGTCACGGCGAACCGGAGTCTAACCCGGCAACACAGGGCACAAGGCCGGAGGGGGAGGGGACACACCCTGAACAGGACGCCAGTCTGCCGCAAGGCACCCCAAGCATGACTCAAACCCCAGACCCACCACAGAGCAGGTCCCTGCCAAAGCCGCTGTGCCACCGCACCCCCCTATCGCTATCTCTATATAGCTTTATTTTAAAAATACATTCTGTCAGGAAATAGCTACATTAGGATATTATTTCTAGGATAGTGTAGGAGGGGGGAGAAAACTTTAACTCGATTAAAATACATTGAATACTGCAAAAAGAAACAGCAGAGAAAGTGCACCTGTCTTAGTGCTTCAGTGTTACATCAAATAATAGACAAGGTTTTATGGCTATAGAATGCTGTGATAATAATAAAAATGCAGCACCCACCATGTGAAAAGACAAAAACATGATCAAGTTTACTGAACTGAAAAATGCTCTTTTACCTTTTATTTTGTGCACTGGTTTTTGCAGCAGCACTGAAAAGTTTAAATGTTAGTCATGCGAAGGTAACACTTTACATTTGCACCAGTGAATACCAAGCAAGTGCTTTGATTCCCATATGGATGCCGCATTAGATAAGACACATGACGTGACAGATTGCCTGACGAATAACTTCCTCCTGATAGTGCCCTGACCTATGACCTTTGGCATGACACTCTGTCCCTTTTAGTTCGCACAAGGTTATCGCCACAGGTGTAGCACAAAGCACACTGAGGAAATACTGAAAGGCTGTATGTGTTTTATTCTCCCTCCCTACAAAACAACTATTTCTATTTCTGTCTTATTTTTGGAACAGGAAATCAGTTGACTGGAGTCCAAGAATTCTGATCAAATGATCAATGCTCTCAGTTTAAGCCTGTACAACCCTGTGTGAAAAAAATAATTATACGGTGTCATGGGATAGCATCAGTTACTGAAAATTTCTTTCTTTGGTGCGTTTCCATTAAAAAAAACACTTACATTTCTTCCACTTCCACTGCTCATCCCTGACCCCAGGAAGTCATGCAAATTTTACCTAAATTTGGGAAAGAAAAAATCTTAACAATGCAAATGACACTAAGAGTAATAAATTTGTATTTCATAATGTTGTAGTGGTAGTATTCTTAGTATTATTGTGATTACAACAAAAAATATTACTGAGTCATTTAAATTTATTCTGATAACTACACAAGTATGACCTTACACTCTTCTGGTGAATGAAATGTGCGACATTGATGTAAGTGAAAATGATGACGACAACTTAAAAACAGGTGAATTCAAGCACAGAGCTAAAGTTCTATTCCTACCATTATCACATTCACCCGGAACTTGTGCAGAGCGTAGAGCACACTTTGGAACATTGGAAATTACAGAAATGACATTTTTTCTTGTTTTCATGGGGAGGCTTTCTTTTAAATAAAAATGAATAAAATTTTCCTTAATTTGCTGCAAAAATTAAATAAAAAATATTCAAAACGACATTCACAGTAAACATCAATGCAACAAAACGGTATTTAGTAAGTAAACTATTACAATGGTGTTTAACTTAGTTTCTGTCATTGATATGACTATATTAATAATTTATGACAAAGTTGTGAACATCTAAACAACCCGACAGAAAAGTTTGACCATTGAAATTGTGTCCAAGTGGTCTGTGTCAGTGCGTGAGAAGAACGCTCTATAAAAATAAATTGAATTGAATTGGACTGAATTGAACTGAGTTTAAAAAAACATTTCTCACTATAACATTAAATTTTAGCTTCAGGGAAATGGAAGTAAAAAGTAAAAAAAAAAAAAGAAAAAAAACGCAGAAAAAAAACAGATACAGTACAAAATAGAAAAAGAAACCTGATCTATAAGCCAGTCGTTTTTACGGCTGTGTGCTGTGGAGTTTGCGATACGAAATTTAATTTAAGAAAAAAGGAAACAAAAAAAAAAAACAAGGAAATAATATATGTGGTTTTTCCAGGGGATTATTACTTTAATTCAAAATGTGGTGAAAAGCGCTCTTTTTCCACTGGATGTGAGACCTCTTAGCTTAGAGGAGAGGAAGAATGAATTAATAGGCATCACATCGTTCAGCACAGTGCACAGTAGTAACGGCATGATTACAGTATGTTATCAAGAAAATTAGTTGTTTCATCTGAGCATATCCTCAGCATGCTGAAGTAACATAACAACTCGCTTTTGTTTACAGAATGCTTCATTATGTAAAAAAGTAGCTGAAGATGCTAAACACCTGCTACCACCAAATCAGATATTAAATTATTGTGCTTGTTCATCCAAATATTTTGTTCATTTAAGATGAACAAAAACAGTATTAACACCATAATATAGTTTGGAACATATTTCCTACATAGGAGCAGCAAAGCTTTATAGAAGACAGTTGCCTAAATCATGAAAGCAATCCGAAATTTTTCCGGGGTCATCTCATGAGGTCAAGGGTCATTACTTCTGGACATCATTCACAAGCCAAGTACTTTGATGAGTAATATGAAACCTGCTAAAGAGAGGCTACGGCATATTTTTTTTTTCCCTAACAAAATACTGTTATTATGTTACTTTTGGCAGAGATGACATTTTGATGGAGACACTCTCAGTGGGAACTAGGCTCACTGAAATCCATCTGCTTATTTTCCTAATAAAGCACTAAACATAAATAATGCAACCCCAAACATTTGATTTAAAATGACGCTGTATCATTTTCAGTTTTGCAATGCACGCAAAATAGTGACAGATGTGAGAATGGTTTCTCTACATGAAGACAATTAAAGCAAAATGAAAATTAATTGCAAAGAACAGCTAGACACACACACACACACACACAGAGGATACCCTTCTTGGCCCTGTGCTTTCAGTATTGATTTTGGACCACTGTGACCTTAACTTGAACAAACATTGAGGAAAGTGAGTGATACATAGAATATGTAATGTTTACAGCGTGTCTCATAGACACACACATCTATCTATCTATCTATCTATATGTATATTACATTGCACTATGAAAGAGTAAAGAAGTACTGTTTGCTTGTCCATGTGATGCTGACTGTTAATGGACATATTTCAGAAATGGGACCTTGTGAGCGACATATAATTGGCTGAGTTTAAAGGGATGTTAATTCCCCATCACTACTGGCTAGGTGTCTTTAGGCATCTTCTAACCAGTACTCTGATCACCAGTTCAGGCTTTAAGACGAAAGGTCAAGTAAACAGGGTCATTTCCCTTGCTTGTTAAATCTTGCCTTATATAAAAATACTAGAGCCTCTAAACATTAATATTGCATGAAGAACAGTTACACTTTAAAACTGTTATTTACTGATAGAGTGGCGTTGGTATTTTGCCAATGCTGCCTTGTGCGGTTTGAGTGACAGTGTGCTTGCGGAAGCTGGTTTTGGTGGGGGTAGGGTGTGATGGGAGCTCCACTTTAGATCTGAATTGCCTTCTCCACTCCAATCAGCTTGGTGGAAGTTTAATGAAGTGCCTTTCTCTTTCCTCCCCTTCACACTTCCCATCTGCAGAAAGAGCCTCATGCGGGAGTCTGACAGCCACACAATCAGTTTGCCTTTCACAATTGGCCCTGTTTTAACCTTGAACAGAAAGACCTTCACGTATATGCCGGCCTTGGCAATTAGACAGAGGAGCAATATTTGAGACAGACAAAGAGTCTGGGATTCAGCCATACAGGTGTTTTTTTTTTTTTTTTTAAGTTCGTGACAGATAAAGATTCAAAATTGTGTGCAGCATTATTCGTATACCTTTTTATCCGTCTTCTCAATCTGCCAATTGCACAAGGGTAAAACAGCCAGTGAGCTCAGTTAATTAGGGGAGCTGGAGAGTCTAATGTGAACCATTATTCAGCTCTGCCCAGAAAGCAGACTTCACAAGAACAATGCATACCATTGCTAACCAATAACCTATCCCATTTGCACTGTAAAATTAAATGCACATACCAGTCATGGCATGAAGATTGGTTTCAGACAGTGGTAAAGGTAATGCCTTAACCTATTTTAATCAAACAGAACTTAAATTAAACAGAAAAATAGATGTTTCTCATAACTCATAACAACATTACTGTTCGGTGAGCCTGAATGGGAAAGTTTTCTACTTTGGCAGAGGGAGAAAACGTGCTCACACACATACGCGCACACACACACACACACACACACACACACACACACACAGACATATAATTTAACACACACAAAAGATAACTTGTGTAGGGTGTAGGAACATGTGGTGCTGGGTGAAGTTCTTGTTTTAAAGAATGGAAGTATGAAAAAACAGATGCAGCAATTAGAAGCCTATTGCTGCTCACTGGAGACATGACAGGAGTGGATGACAGTGGCTTTCACCCTCACACCCCCTTGTCTCCAACATGAGTCCTTTAACAATCCCTGTCAGGAACACTCTTTGAGAAGTGCTTGCTCTAGACAATGGCTCTTCACCCTTATTTTGTGCTATAAGTACTGGTGCAGAATGGTGGAAGGAGCTGAAAACAGGCAGTAATGTGAGAAAGACGGGCAGCCATTGTGGGAAGTGTGAAAACCAGAAGGACCCCTTTCAGTGGCTCGCCTGAAAGTGCTATGAAGACCTTTAGTCCTTTGCTCTCCCTGAATCCCCAATTAGACAAACATTAACATCAATTAAGCTTTTATACGACACAGGTTCCATATAATTACCTTAATGGGTTGACGCTTTCTTTAGCAGCAATTTCTTAAACAAACTTGGGCCTTTGTGCATTGGGCTAAGAAAATTTTCAGCAGGGAGTATTTGCTTTTGTCAGGCTTTCTAAAGAGACAGCTGAATTGTTCTATTTAACAACAAACACCTTCAGAGAGGACCCTCGAGCAGGCTCAGTTCCCACCACATCTGACTGCCGCGTTCCAAGCTGATTATCCATCACAGACAAAAAAAATCTGACCAGCCCAGGGAGCGAGGACACATGTGGAGAGGGCAGGACACAAAAGGCCCAGTAAGCTTGGCCAGGGTATGTAAGCAGACCAGCCCAGAGAAAGCCCCCTACGATTGAATTAGCTCTCTATTTAATGTCCCAAATAGCTAGATCCATTCCTTGTCCAAAGAAATAAAGAACAAGAATAAGAAAAAACAGGATCTTGGTCATAAACAAGGCAAATCCATGCTAGTGAATTGTAAAGGGGCCAGTCCTAATTAAACATGGCCTGTTCACACTCTTCTTCCTATCATGCCACCTTCATCCTTCCGAATATGTTAGTAGCTTTCCTCTTTTGACTCGTTGAACGCTGCAGAAACGCAAAAAGCTCAGAAATGTGCCACCGCTTGTTTTTCGGCTCATGTTTTTGTTAGCTATATGAACCGAATTTCCAAGCATCCCTCCCTTTGTTTTGGGAGCCCATATTCGTTTCTTTGTTATGTACAATTCAGTTTTACCTGTTACACTACAGTAACGCTTCAACTTTACTGAGTGGTTTCTTCCTCGGCCGACGTCCGGTTTCCGGCTAGCATTTCATCGCGTAAAAAATACAGATAACGGAGTCGTTTTTCGTGTTGTTCAAGTCGGCAGAAACTTGGGCGTGTTTTTGCTGCGTTGTTTCTTTCCTCGGATACTACAAACACTAGTACCGGTACAATTAAAACTGCCAGAACTGCTTCTGATTCTTCCAGGACAATTGGAGAATTGTGATAATTTCACAAATATTAACACTGGTCAGAGTTACCACTGCTGAAGAAATAATAATAGGAGAAAGCATAATGCCTTTCCAAGAAGTACTCAGGGTAATCTACAGTAAATCGTAAAAACCGTAAAGTCTCATTCTTGCAAAGTCAAGTGAGCCTGACTACTGCTATGCGCCCTCAAGGGGGCGATACTTCTTCATTATTGCTGCTGTTCAATATTTTGTCCTAAATTTGGTCAATACTATATAATCTGGCATGACAGGTGTGTGTTTGAGAAGCTGTAGTGCAGTTGGGTTGTGAAATTAATGGGATTTTAAAATAGAGAATGACAACAAATGCTGAAAGACACTGTAACTGTTAATTATTTATTATGCTTGGGGCAACACCTCGGTGCGGTAGGTAACGCTGATGCCTCACAGTTCCTCGGTCGTGGTTGCACATCTTTCGGCCTTGTCTGTGACTTTACGTATTCTCTGGATATTTTTGTAATTTTCCCCAGATGTTCTTGTTTCCTGCACTGATCCAAAGACATGTAGGTTGGCCGGATTAGCATCTGCAAATTGCCCTTTCTGTGTGTTTGCGTTTGAGAACCCTGAACTGGAATGGTATCACTTCCAGGGTGCACACTGCTCCTGGATCTCTATGACCCTGTTTGGAAAAGCAGTTTGTAAAAACGAATGGCCATATAACCCTTCTTCTTTACTTTTGCACAGGACTTGGCAACATCATTATTAAAATTTCTCACTTATTAATGAATAATTATCTTATTGGCAGTATTATTAATACCTTCCTGAAAACTCTTATCAACAACGTATAGATAACTGTGATTCATTCTTTAAACCACAATTTAAATAGTACATTACCTTTATCTGCATGTCTGGCCTCTGAATAAAGACTGTACTGTACTTACCAAAATTAAAAAAAAAAAAAAAGCTATTATATATATATATATACTATAATTCCTTGACAGTTTGACTTCACGGGTGAAATGCATTAGTTCTAGTTCATAAGTTAATATGAATTTCTTGGTAGAACCCGGAAATGGTTTTCTGTTACGGGGATTCCTCAGAAAAATAGTCGTAATTTTTCAAAGCACATTGGTATTGTGAGTGTTATAGTGTTAGAACTGAAGTGGTCCATTTTTTTTTTTTTTTTTTTTTTTTTTCCCAGCAATCTGTTTCTAAACAGATGAAAGGCATTAATCATCACCTTTTAGGAGAGTAGTGTTAAGATGCTCAGGTATGGAAAATATTCATTTCCATTTCAATTTTTCTGATCTATGACAAACAAATGCTTCATGGACACCAATGGCTATACAAAGAAACAAGTGACTCACAAAATATCACTTGTGTGAGCAGTACTAATCAAAAGGGTGTATCAGCACTGAGAGCATTTCAATCAATTCACAATTGATTCTAAATTGTTTTAGTGCTACACAATACTGTGGAGTTCAAACAATATGAAGAGTGTCACACAGAAAAGCAACTGAGACAAGTTTGGTAAAACAGAGCAATGCAACCAAGTAAAAAGCAATAATGACATTTTTAAAAAAGTGGCCAACCCAAAATATGGATCACAATGGCACAACAACAGCCTGGTAATAAACAAAATAAAATAAATAAAACATGCTGTTCTTGGAAAACAAAGAAAAAAATATGGACAAAACCAGCACGGATGAAGCTGTAATTTATACACTTCATTTTTGACCAATTTCATTAGCGACTTCTACAATAAGGGGGAAAATATATTATTAATATTAACTATATCTACAGACCTATTAAATGAAAAAATATGTATAGTGAGTGATAATTAATTACTGATTTAAGTAACAGCTAATATGATAAATTTGATTGATTCCTAGGGTTTGTCACAAAATTAAACTAAATGAAAGTGTAATATGAATGCACAGCTTGATCCATCTAATGACACTAAGGACTATTTCAAACCTTTGTTGGAGTAATTCACTTCTTTGTGTATAATTGATCATCAAAATCTAGTAAACAAAGTCTTACAATAAACAACATCTCTGCAATTGTATAACAAGTAATTCATAATTTGATGGATACAGAAATTACTCTACTAATCTAAAATGAGTCAAGACTGGATAAGACATGCCCTTTTGCTCCAATTAGTAAGATGTGAATTAAAATGAATGCAATTGTTAGTTCTCTCTCATGCAATCAACACGTATTGCCTTGATAATTCTATCTTGAGAATAATTAGGCAGTTAACTAGCTTTATGTAATGGATTTTTTTTTCCTGGCTGTGTTTCTCATGCTAGAGCTGTGAGTGTAGCTGTTTTCTCCCCCACAGGGAAGAGTCTTGCCTTTGTTACAACATAGTATCAGCATTTCTGTAAGCCCTGAATCACAGCTTGTCCCAGTGAAAATGGGCAAATTTGTGATCATAAACATGGACTTGGTGTTACTATTGTTAAATTAAAACAATAATAATAAAAGTCCATACATTTCACCTTTTACGGGTACAACATATTTTAGAATTTGACATGTAAAGATGTGAAAACTTACATATACTTACAATCCATAACCAGTTATCCAAAAGCAAGGTCACAGGGATCTGGAGCTTATTGCAAAAGAATGGAATGTAAGGTTAGGCAGGATACACACTGGATGGGAGGGTAGTCCATTGAAAGGTTGCCACACACATTCACTCACACATTCATACGCTACAGGACATTTAGGGTCACCGATTTACCACAAATTTTAGATATGCTGCTTTTCATCATCAGGGACTGGGTTGTTAAAAGAGAAGAATGGATGGAGGAAAATACATGGAAGTACAGCAAAATGTCAGTTTACTTTGTATTTTTTACTACTGTTATAGTCTGTTTTCTGGTTTGTTCCATGTAAATTTCATGTAGAACTAGATTGTTGGCCTTTAGGTGCCGAATGCTTACTTTCCGCAGTGTTTTTTCCACTTTCCATCTTTTGAAATCTGGTATTGTCGCGGGGTCTAGAGTGCATTTGACTTACTGCCCATTTCTTTGTCTGTTAATCAGAAAATAGTTGTGAATCTGAACTGACATAAATTAATCATCTTTTTATTGCAGGAGCTGACAGGCAGTGACAGCCTTGTGGTGAGACGACTCGGGATTCAAAGACAAGGGAGTCCACCGTTATTGTGTGAATACTGCCATTTGTTTCATTTTTTGTGTTGTAACATGTCCTGAATATGTTTGACATTGAAGTTGTCTGTGGCAACCAGCCCTAGTGTCATCACCATCATCACCGACTCAAACATTTGCACTTGAACAGTAACCTGGTACATCCTTCTCTTTCAGCCCCTGCATCTTGCTTCAGTTTCTCCAAGGTCCTCTGGATCTTTTAGTCTGTTGTAAAGAAAGCTGACCTTTTTCTGTGCCTACTACCTCACTTAACTTCATGGACATCAACAAACCATATATCCCCCCTGAAAATACAGCAACACCTGTGGACCAATCGACTAAATGTTACTTTTCCCACACCCTTCGTTGGACTGAAAATAGTGGAAGCTTGCATACATATCTCCAGTAGGAACATTCACATCTTCCTGTTCACCATCTGTGTCTACTGTCATCATCTGTGTCATCATCTGTATGCATTCCATACTGTCTCTTTTACTACCCCAGCTGCACTCACGATGGTTGTCCTCTGCAGCTCTCCTGGACCACCATGCTGTTTCTTGGATGAACTTAAAATGTGTTGAGTTCCTTCCCAGTGGACAACTCTCCACTGATCCTCCTTGGTAATTTTAACATGCATGTTCAAGACATTAAATTGACTAGTCTTTTGTCACTCCTACAATCCTTTTATTTCTGCATGTCCCAGTCCTCTGCCACCATTTATTCATTTCCTTCCGCTCTTCCATCACTTCTCCCATCCCAATTCTTAGATGTGTCCACAGAAGACATTATCATTGCCCACATTTTTACTCTGTCTTTCACCTTGACTCGCTTTGTCCTCTAACTTCTAGAGAAGCATGTCCCACCTCCATCCCATAGCTATGAGATACACTCTGCACTAATACAACCAAACTCAGTGCTGTTGAAAGGAAATAATGGACGACTAAATGTCTCACAGAATTAAAGTTTATTAGGAACTCCATATGTCTTTAACTCTGCACTTTGCTCGTCAACTGCTTTCTTTTTTACAGTAATAAACTATCTGCCTGACTATCGTCAGGTTGCTCAGGGTTGTCTGATGTTGAAAGATCTGAAACACCCCATGATCCCAGGTTTTATCACTGATGATGTATCCAGGTGCAACAGGTGTAAATGAATAAATGTAAATCTAAAAAATAGTAGACAGCTAATTTATTAATAATAAAGTAATTAAACAATGTGGGTGCTGTGGTTAACTCACCAAATTTAAGTATTCAACATTCTTAAGCTTTTAGTAATCACTAAATATGCTCACAAATACAATAACTAGGACTTGTGTGATGTGTGTGCACCTGGTGGCATACCAGAAGATTCATGGTACTGTAGGAATGGAATCTGAACCAAGTCTCTATAGCTTGTGAAGAAAGTAGAGCAACAGGTTCACTCTTGTGTGTTAATGTAATTAAATAAAGTTCTGTAACCAAGTCAAAAAAGCAAGTACATGCAGGAGACAAAATAGAAAAAAAAAAAAGTTTTACTTTTTCAGATAATTACAGGAATAATTACATTAATAATAAATAAATACAGAGATAAAACCAGTTATAGTTAGGGTTAAAATACATGTATTTTACACTGTATATGTATTTTATGTTTAAAACATACAGTATGTATTTCTCTTACTGTATTACGCAGCACAGCTATAATCCATTAATTCTGAGTTGGGCACAACATTTAAAGGTATTATAGCACAAGGGAAGGGACGTAATGACTTAATTTAGGGAAAGTTCTTCAGGTACAAGTACGATCGACAAGTGAAATGCTAGGTGCACAGACAGATACACTGATCCTCCAGTACTGTAATTCTATTGTGCATCATGTGGTAAATAAATTCATTAGCACAATTTGTCCTACCCTTAAATAGTTGACTGCAGTGATTTGCCAATTAACGCTACAGGAGCGTTGTTTCATAATGAATCTCCCTTTCTCTTTAGATGTTAAAACATGGCATTAATCCATTACATTCACACACTCCTCCTCATCATTATAAATATCAGAGACCTGTCATTCTGTACGGGCATCAGTAAATTAAATCAAGTTGTTGGGGTCGTAACATACTGCTTCTGCAATAGGAAAGCAGTTTGAGCCTGTGCTGAATTGCCATTACCATCACTACCCAAGTCACTGCAAGCCATTCTCAAAGAGCAGATTGAGTACTTTAGCCCACCCCCCTTTCAATGAAACCTCAACCCTGAGCAGATGTTATAGGAGACAGATGAAGACCAAATATGGGAGGCTGCACAGAATGAGAGGTGTGAGCCTTTGTTGTAGTGCCTCTGAGAATAGACCAGACACCTCAAGGATTTTAGCCACTGAGTGTCTTAAGTTGCTTCAAAAAAAAAAAAAAAAATGCATACAGACTAGTTTATATAAAAAATCTGCAAACACTCACTTTTTCCTCATATTTACAGAATTATTATGGATGGGAAAATATAGTTCATTTTTAAAACCAAAAAGTATTTTCGAAATGTATGCGCTGACTGAGCTACGGGAAGGTTAAGAGAATGGTTGGTTTTCAAAACACTGCTATCTGGAGGTGTGGAAATCTGAAAAGTCAATACTTCATGGTCGGAGGCCCTGTGAAAAAAAACAGACCATTTATGTATAGATCCCATTAGAACAGCTGGATCATGCTTTTGCAAACATTTCAGTCTATCCGCCACTTACACCATCTCAAATATCACTAACAAAATAAATCCTTCAAGAATTTATTACGTAGTTATTCATTTAGCTGATGCTTTTCTCCAAAGCAAGCTACAATATTAAACTACTCAAAATGATTTACCTATTTATACAGCTGGGTAGTAATTCAGGGTAAGTACCTTGCTCAAGGGTACTACAGCAGGAGGGGGGATTCAACCCAGAGTTCATCAAGTGCATTGCAGTGGCTCTAACCACTACGCTACCTGCTGCCCCCTCGATGCACAATATTAATCATGAATTTATTTCACCACTGATAAGGTTCATAGCCTTCAGGAGGAAGTGTCATTTCCTCAAATTATTAAATTGAACACACCCCTCACAGAACACCGTTTCAGTAAAAATAGATTTATGAAAAATAATAACAAGCAACAATTGTACAGACAAAACATTTAATTTTACTGACCTTTAGGAAGAGGGGGGTGCTGTGGCGCAGTGGGTTGGACTGGGTCCTGCTTTCTGCTGGGTCTGGGGCTGAAGTCCTGCATGGGATGCCTTGTGACAGACTGGTGTCCTGCCCTAGGTGTGTCCCCTCCCCCTCCAGCCTTATGCCCTCTGTTGCCGGGTTAGGCTCCGGCTCCCCGCGACCCTGTGTGGGACAAGCAGTTCAGATAGTGTGTGTGTGTGTGTGTGTGTGTGTGTGTGTGTGTGATCTTTAGGAGGTAATGCAGTGAGCCTTGCAGCTGCTGAACTGTGCATTCAGATTCTAGTTGTGTGCTTCTCTTACAAAGTTAGCATATTTTTCCCGTGTTCATGTGGATTTCCTCAAGGTGCTCTGGTTTCCGCCCAGAGTTCAAAGACATATGTTTCTACAACCATGATCTTGCATGCAAGAGGCAGTTTATAGAAATGAGGGAAGATAATTTATTTTTTTATTTTAACGCATAAAGGTGATCTAAGATCACTCCATTAAACTTCTTTCTGCTGGTGAATTCACAAATTTACACTTGTAATTTTTCAGAACTCACTAATAATGCCTCATATTGGCCCGAACACAGAGGAATTGTAACATACCACCTGAGGTGATCTGCCAGAGATAATACCTATCTGTGTCACTTCCTTGGCATACATTGAATCACAGATGGTTTCGTTTTCACTTTTGTGCCAAGCAGATGGACCTGTGATGTACTTCAGCGATGACAAAAAAAAAAAACAAAAAAAAAAAAAAAGCAATCCCAAATATTAACTGAAACAGGACCTGAGGGTTCTTTTTTAAATAAGAAAATCAATATATTTATGTATTTATTGACAACTAAACACAAGGGGTCAACAACAAGAGAGTCAGTACACCAAGGAAACAGAAATACATACACACAAATAAATACAAGTGGGCAGCTGGTACCATAGTGGTTGGAGATACTGTCTTCAGATCCGAAGGGGTGCAGTTAGTTGAGTGCAGCTAGCAGCATAATGGTTAGGGCTGCTGCCTTTGGATCCACAGGTTCACATCCCACCAAGTGTAGTACCCTTCAGCAAAGAACTTATCCTAAACTTCTCCAGTAAAAATTGCCTTGTTGGTCAATTGGTATAAGTAGCTTAGTGCTGTAAGCTGCTTTGGAGAAAATAATCAGCAAAATTAAAAACTACAAGCTCAATAGATTACGGTATTTAGTAGAAGGGGTCATGTAACTCTGAAGAAGGCTATTTTTGCAGTTGATGGTCTGTTTTCTAGACATGGCCTGTGGCTCAAGGGACAGTATTGGTTCACTTCTGATTATACTGTGCACATCATACTTCAGCTACAGTGTTAAGTCAGCATGTTCTCTGATGATACGTCAATAGTTGGGTATATCAGGGACAGGCAAGAGAATGAGTACAGAGGCTTGGTTGACCTTTTTGAGTGGTGCAAACTGCAGATCAACTTTGAAAAGATAAAAGAGATGGTGGTGAACTTCATGAGGTGTAATGGTCCACTGTGGCTATTGATTGAGAGGAAGTAGAGGTGGCGGGTATGTTCAAGTACCTAGGAGTGCATTTTCACAACAGGCTGGAGTGAACCTGCAACACTAAGGCTTTGTAATGGCATTTCTGGAGGTGTTGCCAACAGTCAGGAGATACTAGCTAAGAAGGCTGGCTTGGTCTTGTGACTTAGAATGGACTCTCTGGGGGAAATGGCACCAATAAGGACTCTGAACAAACTCCTGTCCATCGTGGAGAATTACTCTCACCATCTGTACGCTATCCTGGAGTAACAGAGGAGCACCTTTAGCAACAGACTGGTCCACTTGTGCTGTTCCCAGGAGCCACCTTCAGTTATCCCTGGCAATGGCCATTAGGCTCTATAATGAGTTCTGACACTTTTGACCTTGTACTGATTGAAATGCATTGAACCGTCAGCACAACTTCTTGGTTATTTGAACAGTGTCTATTTTCATATACTTTTATTTCCTTCTAAATTACATTTGTTTATTTTTATTTACCCACGTGTCTTCTGCCACTGCTTTGTTGTAGGTATACTGTTGTTTTGGGTAGTTTCTGTTGGGATAAATAAAATTCCCATCTATCAACAGGATAAGCGAAATGAATTAAAAAAAAAAAAAAAAAGAATATGCTTCATCTGGACAGAATACAACCTGCTGGCATGTTTTCTATAGTATATATAATTTGCTAGACATTTTTGCCCTACGAGCAAAAGACAGTCACTTCTTCCCAAAAAAAAAATCTTTTTTTGGGTTAAATTCTCTACCTTCACACCCCCAAGACACCCATGTTTCTGTTGTGTTTGGATCTTCAGCATCTTTAAAAGTAAACACTGCAGTGCTTTACATAAACAAATTTCTTGTTTAAATGGAGACTGAACAATCATCCTGTAATTGGGTTCTGCTGATGGACGCACTCCAAATGGATGAGCGCATGAGAACAGTTTTGGTTCCGTCTGTAAGACAGCACAATGCCAAATCACATGCTATTTTCACCAAATGCTTTTGTAAATACCAATGACATATATAAAAGTGCATATTTTACAATGTTCTTTGTTCAGTTTTGCAAAAGGATTGGAATTTTGGTCATCCTAAATATATGCGCAGTCAGAAATATAACAAGAATTTAAAACACTTCAACAAGAATTTAAAACAATACTTTATTTTGCTTTTGTCACCCTCTGTAAATTACCAGAAATAGTCATGTTACTTGATTCTAAACCATTAAGAAATAATATTATCTGAGGATGAAAAAGTATTTTGCAAGGGGAAAGAAAATCAAATACAATAGGTAACTAAAGTATAACTGCTTCAGATTTATGCATAAATGTTGGGTGGGATTTGAGCCTGTGATTTAGAAACTCAGTTTTTTCCGTCTTCACACCAAATACCCAGGGATTACCTTTGCATCTGTATATTTCTGTAATGTCCTGTAGATGTTTCTAGAGTATTCCTTTGCTTTGACACTTACATTCAAGAGTGCAGTGACACAGCTGTGTTCTAGATCTATCCACAAGTAAAGGCATGTGAGGACATGATGTTCCCAATACATTTATGTCTTACTCTATAGTTTAGACTACAGAATGAAAATCTGCATCTCGGGTGTTTGTGTACCCTAACTATTGGCAAATTCTCCACCATAATTGCATTTTGTGGGGGGGGGGAGGGGTCTCACCACATTCATTAAGATACGGACAGAAAAAATGAAAGAAAAACCACAACAGCAAACAAACTAATGCTTCCTTTTTAAGTGAAAACCAAATGTAACTCTTTTTTTTTTTTGTTCTGACTTGTGTCTAATCTCAAATAAACACAGCAGTAATGTAATCTTTCATTTTTAGATGAATGTGTTGCAACAGCACACCACTGTGAAGTCATCCTGAGACCAGAATATTTATGTATTTGCTAAAATGAGTGAAGCAGATTACTGGCAGTGTCATAGTCTTTCCTTTTCACTTGTGACAGAGTTTAGCTGCCAACTTCCCACTGTGGTCCAATGGAAGATTTTAGTAGCAAACAGTTGGGCTAGGACTAGAAAAATGAAAAATGGCAATGAAAATGACAATTTATGATAATTTCATCTGATGTTTCAATCCAGCTGTTTTATGCGATAGCACCTGCCACCAGGATACTTATATAGAAATTACATTAATTTAATTAATGGAGCGAGTAAAGAAAATCCTACTTCATGTTACTTCATGTAAAATTTGAGACATTAACATTTATATTTATAATAAAGTGATGTAGATATAGATAACGTGGAATTTTTTTCTTCTTTTGATTTTTCCACTATTTACGGCACTATTTAAAAAAATAAATAAATAAAACAGGAACTGTTGCATTGAGGGAATTCACTTTATATTTGTATTTACATTTATTAATTTACCAGATGTGTTCTCCATAGAAAATTACATCAGCAGAAAGAAAGACTTAGATACAGAGGTGTGATTCTTAAGTGCAGTTAGTCTGTTTCTTTCCACCATATGAACCAATGTTCATCACACAAGTAACTGCATAAAACTTTATCCGAATATCGACGATTCCTAGTCACCTTCCAGGTAATATATATTTTTTCAAATATAAACGTTTACATTACAATCCAAAAGCAGTAGCTGAATGTGTCACTTCTTGCGATTGGATTTGTTTTCACATAATTTTTGGGTGGTCTTCTTACATCAGTTTCCTCAGGACTCTACTGTTCATTTGTCATCCGCAATGGAAGAACAAGTCCAGAATAAAAAAATGTGAAATTCCGATTCCTTCAACCGACCAGGCAACACAAGGATTTTTAGAAGGTTCTTAGAATTTACACATGATAAATGATTAAAAGCCACAACCATAATTAAAAACAAATAAAAACAAGCAACCCATGGGATGCCAGGGATGTCTGAACTACAGATACCAGCAACTGCCATTCTCAGACCTTACAGGAGAACTCTCTTCTTTACTGAACCCATAGCATGTAAAGGGTTCACTCTACGCATAATTCAGAAGAACGGAAAAGACAACGACTTATGTGACTCTCGGCTATCAATGGTTTCACATGTGTCCCATTCGGGTCTGCTCAAAGCACCACCAGGCTGCCCATGCAGGGCTGAGACAGTCCTCTCGGGCCTTCCAGCTGGCAGTCCCTCTTGTTAAAAAGAACAGAACAGTCTGTACTGGTTGGCTCCAACCTGCAGACCAGTCAACATGGAAAAACAAGACAACGCTCGGCTAAGCGAGTCTGTGGTTGGACAGGCAGTGTTGTTCTCCACAACATTCCCAAGTCCTCATGTGCAGCTACCAGTCAGAAGCTGGCTTTATGTCTTCAGCTCCAATCTCCGGAACTGCTCAGTGGCCAGCACAACCCATGGGTCAACTCTAGGAAAGAGTGAGTTCATCAGTCCCCAAACTGCCACATAAACTCATCCACAACAATCATACCAGCAAGTATGATTTTAAAACAGTTGTTCTCACCAGTGACTCCAAGTTCATACCACACCAGTCATCTTCCTCCACCACTGTGCTTAGACTTTATCTCTGAATAAAGATGAGGGTCTCTGGATTAAATTCTGTCTGTCTCTTTTTAATTTCTAACTATTCCCGAATACTCTAAACAGGTGTACCCAACTTTTATATGTAACAACTTCAGCATTGGTATTTTAATACATTACAAAAGAGCCACTCAGAGTGGTCATTTCCCAGTATTAAAAAAATCAGAGATCATATCACAGTCTTTCCAAGATTGCTCCAAGAGATGTTCTGAAGCCAAAGGGTGGCCTTTCTCCTCATTAAACACTTGATAATCATATACTGTGTAGTTACATGGTTGCATCCCCCACTTGTACACACACACTATAATGTGGGTAGGGCTGCACTTGATGGAAAGTTTCCCAGAACATGCCCTGTGCCAGTTTTCAGTTAACAAAGACCAGCTGCCTGTTACTGGATAATTAGGGCTATTATATGAGGCAGCTAGTCGAAGACTGCCAGAGAAAAAAGAGGTGTAAAGTGACACTCCTGGTGCCATTAATTTAACATACATTTTACCTTGAGTTTTAACTTTTTTTGGAGAGTGCTGCTCTTATTTATTATTTTTCCCAACATTTACGTTACTTCATTTAGCAGACACTTCATTTAGCAGCCCAAGCCAAGATCAAATGTAAGGAAAAAAAATCGTGTATCAAGTAATTTTAATTAAATTTTTTTTTGAGCTGATATTTTACCTTGCTTTAGTTTTTGGAGTTTGTTTTGGAAAACACATGCTTTGTCTATAAAGTACAAAGCCATATTGAAGAAAAACGGATGACAATATATATCATTTAGCAATTAAAGAAAATATTGTAGTAAGAAAGTTTCCATGGTTTTCTAAAAATCTTCTAATTACCATGGTAACATTTCCTTATTTGTCTCATGAACAAAGTATTTCAAAGGCCTACGTGCGTAGTGGATAAGCTGTTTCATTCTGTCATGATGATGAGCTAAGTCTTTATTAACAAAGGTAGGTTGTAGCATGGATTGATGGTTTGTAAAGCTTTGCTGGCAAGAAATAGATAGGCCTCCATCTGTGAACACCAAATCTCAGCCAGACTCCTGGCAATGAACAAATTTTTGAGCATCTACTTGGTTCTCAAATCTATCCAGTGATCTTTGCCCATTTTACCAGCCTCTATACACTCCAGCTCATTGAGAAACTGAGTTACACATTTAGCTAATTCTGCCCCTAAAACCACTTACACTGTTTAAGATACAGTATTTGCAATTATTTACCAATTTATACAGCTGGGCAATTTTTATTACAGCAGTTCAGGGTAAATGTCTTTCCAATGGGCACTGCAGCAGGAGGTAAAATTTGAACCTGGGACCTTCAAATCAAAGACTGAAGCCCTAATCACTGTGCTAACTGCTGCGTCTCACTTGCTCAGTCTAACTTGAAAAAGGATGATAAATATGGTGGTCAAGCCTTCTGAAACCCTGTATCTTAGGGTTCATTGGTTAACACTCACACACATTGGCTGAAGCTGCTTGTCCCAACCAGGGACACAGCAAACTGGAGCCTAACCCAGAAACCCAGGGTGTGAGGTTAGAGGGGGACACAACCAGGATGGAACACCAGTCTGTCACAAGGCACCCCAAGCGGGACACGAATCCCAGACCCACCAGAGAGCAGGACCTGGCCAACCCCGCTGCGCCACCGCACCCCCTGGTTCATTGGTTAACCAAAATAAAAATCTCTGAAGGCAGCAGTCAAGCCACCAACTAACATGTCTTATACCAAATATGCCTCCAGTTTATACTTTATTTCATCTGAGTGAAAAAGCCAAAGAAGCATTATTACAATTACATAGACCTAAAAATAAATAAATGGTAAATAATGTATTGACTGATGCCCTCGTTTTGCGGGTTTTCTCCGAGTCTACATAGTTGCCTAGATCGCTCGTACAGCATAAATAAGCATAAATATTGACTGATATCAACTACTAATGTCACCAATTTCATTACGGAAGAAGTTAATGAGATCATTTAATATTAAGTTACTATTAGTAATGTGTACTATTAATATTAGCTACACAGCTAAATAGGACTTCCAGGGAACTCCATGTAGTGTTATCAGCCCATGCACCTTATTCACTACGGTGACTTACACTGCTAGACACACTACTTACAATGAGTCACTCATCCATACATCAGTGGAACACACTCTCTCTGTGTCACTCACACACTATGGGTGAACCTGAACAACATGTCTTTGGACTATGGGAGGAAACCAGAGCACCCAGAGGAAACCCACGCAGACATGGGGAGAACATGCAAACTCCATACAGACTGAGCGGGGATCGAACCCATGTCCTCTGGCACCACCCAGGCACTAAGCAGTACAGACTCTACATACCACTGGTAAAGGGTCAAAAAAAATTATATTCTGAGATCTTTTGACCATTTAAATTGTTTTTCTTTAAGTATCTTCTTTAGATTTTCAGGACCTGTCATTAACATCAGCCTGGGTAACCAAGATTGAAACTTCATTGCTGGTAATTGAATCCAGCCAGTCTTATGTCAGAAGCCCTGGCCTTTACAGGACATTGCAGTGAAACCACTGGAGAAATTGAAAGAAAAAATCATCCCTAACTAAAGAGACACCACTGATGAGCACCTAGTGATCAGTATACAGAGGATCTAATGTTATAATGGTTAGACCACAGTCCAACAGTTATTTTGTGGTGAGAGGAAATTGGTTCTGCATTGCAGGTCTCATACTGAGGACAATAGAGCCAGGAGGACTAACAAAATGAGGAAAAAAATTGTATTACAGAAGCAGACTAAGTCAAGCAAAATTCTGGCATTGTAAAGTTCATGAATTTACTTCATCCTTAAAATTTTGAATGCATTCCTCAAACTGAAGCGATTTGCCCATCAGGTTTAACTTCCAAAAAAGGCTTAATAAATAATCTGTAATTTGTTCCTGGAGATCTGCTCATACAGTGAACGCTCATGAAATAACTTTTCATTACCTTTAAATCTGAAAAACAGATAATGCTTCCCTGAGAAAAAGTTCACCAGTATTCGAATTCTGTTGCAGCTGTGCTTTAGTAGCTATGATATGCCGATATCAATGGGGGCTGGAAAGAGGTTAGAAGAAGTAGAGGAGTCTCTGATGCAGTGTATGGCAGAACAAAAAATATTAATGTCTGCACTCCATTAAACTCTCCTTAATGTTTTTGTCCCAGTTGACATCCCGGTGCCTCAATCGCTCAAATTCCTGCCTTAGGGATGTCTTTAATACATGGAAAAACTAATTCAAAACTAATTCCAGAATATCAGAACAATTCTGGATACCTTTAAAGCCAAATTTCCTGTATATACATAGGTGCTTGGCCATTAAAAATTTTGTCATAAGATCTACCTTGCGACCCTCCGCGAACCGCCCACCTTAACGTGGTGAAGGGGTTTGAGTGCCTGAATGATCTCAGGAGCTATGTTGCCTGGGGCTATATGCCCCTGGTAGGGTCTCCAAAGGCAAACAGGTCCTGGGTGACAAACGAGACAAAGCGCGGTTCAAAATCCCCTTATGAAGAAAAAATCAAGGATCTCGTTCACCCCGCTCAGTATGGGGTCACCGGGGCCCCACCCTGGAGCCAGGCCTGGGGGGGGGGGCTCGCATGCGAGCGCCTGGTGGCCAGGTTTATGCCCACAGGGCCTGGCCAGGCTCAGCCCGAAGCCAAGACGTGGAGCCACTCTTCGGTGGGCTCACCACCTGCCGGAGAGGACATAAGGGGCCGGTGCGTTGTGATTTGGGCAGTGGTCGGGGCCGAGTGCCCGTCCGACCCAAACCTCGGGTGCCAACTCTGGCTTTTGGGACTTGGAATGTCACCTCACTGGCGCAGAAGGAGCCTGAGCTAGTGCAGGAGTTAAGAGATACCGTCCAGATATAGTCGGGCTCACTTCCACTCACAGCTTGGGTTCTGGAACCACTCTTCTTGACCAAGGGTGGACTATCCACTATTCTGGCATTGCCCAGGGTGAGAGGCGGCGGGCGTGTGTGGGCTTATTAATAACCCCCCAGTTCAGCCGCCATGTGTTGGAGTCTACCCCGGTGAATGAGAGGGTCGTCTCCCTGCACCTTTGGGTCAGGGAACGGTCTCTCACTGTCGTTTGTGCTTATGCGCCTAGTGGCAGTGTAGAGTACCCGGCCTTTTTAGAGTCCCTGGGGGGCGTGCTGGAAAGCGCTCCCACTGGGGACTCTGTCGTTCTACTGGGGGACTTTAACGCTCATGTGGGCAGTGACAGTGACACCTGGAGGGGCGTGATTGGGAGGAACGGCCTCCCTGATCTGAACCCGAGTGGTGAGTTGTTATTGAATTTCTGCGCTAGTCACGGTTTGTCCATAACAAACACCATGTTCATGCATAAGGGTGTCCATCAGTGCACTTGGCACCAGGACACCCTAGGTCGGAAGTCGATGATCGACTTTGTAGTCGTTTCTTCTGGCCTTCGGCCATATGTCTTGGACACTCGGGTGAAGAGAGGGGCTGAGCTGTCAACTGATCACCACCGATGGCGGGGGAAAAAGCTGGACAGACCTAGCAGGCTCAAATGCATAGTGAGGGTCTGTTGGGAACATTTGGTGGAGGCCCCTGTCAGAGAGGTCTTCAACTCCCACCTCCGACAGAGCTTCAACCAAGTCCCAAGGGAGACTGGGGACATTGAGTCCGAATGGACTATGTTCCACACCTCCATTGTCGGGGCAGCGATTCGGACCTGCGGCCGTAAAGTCTCCGGCGCCTGTCGCGGCGGCAATCCCTGAACACGGTGGTGGACACCGGAGGTAAGGGATGCCGTCAAGCTGAAGAAGGAGTTCTATCGGGCCTGGCTGGCTCATGGGACTCCTGAAGCAGCTGACGGGTACCGGCGGGCCAGACGGAACGCGGCTCTGGCAGTCGCCGCGGCAAAAACTCGGGCCTGGGAGGAGTTCGGTGAGGCCATGGAGGAAGACTTTCGGTCGGCCTCAAAGAAATTCTGGCAAACCGTCCGGCGACTCGGGGGGGAAGCGGTGTTCCACCAACACTGTTTACAGTGGAAGTGGTGCGCTGCTGACCTCAGCTGAGGATGTCCTTGGGCGGTGGAAGGAGTACTTTGAGGATCTCCTCAATCCCTCCGACACGCCTTCCGTAGAGGAAGCTGAGGCTGGGGACTTGGAGGGGGACTCATCCATTACCCTGGCTGAAGTTGCTGAGGTAGTCAAAAAACTCCTCGGTGGCAAGGCTCCGGGGGTGGATGAGATTCGCCCCAAGTTTCTCAAGTCTCTGGATGTTGTGGGGCTGTCTTGGCTGACACGCCTCTGCAGCATCGCGTGGAGTTCGGGAACGGTGCCTCTGGACTGGCAGACTGGGGTGGTGGTCCCTCTTTTTAAGAAGGAGGACCGGAGATTGTGTTCCAACTACAGGGGGATCACACTCCTTAGCCTCCCTGGGAAAGTCTATGCCAGGGTACTGGAAAGGAGAATCTGACCGATAGTCGAACCTCGGATCCAGGAGGAGCAATGCGGTTTTTGCCCTGGCCGTGGAACACTGGACCAGCTCTATACCCTCACTAGGGTGCTGGAGGGTTCGTGGGAGTTTGCCCAACCAGTCCATATGTGTTTTGTGGACCTGGAGAAGGCATTCGACCGTGTCCCTCGTGGCGTCCTGTGGGAGGTATTTCGGGATTATGGGGTTCGGGGCTCGCTGCTACGGGCTGTTCGTTCCCTGTATGACCGGAGCAGGAGCTTGGTTCGCATTGCTGGCAGTAAGTCAGACCTTTTCCCGGTGCATGTTTGACTCCGCCATGGCTGCCCTTTGTCACCGATTCTGTTCATTATCTTCATGGACAGAATTTTTAGGCGCAGCCAGGGAATGGAGGGTGTCTGTTTTGGTGGCCGCGAGATCTCGTCTCTGCTTTTTGCGGACGATGTGGTCCTGTTGGCTTCATCAAGTCAAGACTTGCAGCATGCACTGGGGAGGTTTGCAGCCGAGTGCGAAGCGGCGGGGATGAGAATCAGCACCTCCAAATCCGAGGCCATGGTTTTCAGTCGGAAAAAGGTGGATTGCCCCCTCCGGGTTAAGGGGGAGTTGCTCCCTCAAGTGGAAGAGTTTAAGTATCTCGGGGTCTTGTTCACGAGTGAGGGAAAAATGGAGCGGCAGGTTGACAGATGGATCGGTGCGGCGTCCGCAGTAATGCGGTCATTGTACCGGTCTGTTGTGGTGAAGAGGGAGCTGAGTCGTAAGGCGAAGCTCTCAATTTACCGGTCGATCTAGGTTCCTACCTTCACCTATGGTCATGAACTCTGGATCATGACCGAAAGAATGAGATCGCGGATACAAGCGACAGAAATGAGTTTCCGCCGCACAGTGACTGGGCGCACCCTTAGGGATAGGGTGAGGAGCTCAGTCACCCGGGAGGAGCTCGGAGTAGAGCCGCTGCTCCTCTGCATCGAGAGGAGCCAGTTGAGGTGGCTTGGGCATCTGTTCCGGATGCCTCCTGGGCGCCTGAGGTAAACAGGTTTCAGTTGTATATGCTTGAAATCCTTATGGAAAAAGGCAGTATAAGGTTAACGTAGAACATCACATAAATCGATACCATACAGCATCATTTTAAAATATATTTTAGATCTCATATCATTTAAAAGCAGCTACTCAAAGTGCATGGGGGTGTGGTGGTGCAGTGGGTTGGACCGGGTCCTGCTCTCCTGTGGGTCTGGGGTTTGAGTCCTGCTTGGGGTGCCTTGCGATGGACTGGCATTCTGTCCTGAGTGTATCCCCTGCCCCTCCAGCCTTTTGCTCTGTGTTGCCGGGTTAGGCTCATGCGACCTCGTATGGAACAAGCAGTTCAGATAATGTATATGTACTCAAAGTACACTACAATAAAGTTGAAACCAAAATAAAGGCAATTTTGTTTTGTACAAGTGACTTATGTGACACAGGCGGATTGTACTCATTCCACAATGACTTTACAAATGCCATGAAAGGAGGAGAAAGGCTTACAAACCTTTATTTATGGCCTTTTTTAATTTAATTATCATTGTGGTCAAGCTACCTTAATGATGTCACTTACATTTTATTCAGATCTTTCCATTTTCAAAATCTGTAATCCTACTGAGTCTTGTAGTGGTAGTAAATTAAGTATGACATACTACACACATTTTTACATTGGAACAATTTCTAGATCCTAAAGGGTGATCCCCAGGTGTTCCTAGGCCTGAAGAAAGATTTAAACTCTCCATCCTGGACCGTCTTTCTCGGGCTTGTTTTCAATGAGATGTGTCTAGTATACCTCCTATTGAAGGAACCCAGGAGTCTTTCTAACCATGTGCCCAAAGAATCTAAACTGGCTCCTCTTAGTCTGGAGAAGTTGCAACCTCCCTAACTGCTGAGCTATTCACCCTGTGATGGATTGTGAGCATTGCCACCCTGCAGAGGAGTATCATTTTTGTCACTTGTACCTACAATCTTGACTCACAGCTTGTGACCAAGGATAAAAGTGGGGAAGTAGACCAAAGGGTAAATTGGAAGCTTTGTCTAAGGACTTCACCACTACAGTTCTAAACAGTGTTCTCAATGTTGTAACTACTACACTGACCTATTGACTAATCTGATGTTCCCATGAAGCTGGCTAAGCCTTTCTTCATCATGCAATGACCCTCCACAAGCAGCAAGCAAAACTTTCATCCCAACTGCATCTCACTCAGTTCTGAACTGCTCTACATAATACTGGAGTTCTCAGTAAGGTGTTAAAAGAACTCTGTCATCTGCAAACAACAGTGATGCACCCTTAGTGTCTCCAAACTGTACACTTCTGAAACACAAACTGTTCATTTGTATTTTTAACAGGACAGAGGACAAGGAACACCCATCCATACTCCCGCAGCACCTCTTTCCGAATACCTTAGGCCACATGATTGTATATCTTCTACAGGTCCACAAAAATCATATTGTTCAGATTTGAAAATTTCAATGATTTCTTCAGTGTCCTTGTGAGAGTGAAGAGTTTGTCCACTGTCCATAACTTCATATCATTGTAACAATACTGAGAAAGGATTTAGGTGAATTAAGGTACAGGAGTTCACAGTGAGGTGAAATGAAAAAGGAAACGAGATGCAAGTAACCAAAAATCTCAAGACATGTTACAATGGTACTAACAAAATGAGCAAATCTGTAAGACTCCACAAGGAGTGCTTTCAATCGGTTCTCTGTTAGAGGTTGCCTTGAATGCAGGATAGGTTCCAGGTGTGCATGACATTTAATCAGTTCTCAGGAAAGGTGGCCCTCTGGTGTTCAGTAGGGGGGTCTGGCGTTTGGACTATGAAGAGTTTCATGGAGGTCTTGATAAAAAGGTACTCTTCATTAAATAAAATGGGAGAAATGTTTTCGTGGGCCACAAAAGATTCACAATTTTTTTCAGCAAACATGCAAAATTCCTAACTTATCTTGTGAACACAGATAAAATCTATAGTCCTGAAATTTAGAATGGGTCACCTTTAGATCCATGCTTAAGACTCACACGTTTACAGTCGCTTGATTTGACCTTTCATGTTCTCCCCATACAATCTAAAAACTTGTTTCAGGTGACTCTAAATTAAGCCCATAATGAGTACATATATTAACTGAATAAATGTGTTATTAAAGCAGGCTGGTGCCCTGTCCAGGATGCACCTTACTTTACACCTTATCACTCCGGGATAGGTAGGGATTCACTTCTCCCATGATCTCTTAAGTTTATGTTATTGTATAAATGTTATTACTCAAGAACTTTGTGATCGTGTGATGTGCATTGGTTCATATGGTGTAATGTAACAAATCAGCTGTGCTTTAGAATCACATGTCTGCATCTAAGTATCTCTTTTTGCTGATGTAATGCACTCATTCTATTTTTCTGTTAGATTTACATACGTCACTTTGGAGAAAAGTGCCTGCTAAATGAATAAATCTAAATGACTGTTATTGACCACTCTAACTCAGTATAACAAGCAGTTTTATATAATTAATGGGTAATTAATGGATTCTGTTATTTCATTGTGTAGTTTGTCTCCCTTTAGTCACATGGGTTACTTCTTGGTGTTCTGATTTCCATCCACAGTACATGCATCTAAGGTGAATTTCTGACCCTAAAATGCCAGTTGCGTGCACATACACATGCATGTGGGAGCACCTTGTGCTGGATTTGTATCCTGTCCAGGGTTTACCTGTCCAGTTTTTGGCTGCAGGCCATTGCAACCATATATAGATGATGTTGTTTTTGAAAATAATGGAACAGGAATTGGCGCCGCCTGAGTGTGGTGGCACAGTGGGTTGGACCAGGCCCTGCTCTTCAGTGGGTCTGGGGTTCGAGTCCCGCTTGGGGTGCCTTGCGACGGACTGGCGTCCTGTCCTGGGTGTGTCCCCTCCCCCTCTGGCCTTACGCTCTGTGTTGCCGGGTAGGCTCCGGTTCCCCGCGACCCCATATGGGACAAGCGGTTTAGAAAATGTGTGTGTGTGTGTGTGTGTGTGTGGAACAGGAGTTGTTATCATTACACAAACAAAGCAAATCTTCTAATTATGGTAATCCAACATAATGTCTGCAAAACAGCTCTTTACTGAGATAATCTGCAATAAAAGAATAATAAATCACATCACAAAAAAACTTTTAGAAAAATATTGCCAGTCAGAAGAATTCTATTAATTTTTTTGTTTCAAGTTTTAAACTGACAGGTGAGGCTTTCCTTTGCCTTTTGAACTTCTTAGTACTTTTTCATTGTCTTACCATTGAGCAACTCCAGAACTGTGCAGCCATAACCTTCCTTTCAAGAAGCAGTGCCTAAAGCTGTAGGTCCATTGAGTAAAGAGACCTTAGTGGTGAGTAAAGTCTGCAGTGTGAAGGCAAGAGGAGATTCATTCATAAGATTCATCCAGAAATGCTGAAAGTACCAGGCTGTCTTGCTGAACAGGCCTCTTTACCATTTCGTGAAGAGTTTACATATACTACTTCCATACTGGCAGACAGAGGTGGTTGAGCTAGTTAGTAAATAAGCCTGATTTGTCAAGAACAATCTGGATTATGTGTTATGCAACAGGAAAAAGAACTTCAAACTCATTCAGAAACCTCCTTACTAAAGTTTTTAAGAAATTCCTGGGGGTATCTCTGCTATGTTTCCAATATAAAGCCTTTCCGGGGCACTTTTCATACATAAAAATGTGACAAGATAGAAACTTAAAAGAATGAGGTTCAGTAAGAAATTCAAGAAACCCTTAAAAATTTGAACTTTCTCTTAAACTTGTGAAATTCTTCCTTTTGAGTAACTGTCCTAGTTTTATGTATACGGATGTATGTACTATCTATGTTGTTCTAACCTAGTGCTGTTCATAAAACTAATAAAAAAGAAAAGGTCCTAAGACACAGTGCTCATCAGTAAATATAGTTTATTTTTATTTAGTCTGTTTTCACGTGACTAGGTTAAAATGTTAATAGAGGCCTTACAGGTTTGCAGAAGAACTGGACATTACACCTTTATGAGGTAACATTGGAACCTTCAAAACGAGGGAAACTTGTCTTACACAACAATCAGTTTTTGTAGCATGTTGGAGGAGCAATACTTGGATGGAGGAAACAAGTGAGGCACAACATAATATAGCAACAGGAATTCAGCAGTAATCTACTTTCAGGGCCAAACAACACAGTCACCTGTGGAGAGCCTGCAGACCCTGGAATGAGCTGTAATGATGATAATGTCCAGACTGTTCATGGCCAGCTGACTAACTACCTGTTTTGCAGAGGTTTCAGGAGAGAAAAAAATTGTTGCCTAACTACAGTAAAGTTTAGCCGCCTATGAAAAATTTTATGACTGTGTCCATCTAAAATCCCCAACTCAACTAACCCTAACCTTAACCTTAAAAAGTGGAAACTAAGATAATAAACAAAAAAAGTCCTACAATGAATATGTCATAGCCCTTTTCTCCTTGTTCCTTCACCCATCGCTCTAATGTTCATGACCCACGGTTTGAGAGACACTGCTGAAAAGGAGCAGCTATGTCAGAGGGATTGTCAGAAATCCTTTGCAAAATTTTTCATGAATAAACTAGTCATTATAATTCAGAGTATTTTATCCAAATTGCTTTTCCTGCTTGCCACTGAAAGCATACGTGTAAGCTTATGAATTTAAGGGTAACCCAAAATAAAATGTGCTGTACAGCCTACATAAGCAATTTTGTGTATTGTGAAAGCTATTAGTTATGCATGTTCATAAGAGATGCTTTTGAGTGAACGTTTACAATTTCTTCCCAGAAATTGGTGTGAAACAAGATCTGTTATGTAGAAACAACCTTGCCACGTCATGGCGTAGTGGTACAGGTATTAGATGTATTTTGTTCCTTGTCTGTTTACCTGCAACACCCAAGTCCGGTGAGTGAAAAATTCTGACTTGATCTGAAGATTAACATCTCTCGAGTGCTGCTGGTACCATGTTGAAAGTCCAGAATATTTTATACCAGTTCAATCACTGAGACATCGGATTGGATAATTACTTACCATCCCTATCACTAGAATGTAATTGCTGTAAAGCAGACTGAAGACATTGGGAGACAGAACATTTTATATGACGCACTTTACATGAAGCACTAGTTTGGAGTCAATATGACACAAATTGTATGGAGAAAATTATAATGCATTCCCACGCTGATAGTAAACGGCAAGAGTTTGCATAAGTTTGGAAAAATAAAATGTATTCCTACCAGAATAAATGGCTTCAAAAAATTAAATATTTGCAATATTGTGACAACAAATGACCCAGAGGAATGTTTCTTAATAATGTAAATGCCAATGAGCCAAAGCTTACACTTGGTGACCACTCACATGGTTTTCACAGTAGGAGAGGGTATGGAGGAGATTTAACATGGATTAAACAAGATTAAGCCAATTACGTTCCCTCATTCTAATTTTTTAAGTTTTTTTCACACCCTTAAAACCATTAAAAGTGATTAAAAAGGGGAAAAAACCTCAAACATCAAAAAGAGAATCCCAAAAATGCAGTGAGGCTTAAAACTTTGTTTTTTGCACTGTAAATCATCAGGGCAACACACTTGTATTCTACCAAGCACCAAAATTAACACAGTTGTAGTAAGCAGGGTCTGAAGTGGCATAGAGGGGAGGAGCAGGGCTACCAAAACACACCAGTAAGACAATAAACCTATTAGAGATTGTCTATTTATTTATTTAGCAGACACTTTTCTCCAAAGCAACTTCCAATGAACTGTATGTAGTGTTATGAGCCACACACCTTATTCAACAAGATGACTTACACTGCTAGACACACTACTTGCAATGGGTTACTCATCCATACATCCATACACCATTATCTTTTTCTTAACCCTATCCAGAGATTATGGAAAATACTACAAAACCATTAAAACTTAGTACTAAAGTAAAATAATGAATGAAAGCGCTAAAATCAGCAATCAAAAAAAAAAAAAAAGACATTGCAACAGATCCCCCTCCAGATGGGACTCATCACCAGGTGCAGAAAACCTGAAACTTAGAGGAGATCCCTTATCTGACAGATCAATGATCAAGACACTTAAATGATCGTGTCAAATTTAGTAGAGATGTTGTCCTCTCAGCCTTTTCACGGGATTCCCATTGACAGGAACCCCAACTGCAGCACTTCTAGAATGTTCAGCCTCCCTCCAGCTCCTTTTATTTCCCTGTGGTCAGCATTGAGAAGTCCAGTTCATTGTTCCCATGGCCTGGGGAGTAAGCTTCATCTTAAACTTGGAGCGCTCAAGACTGCTGGATGACAAAGAGATCCTTCAAGCCTGGCCATTACAAAACTGTATGTTAATGTCAGCCCCTTTCCAGTAATCCTCTCCAGCAGTACTACCTTGCACCATGTCACTATAGGGCAATTTATACTAAGAGCAAAAAGCCTCAGTCCCTGTAGGGGTACAGCACAGAAGGTCCTAAAACTTCTTATGCCCATTCCAAAAGCTTTGCTCATACCGCAAAATATGTTAGTAAACTGCCTCAAGAAAGCTTTCACAAAGACACAAAGTGATCAGTTACATGGACTGTCACAATCCTTCAGTTGTTTCTCCAGAAATGTTCTAGGGAATAGGGGAACAGAATGGGATGATCTGTGCTCTAGCTACCTGCTTGTAAGGGCTTCCAGTAGTCAATCTCAATCAGTAGTGTAATGCTGAAGAACAATGATAATCTCAAATTTAACACATTTATCCTTACGGCCTTACGGCTACTACCATTTATGTTAGTTTTACTGACTATTACAATTAATTCATTGTTTCCATCCATCCATCCATCATCAATAACCTCTTATTCAATGCAAGGTCTGGACCCAATCTTGGATGCATGCGATACCAGTCCATCACAGTGCAATCTCACATGCACATTAACTCACCAGTTCAAACGAAACCCATTTCCAGAGGAAAACCATGCAGACACAGTTCATGAGCCACCCAAAGCCCAGGAGTCACCTGCAGCACCATAGCTTGAATTATGTGGGACTTATTAGAATATTCTAATCAGAACTTTTAAATCTGTTATATCTAGGGGTCTTTTCAGCAGATTGAAATATTATTTAACTTAATTATATAAAGAATCATTCTTTTAAAAAAGAAAAAAATTAAAAGTACCACCTTGGATTTAACCATTATTAAGCCTTTTTGCCTTTTCTTTTGAGAATTAAAATTTATCATAGTGCAAAGAAGCTATCAAAGAGCCTCCAGGATGATAGGTCAGTAATTCAGGAAAGAGTCGTTAAAGTCATGCAGCTAATCTTGACCGTAGACTGCATTGCTTTTAATTTCATTAATTCAGATTTTCTGGTTATTTTGGACCCATTTTGGAGTATGAAAGATGATGGAAATTAAAATAATAGTGGGAAAAATGAACTGCTGCTATGTATGACCTTCCTCAGCAGACTAAGAAAGAAAGACTCTGTGGGAAGTAACACAAGGTGTAGCACTCCCAGCCTGCAAATAATAGACCTACTGAATCTCTACCATCTGGTGTTTGTTTAATACACAATGAAGGTCAAATAACCACTGATCTCTTTCTTCTCTCCTCTACTGATGACAAGAGTGGGAGGAAATGAATTCATTTACTAATAAAACAGGATCTAATCCATTCATTAGTTACAACAGCCAGGAAAACAACCTCTTTTTTAATGGGCCAATAATAAATAATTTGGAGAAAAAACATTGAAGTTTGTCTGTTAACGCTGTCTATTACTCCACTGTCAGAATATTCCAACCTGTATCAGTGAAGTTTTAAAATGTGATCATTTGCTGAATTTCAGACCAAAACTTTTAACTGATTTCAGAATTATTTATTATGCAAAATGCTTTACAGTGTTTTTATTACATTTAATGCTGTACAATGTTCATACTGGATATAGCAGCATATCTGTATTGCCTATTTCACGTTTCATGATTCATAATAAATTCATAATATTGGTTATTTTACTAGAGATGTCAATAACTCTTTTTCTTTGAGTACAAATCATGTATGGAGAAGCAAAGTCTCAGCAATGTTGTTTTTTTCTTCATTTTCTTAGTTTCTTCTGGCTGCCTTTGCTGGTGACAGTCATGATGGTAACAAGCCACACACTGGATCAAAAGTGTGTGTTTCTCCTCTCAATCGGAATCAGTAGCAACTCAGATCCCCAGTCTCCCAGAACACCAAGCTCCTTACTCCATAGTTGAGAGGGAGCTCACTGAAGATGGAGAGAAACCTAAAAATGGTGACTTGTATCTAACATGTTGTTCTGCTAGTCATATGTAGATGGAATGGATATAGACTGAGTGGTAAATTGCAAGCCTTATTTGAATGCTCAGCTTCTGATTCACCACCACATTACAGTGCCAACATAACTGCAGATTCTATAACCTTCCATAAGTGTTCCAGGTTGGCCACAGTCCAAACACTATTAATGATGTAATGGAAAAGCTATTGCCTATAGCAGGCTACACTCTTTAAATTGCTGGTTAGAGACCTGGTGTGGTTCTAGACATATGTTGAAAACATGTTATTGAAAAGTGGGATGATTTTTGGGAACAACTGGAGTTATACAGCAGACATGTTATTCACTGAAACTGGAGGGGATCTTTAATTTTCTCATAAAATTGTCTCAGCCTGATTACCATGCTCAATACAGTTCTCTCCAGTAATGACAAGTCATAATCCAGTATTAAACAGTACTTCAAACACCAGAATTCCAGCTATTGTGAAATACCACAGAACCATTTCACTCACAAATTTGCATGCTTGCATATATGAATTACCAAAAGTGGTTAGTCCATTTCCAGACTCATTGACTTTCATTATCCGCTTTTCCCTCTCAGGGTAGCAGAGGTCTGGAGCATATCCCAGAATTACGTGGTTACTAGTATAGGAGGGGTACACCTTGGAAGGGATGCCACTCTGGTGCACAGTAACCACACACACACACACACACACACACACACACACACACACACACACACAAAATCTGCAATTAAGTTACCATTTTACCTGAAATACATGTCTTTGGACTGTGGGAGGAAACCTAAAGAACACAGAGATCTGTGTAAAAATAAATTGCAGGTAACAAAACGTTTAGCTAAATTGTGGACTGGCCCACTAGCTGACAAATCTGTTTTCAAACCCACTTAAAGTCCCTTTTAAAATTAGGTTGACAAGTACTCTAAAGATTCTCTCTGTATCTCATCTCTTCTCCTTATCTTATTTGCTTGAAAGTCCTCTAGATCTTCGCTGTTGTACTCACCACTGGTTTTCTCTCCTACTACTTCATTTGGGGCGTAACGGTGCCCCAGGGGGCCGCCAGACTCACCTGGGAAAACTGTGGTTGCAATTACATGCTGACACACCCTTCAGATCAGATCTCAGATTATGGGATTATGATGACATTATGGTGGTGATACCCATCGGATCAGCTACCTGAAGACCAAACTGTGACTTTTTATCTTTTTGAGTTTTTCTATAGTTCTGTACAGCTCTGCTGAACTGGTCTTCTTGGTTTTAGACATTAAATACAGAGGTCCAATGTAATTAAGGTTGTGGTGTAACCTATTTTGAGCAGGGTATTTTGCAAGTAAAATTTGTTGTTTTGTTAAATGTTTTCTGGATTTCATTATTTCTTTGGAAAATGTTTCCCTTGTTTTAGGAATTGTATTCAAGCTATTGCTGAAAAACATAGTATTAAACTCTTCCATCTCTTCCTGCTAAGGATATGCACAAGACCCAGATTAACAAAATCCACTTGGACTATTGGGAACAAACTGGTGGTAGCAACAGTTTTTTTCTTCTGCCTTAAGACTGTTTTCCAGTTCAGGAGGTCCAATTATTCCTTCTTTCTTTCCAATTCCTGTCAGTTTTGGATTGAAGTTGATCATAAAATGTATCATCTTGTTGTTACATAATTTAAATAATAGTCATACTCAAACATATTTTGGATCTGAATAGTCAATGATTGGTGACACATTGAACTGTATCCCATCACTTTGCGATATCCTTTGTTTCTTTGTCATAATCAGAATAGTAGATGTTATGTGCTTATAACTGGAAGTGTCTGATGCCAGCCCATTTTAATTCACTGATATTTAGCATGTTCATTTCATTCTTGATTATGGTGAGTTTCCTTGTTTCATAATCTGCACATTTCATGTTCATATAGCAATCTTCCTTGAAGCTTTGGATTTTACTTTCCTGTGCTTCATCTTCTGCAACTAGACTTCCAAGAGACTTTAATCCAGCTACATCATAAACAGCAGTATTTGGAATTATCCTTCGCGCTTCCTCATTTGTACATTTTGGGTCTTGTAAATTCACAGTCGCATCTTCCAGCACTACGTCAGTTTACAGCCTGTATTTAAACCTAGGTCAGTTGCAAGGCACAGCTTCAACCAATATGTTATCAACTGCAGCCATCAGTTGGCTTGTTTGCCTTCTTCGCAGTCAGAGGATTGAAGCACTTTCTATAGCAATTGTATATCTACTATTAACAAGTTCCATCCATCCATCCATCCATGAGAGCAAACCATGAGCCTGAGACTGCTCTGGAGCATCCAGCCAGTGGGGCATGCTTGGTACATCCTTTATAGGAGGGACCACCTGTATTCCGAGAACCTCCCTGATCACCAAGCTGATCACCCAGTTTAAGTGTGTGACTTAGGAAATCTGGAGAAAACAATATTGTATTATTTATATTTACAAACATCTTCTTTTTGAGATCTCTCAAAGCTTGTAATCACAAATTAAGATAGGGATTTTGACCAACTAGTAACACGGAGGCTTTGCTTCTTTCTGCTTCAGTAAAACAGTTTTATATAGTGTTTGCAATACCCCGACTGCTGCACCAAGTGTTTACAGAAAACAATGAGTTTAATGCAAAAGTGTGGTTGCCCTAAGTCAATCGGTAACTACAAAGCTGTTAACACAGCATCTGCAATGCACAAATTTAAACATGAGACAACAGAAACTGCAAAATAACTTTACAAACTTAAAAATATATTCTAAGAAATACTCACATTATGAGAACCCTCAGTTGTAATCCCACTATGTTTGTCTTAGATTCTCCTGCACATCTTGGTCATCTTGTAGGCGTGAGCCCACTCTCAGGTATCTCTTAGGAATTTTGTGATCTTTTTAATGATTGCGTAAAACCATCATTTGTCATAATAATTAACCATGAAACAAAAAACTTTGGAAAAAAAAGTCAAAACAACATCGAGCAAGAAAAAGCAAAGATAAACATACAGAACATACAATTTTTTAATTTTTTTTTTAAATACAGATGATATTAGAAATGATTTTGTTTGTGTACCAAAGAATGGGCACACTTTCAGTTGATTAGCTAATACCTTCTTTAACGCCCCAGATTTAATGGACTTATTAGGTCTTATTTTAAGCAATAAGAAGTAATTTACAGAGATTTGTCAAAGGTTTTTTTCCAAAGTGACACCCAATGAACTCTATGTAGGGTTATTGGCCCACACACCTTATTCACCAAGGTGACTTACACTGCTAGATACATTACTTACAATGGGTCACTCATCCATACATCAGTGGAACACACTCTCTCTATCACTCACACACAATAAGTGAACCTCAACAGCATGTCTTATGACTATGAGATGGAATACATACAGACCCAGGAAGAACATGCAAACTCCACACAGACTGAGCAGGGATCAAACCCATGTTCTCTCATATCCCCCAGGCACGATGAGACAGCAGCACTACTCACTGTGTCATCATACCACTGTGCCACTCTGGTAGTATGTGAATAAATGCTTTGTGCCAGGTTCCATCCAAGTTATTCCCATTCTTACAGACTGACAGCTGTACCTGCAAACAGCTCATTAAATGGACAATGAACACCAGGTTCAGCCAATCAACCAGTGAAGAACTCAATACAAAACCCTACTCTGAAAAACTGAAGAGGAATAAGAAAAGTTTGAGTTGGAAATTTTGGTTGTGCAGTTGGGTATGCCCTGAGTTTAGCTGAGATGTGTTCACAGTTTATTTCCAGTTCTTGCTAGTCCTTAAGCCTGAGGGTCAATGTATGCTTTGTCATTGTGTGGCAACAGATGGTACAAGAGATGATATGAACGTTATGTCCCACAGTCACTGAAGAAACTGAAACTGAAAACAAAATTAGATAGTTCAGCAAAGAGCCAAAACATACCTTACAATTGATTCATCATGGAATAAACAGAAAAAAAAATTCAAAACCGCCTTCATAGACACTATTCATTTCAATAATTCGTTTAGTACAGGCTTTTCTCCAAAGTGATCCCTGAGAACAATACAAACATATATTACATCAAAAGAAGGACAAATTTGCAGAAGTGATTCTCAAGCAGAGTCACATATTACCAAGTAAACCAGTACACATTGCACAGATAATCAATCTATTTATAATTATTTATTTTGACAGCTAGGTAATTTTCATTTTTTAAACTGGTACAATTTAGAGTAAGTATCTTGCTCAAGGGTACTACAGGCAGGGTTGAAATTCAAACCTGTGACCTTTGGGTCTAAAGGCAGCAGCAAAAACCACTATGCTACCAGCTGCCCATCTCTAGGTGGTTTTAAAAAAAAAAAAGTAAGGGTACTTTAAAACACAAAGCTTTTTTTCTTTCTTACTGAGGCAGTTTTCACTTCTTTCAGTTACATTTTCAATGAAACATCAGCTGTGCTCAAATTTTCCCATAGAGTATAATGTATCATTTCATACAATTATGCAACTTTTTCTTGTATTTTAAAATTGCATAACTTATGATAACATGTAATTCATCACTTATACGTGCAAAATAGTGTTTTGCACTGAAAAAGGTAAAAATATTTAAATGAGTTTAATTGGTATTACAGTTCTCCTCTTTCAATTTTAAAGTCGCAAGTGCAAACCTCAGTGAAATATATGAAGCTTTACTAGTAGAGGAACTGTGCTGTAGTTCTCAAGTGTTTTACCGGAATAGCTGCAGAAAAATATACAGCGGAGCAGAAATGATTGAAAAATTATAAATCATACTCAATAAATTGATAAGGTTGTTTATTTTTCTTGGGGTGGGGTGCAGTGGTGCAGTGGGTTTGGCTAGGGCCTGCTTTCTAGTGGGTCTGAGGTTCAAGTCCTGTTTGCAGTGCCTTGTGACAGACTGGCATCCTGTCCTGGGTGCGTCCCCTCCCACTCCAGCCTCATGTCCTGGGTTGCCAGGTTAGGCTCTAGCTCCCCGTAACAAGCAGCTTCAAATGGTGTGCATGTGCATGTGCATGTGTGAGTGATTTTACTTGTTTTCCAGAAAGTAGTCTCCACATCAAGAATTAACCAGGCACAATACTGGTCAGCTTCTGAGATCTAACAAAATCAGACATTTTCAGGCTGGTAAGGCCATAAACTTTATTTCAAAAGTTACTGTGAAATTTTCTATAATAATGTATGAATTATAGTTTTATTTCTGCATATTAAATTTTGATTGTGGATGAGATGCATTATTAAGTGTCCTCATATGTATGTTTATGTCTAATTGTTTTATTGTCTGTCTGCTCTTTCTGTTTTTGCGAGACAGTTTAAGTTTGTGAAAAGTTCATACCTAATTTAACCCTTGCTGGGTAAAGTAATCTAGCAACAATTAGAGCCGTCTTACTCCTGTTTGTTTAGCAGCGTCAACAAAGAGGTGAGGGAACTAATGGGAAACAAACAATAGTCCTCATTAGTGACAGTGGTCAGGGGATGTTGCCCTTTCACACACAATGGCAAGAATTAGAGTCCCCAGACAGGAAGCAACTTCAGAACTGGTCCCAGGAGGTCAGCAGTAAAAGTGGAGAGATCATGCAAATCTTGCTAATGAACTGTCAGTATCCATGTGTTCAAAAGTGCTGCCACTTGGTGCACAGTGTCCTCGCCATCATTTTCACACACTCACTTCTCTAGAATGGAAGAAATGCATGTTGGTAGCAGAGCTGTCCACATGAAGGAAATATGTTTATAAATTGAACGTAAATGGAAATTAAATGAAATGAAAATTTAAAGTAACTGAAACTGAGAATGTGCTTATTGCTATGCCAGAGTATGGAAAATATTCTGGAAACTTTGCACAAAGAAAAAAGTAATGTATTTTTCTTACAAAATAAAATAAGTTTAGAACATAGTGTTCTATACCTCATAGCATCATTGCACACTCAGTAATTTATTTTCGTTATCTTGACTTGTAATATCCAAATTATTCGCAAGATAAACATTTTCCCTATTCCGAAATTTGCACTCAGTAGATTTCTCATCAATTAATAAATAAATAAATAAATTGCAGAATCGATCTACGATCGGTGTGTTAATGGAGGTGTTCAAGGGACAGGTGTAATTAAAAATGTGCTGTCTGTTTTGGTGAGGTATAAATCATCAGTTGCACAGCTCCAACTCCCAAAATGAGACCAGTGTACCACTTTTCACCACAGGTAGCTATATAATTCAACTGATGATTCATTTTAATTAAACACGTTTTCGAAAATTATATTGAATGTTTGATCCCCTGGTGCTTTAATTACTTTATTGCCTGTCAGCTTTTACTCTGAAAAGGTTTAGAAGGGTGATGTATTGGAATATGTCCTGATGGGAAAAGAACAGCTGGTGAGCATAGGGCTTCTTCACAATTTTCATCTGAATTTGCCATTAGAACTTCATGCAGAACACAGTAATAATAAGTAAATTGCTCAGTAATATGTCATGTGTCATAAGTGTTAAAGTCCCTGTTAATTACTGGAAGTATATTTAGTACTTGGGAATCCTACACATATATTTCTCTGATAAACTTTAATATTATTATTATTATTTGTTGTTGTTGTTGGTCTGATCATTCATCTGGGTGCTATTTATATTTTATTTACATTCTAGTTTCTTCTTTTCGTCTTCGGAGCAGAAAGTGAATCCTCTAAGTTGGTATTGTCTTTGTGTCAGACTACTATCTGGGTCGTGAGCAGAGGGGAAGGGGGAAGAAACCCTGGGCCACTTGCTCAAAGCAATTTGTAAAAGTCACCATTCAAGTGTTGCCGACCTTAGAGAAGAAAGCCAGTCATTCAGACATTTGTATTTGGTCATCATGAGCACTAATGGCCTGACAAATGCCAGGATTATTAGCTCTGTGGGGAGAAAAATAGTGTCTACAAAGAAAAAAAGTAGAGACTAAGCTGTTTGAAGATTCTTCATCAAAATAAGACAATTCCACCCACCCGTTATCCCTCCTTTGTTTACTGGCAGGAAAGTTGAAATATTTCAATGAGAGGATTACCCTTACTTGCGCTGGGTTGAGAGAGACTAATTTATATGTTTCTGCTGGGGTTTAACCAGGTGGAATCAATCCTGCAAAGCTTTTTATGCTGGATGTTTTACTAAATAAACACTGTCCTGGAGCTAGAAGCACTCTAAGTGGTTATGCTCCTGCAGTGCTGGAGTTGATCTACAAATAACACAAATATAAAGCAATATGTTGTTTTCAAGCATGAAACAGCCAGTTAAACCTGACCGACTCATGAACTGGACCTATTTAGTGAAGTTTTGGTAATGCTGTTTTTATCAGTCACTAAACCATGTAAACCATGTCAATTCCATATGTGATAATGACAACTTTTCTAAAATTGGAAGGTAATTAAAGTAACAGCTTAATAATGTGCAATTAAAATAGTAATACAATAATGACATGAAAATAAATAGCTTATCTTTTTTTTTAAAATATGTTTTACAGCATCTGTTCAAATCAGGGCGTGAAAATATCTATACATTTACCATTTAAAGATAAAGTTGCAAAGTCTTGAGAGTATTTTACTTTTTCATCTTCAGGATGTGGAAAATTTCCTTTTCTTTTTTCTCCAGATGATCTGGTGGTTCAGACTTTTTCGTTACACAAGATTGTTTTTGCAATTTATAAATGGCTAGAATCATTAACTGAACAATGTTTGTACTGATGTGATGACACCTATTTTCAGCATGTCAACTTATTTATTTTATGCTACAGTTATATGTAGAGTTTAAGATTCTCGTTAAATGTGACATGTAAGTACTATCCGAGCAAGGAGAAATGTGTTTGTTTATAGTCTCACAAAAATTCTACGTTCACTAACAATCTGTTGCCAGGGATTGTATCGCTATTCCTTTCAGCACCATGTGCCGGCAGTTTCTTATATTATCACAACTGCAATGTCAAACGTACATTTCAATTCCTGGTATTATTGAAAAATGTTCAAACACACGTTGCAGAACCAGAAATACCACCATCTCCGTTTCTTGAAGGCTGTTAAGCAGACAGGTGATCAGCTTGCACATGTTGACATATGATTTAGTTACAAGCACAAATAAAGGCTTTACCATATGACTCACGTTAGAGTCCTGGCCCACTGAAAGTAATATGGGACAGAGTGAGAGATGATCAGCTCTTAACTCCTGACTCCAGTTAAGTAGCATGAAAAGAAGACACTGTAATCTATCCTCCAATGCACCTTCGTTACAAGTTTCAAATTAAAGTTTATAGATACACCGAAATCAGTAATCCGTATTGTAACCATTGTCTATTCTGATCATACACCTGTTTTCTAATAGCAATACTCCTGGTTGGGAAATGCTTTATGCCAGCAATATTTTGAGACAAATTAATTAAATAATTACTTACTGCTAATAGCCACGGTGCAAGTGGGGGATTTGGAAAGGTTAACCCCAGCTATGATTATGGTGTCAATAGGCTCAGAGTGTATGAGGAGCAACACAATGGCTGGAGAGCAGATTAGCTGATAAGGCGAGGGTGGCAGGAAGCCGATGACAGAAGACGCTGCAGGGCAGGAGGAAATAGGGACATTTAGAGAGTATCAGGCACATGAATGGAGAGAACACTGGGGAGCAAAGAGTTTGTGTGTGCATGTGCATGAGACTTGACAGTTTCCCTGAAAACAAAGCTTTTTTTTTTCACGCACTAAACCACCAGGTGGCCCCACATCCATTTAACAGAATATTTAAAGTGTCAAATTCATGCCATATACAAATTAGTGTTTGATTGATAAATAAATAAATAAATAAATGCCATGTAGCCTTAGATATCAACACATACATTACCGAATGTGGACTTTTCACCGCAGTATGATAACCAAGCTCAAAGTACTTGGATTTGTTGGAATTTAGGGGTTAAGAGCTACAACAATCGATGTTGAAACAGATCTTAAGGCCTCAGTCAACAGCCCAACATAAGAGGGGTCAATGATGTGCCTTTTGTAGTGGTTCCCAAAAGCTGCTGCTAAAAGCTTCAATGACAGAAAAGATTGTTTGTTTAGAATAACATCAGATGCTTTGCACATTAATACAGATTTTTTTTTTTTTCTTATTTGTGAAACTTTTTAAAAAGAAAAATTATTGGGGGGAGAAAGAAAACAAAAAAAAAATGCACGGACTTTACAATTAACATGTGCACAAAATAATTCATAGAAGACCTGGTTTCCAGAATTATACACCTTCTGCATTGCCATCAACCAGATTGTTCTAAAGAACTCCTGTACTGCCTTTCCTTTTGTCTAGTATGAATTTTATTGATTTAGATACTTGGATTTTTTATTAACCTTCTTCAGATTCAGGTAACCACATTAAAGAGCTCAGTGACAAATGTTTTACCACAATCTGCCATAGTATGTCTACTGTCTTCAATTCTAACCTTCAAAACCTAAAATCACAGACTGAAATTGAATTTATTAATCCTCTTTAAACAGCATGTCTATAATAAATAGTATATTATAGTGAAAAAGCTTCTATGAGCATGTTAGCTGATCAGGGAATGTTATTCGTTGTGAATAATCAGAGCAAGTTTGGGGCATAGATGATCTTTTTCTTTTTGCATCCACAGAGACACAGGCCAGGCAATCAGGGGCAACAGTAATTGCACCAGTTGCTCTTGTGAAATCATAACTCACAGGGCCTGTCACAGATGGAAATGTTAAAATCTACCCTCTTCTCGGAGGCTTTTCAAGTGAACACTGATTGGGCTGCTTTAAACCTGCAGCACCATCATTATGTGGATACCCACTGGATATCCAAAGTCTCACTCTGTATGGTAAAATGGACAGAATCTATCTACTGACTGTACTGAAACAGATTTAACAGGTCTTATTAAAAATACATGCGACATGCTGCTAAAGACAGGACACAAAATGTTGTTTTTACCACAATATAAAAATCTGCACATTCTTAAGCAAAAGAGTTCACCAGGTGGTAAACTAAACATTAACTACTTATTTTTTTCATTAGCAGCTTGGGATCTATAAACATTTTAAGCACTGAATGCTGTTTGTACATTTTCATTTTGCTGATTTGACTGTAGTGTTTTATAAGCAGAAAATTACCAAAAAGAAAAAAAAGAAAGAAAATATAAATTGCTATTACAATATACTGGTAAATTTCAAATGAACAGCAACGTGACTCTGAAACTGATTCAGAACTGACCTTACAATCATGTACAAGAAGTCAGAAACACTGTGGAGGCAGTCGATGGCATAGTGCTTGGAGTTTCTGCCTTGTACTAGAAAGGCCAGGATTTGAATCCCACCTCCTGCTGTAGTACCCTTGTGCAAAGAACTTAACCTCATTTGCTCCAGTAAAAACGACCTTGCTGTAAAATGTGCTAAATCACTCAGTGTAACTCAACATTGTAAATCACTGTGAAGAAACACACGATCTGAATAAATAAATGTGAAAAACATCACATTGTATGTAATGACAGCTATTCTGTAGGAGCATTAAGTATTTCAGTATTGTAATGATTCTTTACTGTTTTCCAGCAGTATGGCGCAGTGGAATGCAAATTTTTAAAAAGTGGGAGAGGGGGTGCAATTACTAGATGACATAAAAACAGTAAACCTCTTTTAAACATCAGAGAAGACAGCTATCCTGAAATTATCAATTGCTTAAACAAATTTCTCACTATTAAATTTTAATGTGGCTTTTAGAGAAGATTTTGCTTATGAGTGAGATAGGGTCCCAGAGAAAATATTTTTATTGATTCCATCATTTTAGATGTAACTGATGCCTTAAGTAATTTTTCAGGCTTCTAGTGTCACTTTTTAAGTGGGCTGAGAGTATCATTACAGAGCATGCTAATTTAAGATTTTGAGATTAATGTGGAAAGTGTTTTCTCAGTGTCACTCAGTCATGTCTGTTGAAAGCAAACATTTGAATGCAAACATTTGAAGTTGGAAAAAAAAACTGTGTGCTTAGTGTAGGGATCAGTTCTTATGAAATTTAAAAACTATTAACCTTTGTAATTAATAGTATAACAGTTTGTTTTACACTATTAATCTATTAGTGTTGAGAAAAATGTACTTGGTATATATAGTACAGTTTATCCACCCTGGTGACATATGTAAGAACTTTACATAAATATGATATGAATTCAATCACTATTCTTCTCATGGTCTCTAATTCCTCATATAATTTATTATTTTTATTTGGCTGGCACTTCTGTCTAAGGCAACTTAGAATATTAGGTATCCCATACTAAGATACACACTATTACGTACTCAATTCCAGTTTATTTGCACTTGTCTCACCAGTGATACAGAGTACCAAACAAGCTTAGAGCGCTGAATGCATCTACTGCACAAAATTACAGTTTTAAAACATATAAGGAACAAGAGTAAGCTGGCTACAGCAACAGCGGAGGGGGAAAAAAAGAAAAAAAAACTCCCAGTGACAAACAAAGAGATAAAAATAAAGCGTTGGGGGTCAAAGTACCAGTGGCTGTCCACCCCTCTTGGCCACTCAAGCTTGTGTGAAGTTTTATGTGAAGTCTTCACTGTGCTGACAGGGGACCTGTGTGGATGTGACTAATACTGGAAAAGATCAGTACAACTATCAGGACTGAGCTACTGTCTATAGAAGCTATTATTAGTTGACCAAGCTCAAGGTTGCTGGTCCCATCAGTAGCTCTACGAAGTCGAGAGCTTCTGGTAGAGAAGTACACCAATTATCCTGTTACCACTGGGTACAGGTAAAGTCACTAAGGAAAAAAGGGGTAGAAACATATACTGGATACAAGGTAATTATGTTGGTAAACAGCTAAAGAGAGTGCACAATCAATAGGTCAAAAAAAAGCAAGGAAAAAAAGTAGGTCTTAAAACTGGATTTAAAGGCTGAGACTAAAGAGTTCCATTACCCAGCTGGGTAATTTTTTCTGCAGAGATTCTGGGTAAATACCTTGCCCAAGGAAAATAGAAATGGTCAAGGATCTCTTTATCTTTAGAGTAAAGAAATAGTGGTATGGTGGTTCTGAATGCTATGGTAAGTGAAGATATAAGTTTTCTGGGGAAAATGCAGCAGGTCATACTTTCCTGGTCTTATTTGATTTTCTTGGTAGAGCTTGAATTTTTTTTGTATTTATAGTTTGCTGTATAATTTCCTACATCATGTAAAAGAAGCATATTTTAATGATACAGCCAGTTTTTGTACCGTCAGTGACTACTATTCAAATGAAACATTTGTCCAGGTGACTTATATTGGACTAAACTTCCTGCAAAAATTCACTCGTATTTACAGCAGAGCAATGTGACTTACACTCTCTCACACACACACAGGGAATTCAGTGTCACCAGTCCAATTGAAACTGTCTTTGGATTGTGGAAGGAACCCTGAGCACCTGGAGGAGACCGATGCAAACACGAAAATAACATGCAAACTGCACACAGACTGAGCCAGATTCCATCCCACATTTAAATGTACAGCCTGCCAGCATGCTGGCCATTCTGTTTTATTAAGGAACATGTCACAGAAAAGTATTATTTTATGGTGTTTCATTCAACAAGGTCTTTTTTTGTAAGAAAAAAACTTTTTTTTTTTTTTTTTTTTTTTTAACCAGGGCATGCATGTTTTTGGGGTGGTTCAGCAAAACACAGCAATTGTCGTTTTCAACTTTGTCAGACAAACATTACAGTTACAGATAAATTAATAGCTTTCTTCAGACACAGTTATAATTACATTTCTCAATAGTGTCTTGAGTAATTGCTCCCCTGCATTTCCATAAACATTTGAAAATGTCAAACACATTGTAGTTCTACAAATGATTTAGACAGGTGCTGAGCAGAATTTAAAGCGAGGGATGATTACGAAAATAATCTTAAATAAAGCGATGGGAAATCTGAAATCCACACTACTCCTGCAGGGCTGCTAGAGGTCATTGATAAAATCTGTAACTCTGTGAATTCGGAATAATTAATTTCACAAATGAGGCATGATGCTCCCACATAAAGTCTGTTGACATACTGGTACACAAACAAACAGAGAAAAATATAGAGGATGGTGTGAAGGTTACCATTGCTGTGCAAAACAAATCTTCTATTTAACTGCAACAGAAACTAAAGGAGGCCCTATACAGGACTGAGACGTGAGTGGCACACCATTTAGATATTTATCTCCTAAAGTAACCCACCACTGCCATGATAAAGTGGAGAATGACACCTCCAGTCGTCAACTGAATTAGAGAGGCTTAAAACAGCAGGATGTTGTAGGAATTGGAAGGTTTTGTTACATTCACTTTCAGGTCAGATAAGATTCTGATTTGAAGAACAGTGGTTTTAATGCACATTAGTCAATTCAAATCAAATTTTAACTTTTTAGACACTGACTAACAAACCAACAACAGTAACCCGAGCTAAAGCATTACATCTTCAGCACATTAAGGGAACTTCAAGAAGGGAAACCAAAGAGAAAATATAGGTTCATGTTTCAGGCCACAACGAGTGTGAAAATACCCTCAATTTGATAAAAATATCATAATGCAACTTTTCTAGTTTTAAATTTCTTCCAACTCCACTTGAAATGAGCACTTGTTTTCTCATTACAGCTTCTTTAATCTATTTACATCCGAGTTGTCTCACTTAAAGATCATTCCATGGTACTGGAGTCTGAGGTATGTGTTCCACTGCTGAGACGACGAAACAACACAACAGTTTACATATTTCTAAACCTGATCTGATGACTGATTTAAAAATCCATACCAACAATCAAATTTCCCTGAAAATATATAAACACAAATCTCCTTTGAGGTGACTAAAATGAAGCAAATTTTGTTTTAGGAAACAGGAAGCAAGCCAAGACTAAAGAGCACAGATCAGGCAGCAAATGAGCACTCATCATGACCGGGAAGGAAAACTCATCCATCCCAGGGGACAATTAGAGGAGGGCAAAGAAGGCAAGTGATGGGGGAGAAGAATGTGTGCACCTTTCTTCTCTGTAGCCACATTAAAAATTCAGCAAAAGGGAGGGATCCCCTTTCATTACCCTTCTTGTTTCTTGTGCATCTAATGACAGTGGTTGTAAACATACATTGACAAACACAGCCTGCCACTAGCATGGCCACAGTGCTGGGAGGCAGAAATATTTTCTCCTAGTGAAAAGAATGCTTTATTTGTACTCTTAGGTGACTGATGAGCCTCAACTAGGCAGCATACTTTGCCTAAGAATGGCTTTACTTTCACTGTGCTCCTTCTTGACGTGGATTATGTGGAGTTTGAAAAATCCCCTGTTTGGACTGCTGAACATTATTTTTGAATATTTAAAAATGAACCTAAATAAGTGCAGTTTCACATTTCAGGTGTTTCAGCTTGGGCAATTTGGCATTGTCGTCATCCAGTATTTAAGAGCTGAACAAGGTAAACAAGGCTTCATCTTTCACATCCGAGTTGTCTTTCTTAAAGATCATTCCATGGTACTCGAGTCTGAAGTATGTGTTCCCCTGTCGAGATTAGGAAACAACACAACAGTTTACATATTTCTAAGCCTGAGCTGATGACTGATTTAAAAAATCCATACCAACAATCAAATTTCCATGAAAATATACAAACACAAATCTCCTTTGAGGTGACTAAAATGAAGCAAATTTTGTTTTAGGAGGCAAGAAATAAGCAAATTTTGTTTGGAAGCAAGAAATAAGCAAATTTTATTTTTGGAAACAGAAGGCAACCAAGACTAAAGAGGATAGATCAGCCAGCAAATGAGCACTCATCATGACCGGGAAGGAAAACTCATCCATCCCAAGTTTTCAGTTTTGACCAGAATACTCAGGTATATGGCGGTCTATGCAAATTTTTTGTTTGAAAAAAAAAAAAATGTGATGGACAAGTTGTTGCTGGATGTCGGAGTTGGTGTGATTCTTCCCTCCCTAATGTGTACTTTCAGAAGTTGAGAAGTTCATGACTGGATCATAACTGTAGATATAGTGGAATGCTTGTTTTCTTTCTGGCCTGAAGTTCCCAGAAGTGTCAGATGTTTAGATGTTGAGCCTTCGATACAAAGAACTATCAAGCCTTTGAAAATGAAACAATTATTTTCAATCTGTCTTTATTAATAGAAGCTGTATTAGCTTTATTAATAGAAGAGGTGTTGGAGTGTACTTGTATGCAGTGGTGACAGTGTCTTTGAAAGAACTGGGACAAATAAACATCTAAAAAAAGAGAGATAAATGAAGGATTCCATTAAGGCATTTGAACTGGTTGTAATTTGTAATTATTCCATATTTGTTACGAAATAAAGTTTTCGTTGCTACTGTTAACAGGACTAGCTTGCTAAATTGCACAGAAGCTGGATTCTCCTGAATGACTTAACAACAATATTAACAACATTTTTTTGTTAATGATATCTTGTTAGTGGTAATGTAATTGAAACACACCATTCACTCTGTTTCCCAGCTGAAATTTGTTCGTGGAAGTCTATTCATAGGGAGGACATCTCCATATCTATGCAGTTATTCTTAACAGTCATACCCCAAGATATTCTTATTTGAGTTACCTGTATTAGACCTTATGATCAGTTTTATTTAATGAATGCATTTCATTTAATCTTTAAAAGTAATCTTTTCTCTTGGGCCTGAGTTGCTGGAATGCCCTCTGTCCCTCAGAACTGCAAAATCTCAAAAACCCAAACCTTCATACTTCAGTCTTTCACTATCTGATACATTTTATATACCTATTTCTCTATTTGTGTGTCACCTATTCTGTATGTTTATAGGCAGCTAACTAGATTATGTGTGCTATGACAATGGCTGTATCGAACAAATAAGCTCTATGTCAATAACTCTGTGTATGTATCCAAGCCCCCTTTCTGTTATGGGATACAGTTTTTTTTCTACTGTGAATTGTATGTTGCTTGGAAGAAAATTATCTGTCATAGGTATTAAAATGTAATGAGATCAATAATATTATGTTGAGCTTTGGGCCAGCAGATTACAAAGTGATCACAGCCATTGCCTTGCAAACAAAAAAGTGTGTTAGAATCCCTTCTCGTGCTATAATTCTAATGACGAACATGATTACCTTGAGATGAGTCCTAAATTATCTAGGTGTATAAGTGGGTAAATAAATTGAAATAGCTTGGCATTCAAACCTAACATACTGAGTGGCCTTGGATAAAGGCATTTGCTAAATGATGGTTAATATTAATAAAGGCCATTTTATCAAACTTATTGCACATGTTATTAAGTTGAACAGCATGCTACAATTGGTTTGACAGCAATGTGACTGAAGTTGCAGCACCATGGATATTCTGAAATCACGTTTTTTGATAATTTTGACATCCATATAGTAAGAAGATAGCAAGGCAAATTCTGAACAGATTATATATTTGCAGTTTATGATCAATGACCAGAGTGAGGTCCTTGGCATTGATGTCAACTGTTAGAAAATATGTAGGAAAACATATTCTACAGCACTTTACATTGTATATTATACAATTATAGCATGATTGCTACTCTTAGGGAGAAGTTGGGTTCTGGTCACGATCTAAACCCTGGTATGGGGAGTGGTAACAGCCAGTAGTGAATCTATTAGGGATGCTGGAAGGTATATTGCAGTGGGACTTGGAGGTTGGGAACCTGAACCAGTACAGACACAACTGCAAGCACTGCCAAAGAAGATCCTGGAAACCCACCCACCAAAATGTGTTTATCCAAGGGTTGGCTATGGAGATGTGTGGAACATCCAAGGTCTTGTTTACTGGAGAATCCCACTTCCTCTGAAAGAATTTAAATAGTATCCACAAGTCTTTTTCAGATAGGTTTCTGTCATGTCACCCAGATGATTCAACTCAGAACACTTAATGGGCCACTAATAAGCAAAAAAACCCTCCATAATCCTTAATTTTCCTGATGTTTCTATCCTGAGATACCTTTCACAGAATCCTTTTAATAACAAATATCTGTTGTTTTTCTGCAGCGTGTCCATATTTGTGAACAATTAACCACATAACCAACATAGTTTGTCTGTATTCTGCATAATTAAATCTGCATGTAGCTTATCAACTGTGACTTTACTCCACATTTACATTTATTCGTTCAGCAGGTGCTTCTCTTCACAGCGATGTACAACTCAGAGCAAAAAAAAAATTCACTCGCAAAACACAAAGTGCTTTAGATGAAGATATGTAATTTTTGAAACACTATTACCGTGGGTTTTGCCATCTTAAATTACATGAGTAACTGCCTATAAGGCGTGAGTCTGGTAGAAAATAGAAAAGTGATCGTTAGACTGTGTGATGTAAATTTATGGAGTTATTAGGGGAACAAGAGAGAAGTGTGGCTGAAAATGTGTTTTTAGGCCCTTCTTGAATGTTCAAAGGGATTTCGCAGTTCTGCGGGAGAGAGGGAGTTCCATATCAGAGTCAAACCAAGAACATTTTCATTATGAACCTCTAGTAAGTGAGACCAACAACCAGAGAGAGGTGGAGGAAAGTAGACCTCTTGTTGGGGTGTCCTGCAGGTGTTGGGGTGCATGTCCTTTTCACCATATTGTAGGTTGTCACCAGAGACAGGCAGCAACAGGAAGCCAATGGAGACAGACGAGGAGGGTGGACAACGCTTTGGCAAATAGATCGCCATACATACAACAGCATTCTGGGCTAGCTGGAGAGGGTTCATGATGGAGGCCAGAAGACAAGACAAAAGAAAATTGGAAAAATCCTGAAGAGATATTGCCATGGCTTGGACCAGGAGATGGGTAAAGTGTGTTGTGAGTGTAATATGCATAGGATGGATCCTACAAATGTTGGGTGGTACCTGCAAGATCAGGTTATGGCTCCAGTGTGCTGGGAGGAGCCAAGTCGATTGTCACTTCCAGGTTCATGACTGATGAAACAGATATAATGTGCAATTTGTCAGGTTGACAGAGGGTGCCTAAGAGGTGTATGGATCTGCTCAGATATGTAGGATTTGTAATAGAAATGAAGTAAATATTTTTTTTGCAAAAATCAGCATGCTTACGATAGTTTACATTAAGACTGTTTAAGGGGAAAGTGTAAATTTATGGTATGCGTTATTCTGTTTAGGTATGAAAATAAAAGCTGTTTTGAAAGCATCTGGTAATTAAATGAATTGTACAGATATACTTATCACATTTCACAAAACTTAACAAGCTTTTTATACATTGCTATTAGCAACTTAAAGCTAAGACACTTTAATCATAACTTCACCATGTAGCTGAAATGAGAAATTCATGAAAAAATTTGATGTTGTACTGAAGAAGTATTTCAGATGTTTTATATCAACGCAAAGCTGAGAACATACCTGTTTTGTTGGCCTTGATACTTTGGTCTATCATGTAGCTTCTCTGGTTCTGATTTTATAACTGGGTCATTTGCCTGAATAACAGGGGTGCCTGCATGGTGCAAGAGGATGTGGGTTCGATTCCCGCTCACTGTGTGGAATCTGCATGTTCTCCCAGTGTCTGCATGGGTTTTCTCTGGGTGCTCTGGTTTCCTCCCACAGTCCAAAGGTATGCTGTTCAGTTTCCCCATAGGGTGTGAGTGACAGAGAGAGTGTGTTCCACTGATGTATAGATGAGTGACCCAGTGTAAGTAGTGTATCTAGCGGTATAAGTCACCTTGGTGAATAAGGTGTATGTGCACTGATAACACTACACAGAGTTCATTAGAAGTTACTTTGCAGAAAAGCATCTGCAAAATGAAGCAATGTAAAAAATAGTTTGTCTTAATTTAAATTGTGATCTAAAAAAGCAGAATTAAAGTACCTTAGAAAAAAATTAATTTTGTGCAAATAAGTTTTTATACCTCATCAATTTGACACTTTTACTACCACATTTACAATAATTGTACAGTTGGGGTGAACAAACAATTAACATTTGTTACTTTCAGTCTGTTGGACTTTTTATCAGATGACTCTTAGACTTAGACTATGAAAAGTATGTAATAAAAATGTACTTGATCAGTGTCTAAAATTAAAGTACTGGATTGAACTAGATTATTAATGCTAAATAAAAACTATTTTGCTCCCAAGGGGTGTTATTTATAGCTTGAAATGGTTCCTTGGGTCAGAGACGTCATCTTCACCTCTTTTAGGAACAGTCACTTCAAATTATGCTCCTTGCCTCAGAACTCTTTTTCTCTGTGACTTCATAATTTAAACATTGTTTCATAACAGCTAGTAAAGAAATTATAAAGCTGATTAAAACATATTGCATGGTGCTGTCTTATTAAAAGCCTTGGTGAATATGGATACTCAGTGCCCATGGTTATACATACATTTTCTTAGTTTTATGCAGTGCACAAAAAAAACTGCATCTGCATACAGATTTCACGGCATGTATTTATTAAACTAGCAGATCTTTCAAGTGCTCATTTTGGAGCTTGGGGACAGCTGGTAGCATAGTGGTTAGAGCTACCTGTTCTTGGAATCCCTTTGGACCCACAGGTTGCAGGTTTGATCCCCATCCTGCTGTAGTACCCTTGAGCAAGGTACTTACCCTAAAATTGTTCCAGTAACGTGACCCAACTCCATAAACAGCTAGATAATTGTAGGTAGACTAACACTCTAAGTTGCTTCGGAGAAAAGTGTCAGATAAATGTAGATGTTGCAGCACTGTAAAATGCATACAATGTGATAGAAATATTACGATTTCACAGAGAAACTCAAAGAGAGATCTTGGGCAAATGCTCCTCAGTATTTTATTAAGGAGGAGGATGATGGAGGTATAGTTGATGTTATGCAGCTAGGTAGTGGTGGCAGAAGGGACATAATCTTGGGAAAAGAGTATCAGGGGAGGGTAAATCTGCTGTACAAATCTTCAACCAGTAGATGGAGTGCTTGTCAGCAGCCTATTATGGTCTGCAACAACAGGGTAAAGAACTGGGAAGTACCTTCAATAAATTCAGGAAAGAAACCTTTGCCTTGGACAGTTAGTCAGTGTTAACCCATGCAATCACAGCCATTACGAGATATCATTTAAAAAAACAGCAATAATCCCAAGTTTAAGAAACTTGTCAACATTAAATATGAAAGGATGGAATAACACATACTTCAGTAAAAAACCAGAAACACAGTTTTTCAATTCAGTTGCTTATGTGCTTAAGTATACAGTGGTTAAGGACAAGAGGGGGGTGCAGTGGCTCAGTGGGCTGGCCCAGGTCCTGCTCTCCAGTGGGTTTGGGGTTCAACTCCTGCTTGGGGTGTCTTGCAATGGACTGGCGCCCTGTCCTGGGTGTGTCCCCTCCCTCTCAAGCCCTTCGTCCTGCATTGACGGGTTAGGCTCCGGCTCCCCGCAACCCCATGTGGGACAAGCAGTTCAAACTGTGTGTGTGTGTGTGTGTGTGTGGTCAAGGACAACAGCAATGGATTTATTTTTGACTTCAGTACAGATTTTTATTTTTTAATTTATTTATTTAATTTTTTTTTATTTTAAAGTGTTTTGGTAAAATACAAAAATAACCAAACATGGCAAAGCAAGAATTTAGGATCGTCCCATATTTTGGTAACTTAACGGTTTGAAATGCTAATTTTACAGTAACTAACTATTGTTTAAAGTGCTTAAAAATCTATACAGTGATATCTATAGTCTGCTCTAACAACTGATATACTATATAAGTGAAAAGGCAGTTTATTTCTTTGACACCTCTATTAAAAAAACAGTCTTCAGTTTTACATAAAATATTGAATTATTCTCATTCATATTTGGCTGACACTTTTGTACAAGGCGACATAAATGATAGACATAGTAGGCTACTTACAGATATCCACCCACCCACAGAACACAGCAAGGTAACACAGATACACACACACAAAGGACAATGTAGGTTCACCAGTTCACCTGAAACACATGTCTTTGGACTGTGAGTGGAGAATGAGTAAGAGTTATGTTGGACTTAGTGGTGGAAGTGGCAGAGAGAAGGACCCCAAACAAACTCCTGTCCATCATGGACATTGACTCTCATCCAGTGCAAAGCTCCCTAGTTCAGCAGAGCAGCACCTTCAGCAACTGGTCCAGTTTTGCTGCTCTAAAGGAGGTCGTTCCTGCCAACATCCATCAGACTGTCCTCATGCTGTCCTGTCTTACAGTCAGAGTGGTATTATCTTTTCAGTATTACAGCTGACACTTTTCTCCAAAGTGACTTACAGTGTTAAGTTACAATTATTTACTCCATTTATGCGGCTGGGTCATTTTACTGGAACATTTTCAGTAAGTACTATAGTTGAAGGTGAGATTCAAGCCTCCGACCTTTAGGGTCCAAAGGCAGCAGCTCTAACCACTCTAACTGCTACACAACTCTTATATAGTTATCTAATTGTATATTTAATTGTATTCTAATTGTATACATCTTATATCTAATTGTGATTATCTGTATTCATGTTTTTTTTTTCATGTATTATACTAACAGCACAAAATTCAAACATTCTCAATTTTCATTTCACATCTTTTAGACATCATGAGACATCATCTGCAGTTCAATGGACTGGCGTCCCGTCCTGGGTGTGGCCCCTCCCCCTCCGGCCTTACGCCCTAAGTTGCCGGGTAGGCTCCGGTTCCCCGCGACCCTGTATGGGACAAGCGGTTCAGAAAATTTGTGTGTGTATTTTTATTTTAAGCAGAATCTATTGAAAACAAAAAGTAAAATACATTTTAAATTTAATATATGTGCACTTTCACTTGTGTTTCAAGTAATATTTTCACTCTAAACCAGACATTTGTATATTGCGACTGTTACTTATGCAATAACCCAGGTAAGAGTCAGAACATATGTTGTCATTCTGAGATTTATTCAGAATGATTACTTTCAGACAACTTTGTACAATTCTTTATAACTTTTCACAGCACTTTATACTTAATAACAACTGTTTTTTGGTGTAATCATTGCCTCGCTTCCCCTGTATGTAATAAGGCTGAAGGGAAAAGTTCAAAAGGTTTTGTAGCTTGGAATTTTTCTTGGGGCTATATTAATCTCGAACCTGCTGGAGCATACTAATTACATAATGTTTTCAGTGTTGGAGGTTTTCCTAATGAAAAGGATATATGCACTAAGTGTGCAAGAAATCCATTCAAATATCTCACTTTCTAGCCCCGTTTCAAGGTGGGTCTGATTAGTATTTTGAATATATATCCTTTGAATTGTAAGCCGCTTTGTGCAAAAGTGTCTGTCAAATGTATAAATTTAATTATAGTTACATCTCACTTTTTAAACAACCATACACTAATTCCAACAATATAGAAGTGCAATTATAACTGGGGGGGGATAAGAGTGGGGAGGACGAGATCACAAACATCACTGAACTGATTCACTATTAGAGGAGACACAGTAAGAAGCGATTACAAAATTCAAATTATCTTTCGTGGTCTGTCCTTGCTAAAAAATCTTTCAGGCAAAGAAGAATAGGGAAAAAAAGGGAAGAAATAAGCAAGCGGCAGCATTTGTGGCTGTTTGTACCACATTTTCTTCAACAGATTGAGTGTGATTCAAAGGACAAGAGGATCGATTGCCTTGAAGGACAGAGCGGGTCCCTTGCTTGAGTATCAACTGACATTTGTTTTGTAGCACAACTTCCTTTTTGTCTAGCTTTTGATGTACTCCAGTAACTGTGTGACTGTGACCAATATACACTTATTGGCAATGTGCGTCTATCCACAAACAACTGTGTTGACACTCTATTGCTGGTGGTGTGTGGGGGTTGTTATCTAATTCTCTTAGATCAAAATGAAAACTCCCTATAGACAGTTGGCTGTTGACAGATTTTGGTGAAGTGTTGTTTTTAGGGGGAGGGTACTTTCTACACAAACTTGGCAAAATATTTTGGTGAGAAGTCATTATTTGAAGTGCCAGATAGTGGACGTTGTTTTTTTGCAGAGCAGCAGGAATCTTGATTTGCCTGTATAAGCCACAAGCCCCTTGTTGCCCATCAATCCCTTGCTGATGCACTGCCAGGCAATGGGCAAATAAGCAGGGCAAAAAAGCAGTGCTTTAACCCCCACCACCACCACCACCACCACCACCACCACACCCTAACCACTCCCAGCCTCCCCTCACCCACCCCCATCAACATGAACCTTCCCCCACCACCAGGCCAGAGACAGCCTCCTCTAGCGCTGTGCAATTAAACACTCCATCTGTCTCAGAAGCCTTCACTCTCTTGTATATTCACACGCTTCTCTAATTTCAATTCCTTAAAAAAACACACACACACACACACACACACACACACGCATAATGTACCAAGGAGAGAGCGCAAGCATTACACCTCCCGTTGCACAAGACAGTCAAAACAAAACAATATGGCAATTTATGGTAAAGTCTATTTTGCCCGAAACATGTACACCGTTGTAAATAATGCTCCCTGAAACGCAGAAACACGGAGATCCTGGAGAATACACATTTGTGTGCACATTGGCCATTAAGATGTTTTCGTCTACAAGAAGAATGTTCTCCTTTTGATATCTGTTCTTTAGGAAAGTGTGAATTGAGAAGGGCTTGGAGCCAGATGGGACTGACTTATCAGGTTACCTGTTATAGCAGCACATCTGCCAAGGCAGTCAATCATTGTGATGTCTGTGACAGGTCGATGGAGCCTGAGCAGGAAGGGCTAATGCAAAGGGAAGAGCAATTGAGGTGGGTCTCCAATAATCACCCCAACCCCTGGCTCCCCTCTTGTCTCTGGGGTTTCGTCCAGGTTCAGTGTTGAATTTGCCCAGTGTTCAAATCTTATCTCTTTTACTGTGTACTGCTCTAAACCACAGCTCATTTACAGACAGCCCATTTCATTGCATGGTTTAATCTGCATTTTTTTGTAAAAAGATATGCTTTACTTACTGTCCTTTGATTCTTTTCTCCAATTAAAACTTAACCTGTAATTATTATTATTATTGTTGTTGTTGTATAATTATACATGTAAGCATTTGCTGTCCTCTTGTACACAATGCCTGGACTGTGGGTTTGGATATGGGTTTGAACCTGTCTCTGTATGCAGTTTGCATGTTCTTCTCATGTTCATGGGGGTTTCCTCTGAGTGCTCCAGTTTCCTCCCACAGTTTCAATTCACATGTTTCATACATACAGCTAAATCATGTATTTCCTTCTATAATAATAATAATAATAATAATAATAATAATAAACATATACATATATCACACATCTGGCACTGGTTTTACAATTACACCTACTTGAAATATTTATATACAATGTAATCCTATGTATTTCCTGTGGCATGGGCTAGCAACAAATGCAACATCATCCAAGACACAAATTCTCAAACGATTATTCTGTGTGTATATTTGTGTTCAGATTTTAAACCGATTGTTTCATCATGTCAAGGCACACCCCGACTGCAAAAATCAAAGTAACTAATCTGACTGCATTCCTATTTATTACAAACCACCTATATTAAAGACACACTTCCAGCATTAAACATTAATGATGTCCATCAACCTTAGATACACATAACAGAAAGATCATTACCAAAAAATATACTAAATAATATTCATCCAAAGAACCTTGACTGGAAATAGAAACTGGACATAAAAACTGCACTTGTAATAGCCTGGATAAAACTACATTTTTAGCTTATTTTCCTGTGTTTGTTTGAATTTTGTAAATAGAATCGAAAAATTTCCACAACTTTTGTCGAAAAGGTCTTATAATTCTATTTATTTTTACAGGTGATTTGAGTTTGAGTAATACAGGGCAGGTCCCTTTGTGAAGAGAACAAAAGCAAAGTCCAGGGGACCCTAACCAACCTTTTGTTTATATGTGTTTCTTTATTTACTGTAGTATATTCTTGACCTTTCTGTGTACCATACAGCATTATTTATTCAACACTGAAGTTTTATTCATTAAATGTACATATAATATATTTGCTAAAAGTGTGCCATGCTTTTTTTGTTGAACAAAATAAGCACTTCAGCTATTAACTTAAATAGTCGAATTTAAAGCGTCGAACCAAAACGTCTAGGTTGCATTGTTCATCTTTTGCAATGACCACAAATAATTGATATAGATATATGTAAATAACTTGAGCAATCGTGAAGACTGTCTGTTTTGGGTAGCATATCTGGAAAAGTACCCAAACAGCAGCGTTTTAAATTCAGTTGTGGGCGCACGGCTTAAATTCAGTCTAGTTGCAAACTGAAGTGTCAAGAACACAAAACAGAGGAAGGAACAATCCTGGTCCCTACAGTGTTCATCCCAGACAGCAATAAGGCCTAACCTGATGTAAGCCCTGTGTGTTCTACCCCAGCTATTTTTAATATTCCTTGCTTGTAAGTGATTTGTAAGTGGATTGTGCCCAGACAGTGTCTGAACTTTCCTGTCAGCTACTTTAACAGCAAATAGATAGGTTGATGAATTATTCATGCCTGGCAATTTTCTCCTCGTCACTGACTCATCAATCATAGGTACCTTAAGACCTCCGAATTGCCCAGTTGAGCTGAATTTGCAGGCACTATTGTAAGGGGAGAAATGGTTACCATTTCGATTCTGACAGCTCTGGTAGTGGCAATGCAAAAATTCCAGTTGCAGCAGCAGGTTGTTTGCTTGGTGATCTGAAATTTATTTATTTATTTATTTATTTATTTATTTATTTATTTTAATATGCTTGCTACAGTAAAGCTTATGCTGTAGGAAGGAGGTGATTCTTTCCCCAAACAAAGGTATATTTTCTTTAACAAAATCAATTCAAATATTTGCACTTTTTTGTCTTTTCTGGTGCAGACAAAAAATTCTTTTCTGAAAAGGCCCTCTTCAGAGGAACGATTTGATACATGATTGCATGCATTTACCCATGTAATTGAAATAATGAGAGATGATTGCTTTGAGCTATTAGTCATAAGTTCCTGATCTTTTTGTTTAATCCTGGCATCAGCTGTCAGCCTGCTCACAGGAGCTTTGGGAAGATGCACTAAGGATATCATTTGCATCACCTCAGACTGTAATTTTGTTTTTTTTTTTTGTTTTTTTTTCTTCCTCCCAGTGCTGATATACGCTTCATATTCCATGCAACTTTCCCTGGAGCATAAGAACTATTGTGTTGTTTTGATAGGAACAAAGAAAGCCTGCACACATATATGCATACAGTTTTTTGTTAAATAAAAATGTTAAATAAATAAATAAATAAATAAATAAATACTTCAGTAGAGCCCACTACACCTCAATGAGGACTCAGCATTGCTGTTAACATTTCAATTGTATACCTTTTTTTCTTCCAAATTATACATCATTGGCCCAGTTCGCTTTGAATGAGATTCTTTATATTAGAGCCATTAGTTAAAGATCATGCAAAAATCTATACATTGCAGTAACAGAGTATTAACATGTAATTCTGACTCTTTTCCTCAATGCGGTATGAGAATGACTTTTGTAAATGTTTTGTTGTGGCCCATATTTGATTACAACCCCTGCAGATGATAAACAACAGTCATAGTGACCAGCTCTTAATTATAATTCTGGGATGATACACCACAGGACCATTATTCCTACCTAAACAGAACCATCTGATTTTCCATTACGTTCATTAATTTATCTTATGCTTTTCGCCAAAGCAACCTACAATGTCAGGCTATCTAGAGTTATTTGCCCATTTGTGCAGCTAGGTAATTGTGGTGGAGCAACTCAGGGTAAGTACCTTACTCAGGGGTACTAAAGCTAGAGGTAGGATTTCAACCTGTGACCTTTGGGTCCAAAGGCAGAACCTCCAACTTCTATGCTACCAGCTGCCATTTCTTATTAAACTATCAAAAGTGAAAGTATGAAGGTACACTATTAATCGTTCTATGAAAAATCGGGAAACTGTAATAGCTGTAGCTATTTCTGCTTGCTCTACTTTTTAAGCAGACCTAACATGTTTCTGATGGATGTTCTTAAAAACAATTTTTGCTCCTTTTCGTTCTTTAAATTTTCTTTCCGTTGCATACTTTTGTTTACATTGTTATTTGTTTTATGCGTGGTCATGTTTTTATGTGCTTTATCTTGAAAAATGTACTATAATGTTAACAACTGAACAATAACCATACAGAAACTGCTGGATTATGTTTTACAGGGACTGAGCCAGGCCTGGGAGCACACTTTATCAGCAAGCATGTAGTAACCCACGTAACCAGTTGGACTCAGCCTAAAATTCCAACATGGAGTTCTTGTTCACCTGCAGAGTGAAAGGTGGAAATTTGGTAGAATGGTAGCCAAGTGGCTGAGAGACATCCACTTAGATAGGTTACACTTTGTAAAACTGACTTTGGGAACTTGGAATTTCACCTATCTGACACAAAAGAGGCCCGAAGTGGTGTGGGATGTGAAAAATAGAGGCTACATGGTACAGATTTGTTGGTCTTGACTCGTAGCACAGGTTCTGGAACCAAACTTCTTGATCAGGAGTAGTCTCTCTCCTGATCTGGAGTTCCTGCTTGTGCAAGCCCTGGGGAAGTGATGGGGATACTCATTTATATTTGCATTTACATTTACATTTATTCACTTAGTAGACCCTTTTTTTCCAAACCTACAACTGACATCCCTAAGGTAGAATGGAGTTCAGTTACAAGGATCACACTTCTCCTAAACTTCTCTCTAAAGCCAGAGCACTGGAAGGGAGGACCAGCTTGATAGCTAAACTTTAGATTCAGGAGTAACGGTAATGATTTTGTCCTCATCGTAGAGTAATGGTGGAGTATGGGAATACATTAACCCACTCCACATCTTTTTTGGGATCTGTTACTCTGTTCCTTAGCATGTACTATGGGAGATACTGCAGGAATATGGGTTATGGGGGCTACGGAAGCACACTATTCAGTCCTGTGTCTGAACGTAGTGCGAATGTATTCCCATATTCTTGCAGTTAAGAGGAATGCCTTCTGTGTGGGCATTGGACTCTGCTATGGTTGTGTTTTGTCACTGCTGCTGTTTGTGATTTTCATTGAAAGAATATCAAAGCACAGCTGAGGCTTGGGGGGTGTCCAGTTGGGGGGATAGAGGGTGGCTTTTTGGCTAATTGCAAATGTTGTTGTCCTTTTGGCCTCATCTGACTGTGACCTACTGCGAGCACTCAAGCAGTTTGCTGGTGACTCTCGATCAGCTGGGATGGAAATCGGCATTTTCAAGCCAGAGGTCATGGTCTTCTTCTGAAAAGAGGTCTGGGTTGCCCTCTGCAGTCGAGGGAGGAACCACTATCCCTAGCATAACAGTTCATGTATCTCGGTGTCTTGTTCACAAGTGATGGAAACGAGTAGCGTTTGACTGAAAGGTAGACTGGTGCAACAGTGCAGTTTTGTCGCAACTGTTCCAATTTGTGCTGGTGAAGCGGAAGCTGGGCCTTTAAAAAGCAGCAGTTGGTAGCGTAATGCTTATAGCTGCTGCCTTTAGACTCAAAGGTTACAGATTTGAATCCCACCTCTAGATATAATACCTTTCAGCAAGGTACTTATCCTAAAAAAAAAAATTACCCAGCTGTATAAACGGGTAAATGATTGTAAGTAGTTTAATGTTGTAAGTTGCTTTAGAGAAAAGTGTCAGCTAGATGAATAAATGGAAACAAAAAAGTAATTACAGCTACTCTTTTAGTCAACCAAAAGTTCACAATAAAACAAAGTTTGTATTTCATGAGGAATCAATCATCCTTCTTTTTTTTTTCTTGTTCTTATCTCCAAAAATCTCACACAGTGAGTCTTTCCGCAGAGTTGGAAACTCTTTGAGAAATCAGAGAAAGAATCTGTATATCTTCTCCCCACAGGCACTCTTCAGTTTATACTCTTCATCTACTTTCACATTCAGCTGGGATTTCCTTTTCTCAGTGCAGGCCAAGACAAACAACGCCGGTAAAATGGAACAAAAAAATCAGCAGATATAAGTTTGACACGTACTATACATGTTGTACTTTCGGTTAAATCGAGGGCTTCATATCTTTAAGAGCTGTCATCAGATGTTCCACATGACTGGGGCGCTCGCTCAGACAGTTGGTTTGTAGTTCATTGACACTATAAAAAGTCTCATAAACTGCTCTTATTTGCCAAGTGTCCTGCTGAAGTCTTCAACTTGTCAATTTGTGCACTTCAGTTAGTATAAAATTCATCTTGTGACTCCCAGACTCTCAGACATTAGAAATCATTATTTTGACTTTCAGCTTTTAAATGTCCTTTATGCCGGGGCAGAGATCTATAATGTGGTATGGTATCTGGTCTAAAAGCATTGTTAGCCGGAACCTTTGCATTTTAGAGAAGAAAAAAAAGCTGGCCCTGTGGGCTATTGTTCAGCGATACAAGGATTTCTCAAAGTGTCTGGCTGCCTCAGGCAGAATTTTAATGTTCAAAGCTCCACAGAGGAAACCTGAAAGGTATCTTGCTGTTATCATGTAACACTCTTCCAGCTGTAATTAAATAGAAGTGCTGGGCACAAAGCAATTTGGGAAAGAGTGAATGCTGGATTTTTCAAAACCAGTCACAATTTAATTGAGCCATATCAATTTATTTTCCATTTGAAAATGTCATGTCTTTTATAGGAGCTAACCAAATTTGCATGAAGTCACAAAATGTTTTAGAATGGAATAAAACATAAAGAAAATAAATATATAAGTCTAAATGCCAAAGTAAAAGGCAAGTATTTCTGAAGCAGGTAAAGTTAACTTGTAAATGCATGGAGGCTTATTCCTGTCAGTGCTGCTATAATGTTTGCCGAATACATTCAATGTGGGCAGTCTGCAAGGCTTAAAAGGATAGCGAGCTGTGTAATGGCATTGTTAGTTTTGACATCTGAGTGGGTCTGTTTTTAAACACAGAAAAATTCTAACCTTCCTACCATTAGACTATAATTCTAATGTCAGGCACCAATTGACTTCCACCAATTTGCTTTCCAGAAAACAAGTAATTAAAATGGGAACAAAAAAAAAAAAAAAAAAACTGTAAAAACAACTGTAAAATGTAGATCTTTGGTAAGAACATCCCACTAAACATCCCACAATCATTTAAAGATGTAAATGTAAAAACAGCATAGATCCGGAGTGAGGAATTCGCTGAGCGGCAAAATGTTGCCTATTTTAATGTTCAGATACAATGCTTTAGTGCGGTCACACCTAATTTGGCCGGGTGAAGTTTCACTGCTAGCTGTGGCAAGAAGTGTTATTTTGCCTGTGAAAAACAGGACGGTCCTGAATGTGATGTTTTGGAGGGAGAGATAGGTGTGTAAATAATTTTTTTCCTGATTCGGTCTCAGTCGCTGCACTGGAGAATAATATTTGTACTATGGTGTTAACAACATTTCCAGTAACGTATTTTGAAATTCTCTCACTGAAGCAGCGACACCGCAGCATGGGAAAACACTCACCCAGACTGCTGTCCTCCAATATTACAGTTACTAAAATACTTGGGAAAAAATGGTTATTGGAGGCTTTGCTTGGATATGGAGGTAAATTCCCTTCCAGAGCTGGGACGGGCAAATGGTTCTATCTGGTTTTTATGGCAACCTTCTGGACAGAGGGCCTGGGATGCACCGAAACAGGAAACCATTAGATGTAAAAGGAAAATAATGTGTGCATGTTCTAGCTGAACTAGGAAAGAAGAGCGTCAGCCCATAGAAAAAGAGGAGAAGAGCAAGAAAGGGTCTAATATATTTACAGATGAAACAAGTGAAAGAAGAAGAGTACTTGAGCACACATTCGTTTCTCTTCCTTGAACCAATAAAAAAGGATATCTACTTCTCGTTCACTGGGTCTCTGGCGAAATGCCTTATCCAAAGTCCCTTAAATATTAACATGTTTAGATGCTAACACAACGTAGGTACAAAAGATACGTGTAACGACATCATAAATTACTTTTAAATTATATGCTAATTTGATTCAGTTCTAATGCAAAACCTGAAAAGTTATTTCACATTCATTTTATAACCATTTTGAGAAATTGGTGCTAACAATGCAGCAGCTCGGTACGAGCAAAACGATACATGAAAAACCAAGTAAGTAAATAAATAAATAAAGCACAAAGCAATAAGTCAATCACAAAAATGTGTTTTCTTTTAAAAATATGAGAAGTGCACATATGTAATGAAAATGAACCATCAAACAATAACACTTGCAATTTAGCTGACATGTTCTTTCATCACCTTTTCCACTGATGGCCAGTTTAAGGATAGGTAGGCCACTTAATGATTTCTGTTCAGAAGAAGAAATCAGGTCCAACTCCCCTTCCGACAAACTGTTCAAATTGTCATACATGCCAAAATTATCAAACATGATATCTGACAAGTCAGCTATTCAGGTTTCAGATTAGAAAGTGAAACAGTGACAGTCATGTACCTTTGTCTGAGGATTGATTAAAAATGCAGTGTTAGAGCTCCCATGTGGTTATCTAAATTTATTCGACACCCCCAATCTGACTCGAGGTTTTAACTGTGTCACAATAGAAATATGCTTTTATTTTTAGGCTGGGAATTATGAAAGGAAACATCTCAAAATGTTCACATGTCAATGTCCCTTTCCCATCATAGCCACATCCCATTGCATGAAAGATTAGTAGTAACACCTTAGATTCTCACACTTTTGGTCCAACTCTTACTACCAACAGTTACAAGTTCTGTAAAGTACTAGACAACTAGACCTTGTAAATATTCACACGATTTTCAGGATAAATATAAACTTCTGCTACAAACATAACATTGCAAGATATAAATGGAATAGTTTGCTTTCATCCTTCAGTAAATGTATGTCATTTTTAGACTAAAAAAATTTATCAGTTTGTTTAGATTTGAAATGTATGAAACAAGTTTAGACTTACGGAATGTATTTAATCACCCTTCATGTACCCTTCATGCGGCTGTATGTCAATAGATAGATAGATAGATAGATAGTACAAAAATGGATATTGCAAAAGCAAATAAAAAGTTGTACTGACAGCTCAGACCCATTGTCACTGATCATAGCCTTATATTACATATGATGAAAATGATGCGCACCTGCAGTAGGACATGGGCAGCCCAACCAGCCTTTATATTTCACATTTTATTATTAAATTATATATCCCAGAAACAGATAAATGACAATGGTCTGTAATTTAAGGCAGCATCAATACTGTCATATTAGAGCATGAACTGAGAGGAAGAATACTCCTTAGTGACAGCTAAAGCCCCACAGCAACTCAAGAAAACCTCTTGTGTCTTTAAAAAGAAAAGAAGAAAAAAAACTTGTTGTGAAACTGCTATCTGTCGCACAAGTATTTAAAGTCATTATCACACATTATTTACAAAACATTACCAAAGAGGAGCTTGACATTTGACCAGCTATTTTGCTGATTGTGCTCAATGGAGATGTCACCATTGTAAAAGGCACTCTCAAATATACTCAAACTGTGCCGTTTCGGCTATCACATAGCATTTACAAAGGCAGAAGAGGCAAATGAAGAATTAGTTGTGAATTTGGGCAGCTTCCCATTTAAAATAAATCTTTTTTTTAATTCTTAGTAATTCTAGAAGAGTTATCCAAACTCCTTTTTTGTTTCCCTTCAGCAAGAACATGTATTCCTGTACTGCACAACACACACACACACAATACTAAAACCAAATGTTGCATGTTCATGGAAATACAGATATGCATCTATGAAATACAGGTTTGAACACATCTACATATGCAATTCATGTTTAAAATAATTCTGCATTTTTATGCATTGTAATTCTTTGGATATCTGCTTGTTAATATTGACTTGACTGTATATTTAAAGTGTGAAACGTGAATAAATGAAGTAATTGCACATTTTAAATACCAAAAATAGAAATAGACTAGTTTTTTTTAAAAAAAAAACTTTTGATTATACTGAAGGCATAGCTTGCATATTCAATTATGTTTAATCAAAATAAGTTTGACTAACTTTAATTCTAACCCACATGATGTAAAATACAAGAGCTGATTTGTGCACACTCCTCTTTAAATTGGTTTACCTGGAAAAATACAAACTGAAGGTTAGGATTTTCCTTTGTGTCAGGGACAAAACTGTCAAAATGTAGAAACAACAGAAAACATCTGTCTGCAAATTATGGAATTCCCTTTGGAGACAGGTGGAGACAAAGCTGTAGTGTCACAATAAAGTGAAACACATTACAAATCAAGGGTTTGTGATGGAAGGGAAACTTTACCAACATCAAGTTCAATATGCCTTTTTTTAATTCTGTTTTTATGGTCCTTGCATACATGAAGACAGCTGTGACATTCTTCCACACGAAAACAGTCTTTAAATGCATATTTTGAATGTAATCTAAAATTAATGTGGACACATGAGAGAGATTTATTTAAAGACTTATGGCTGTAAACAAATTATACTCCTATTGTTTACTAGTCATGAAATAAAGCTATGAACATAGACAATACGTATGTTGTTCAAAAGATCTCTTTTAAGTTTACCTGCAGGGATGAAGCCAGAAAACAGAGGACATCATTGTCCTTTATTGTAACAACAATTGTGTGCTTTCCCTCTGGCTGCATACAGCTATTAGCACATAGGCTGTAATTATAGCACTTCAGGTATCATATGGTCTCAGTGTTTCATGCATATTTTCCTAACAGGTATATGAAGGCTACCTCTCTTGGAAAAATGAAAACATAACAAAATGTGTAAGTTAGCGACAAAAAAAGACATTTCGTTTGCTCAGTTCGCACCCTGCTCTGTTTTTCTCTTTTTTCAAAAAAAATTAAAAAAAAAAAAAAAAAACTTTTCACTCCGAAAAAAACAAGTGCGGACAGTGCTGCCGTCTTTATTTCCGTAACAAAAATGTGGAAAAACTTTTTTCAGTCACATAGACAATGGAAACAAATGACTGATGACTTGTAATAATGAATGTAAGGAGGTATTGTTCTTTATCAAGTCATTTCTGCATGTAAAGATTTGGTGTCAGGCCCCAGGCTAGCTACTTAATGCTAGTCTCACCTTTCTTCATAAACATCAAAGAAAACCTGTTCTCGGAGATCACAATAAAGCATACACAGACAGCCGCAATGTCTGACAGCCTCAGACTCACTGAACAGACACTGTCATGCAACACCAGAAGTGGGCAGGCATATCAGAATGCAAGAGACCCAACAGGAGATGTTTCACGGCAAAATAGTTCATAATACAGAATAATACACTATGAAGACCTTTTTTTTACCGTTTTGCTATACACTCCATCCCTGTTATCAGACACAGTTCTTTACTCGAGATCTGTTGGGAGAATTTCTTTAAAAAAGGAAAAGAAAACAGGCCCATTTTATTTCTAAGGGGGGTTACCATAATTTTCCCATCCTAAAGTAGCCCAGAATTATACATATAAATATATAATAAAGAATAATTTAATAAATATAATATCATATCACATATAATATAATGGTATAATAAATATATAAACAGATACTATTTATAGAAACTACAGGTAATGCATAGATAAACCTTAAAACAATGTAAAAAACATTGACTGGTGTATAATTGTAATTCATTGTGTAAAAGCACTTTGTCGTCATCATAGGAAAGTGCAATCAAGACATGTAAAATAAAATCTAATAAGCATTCACCACCTTTAATCACTACTCTAAGTTGTGGTTTTAAGACAAAATTTCAACTGCGTACAGCTTCCATAATGAAAATGTAAACATAGTGAACTTTCAAGAAATGGTATTAATTGACTCTACAGTTTTTTTTACAGCTGTTCAAACATCTTTACACCTTCCATTGTCGATATTGTTGGATAGCAGCTTGCGTAGCAGTTAAGGACATTAACTTGTAATGTTAGTTCAAGCCTCCCAGCTCCCTGTCGTTGTAGTACATTAGACCGAGGTACTTACCATCAATTGCTCTGTTAAAATATCCAATTTATAAAGGGGTCAAGTACCATAGAGTGCATTGTACAAAAGTGTCAGGTGAGTAAAAAATAATAATAATAAAAAATATTAATGGAAATATCCATTTTCAGTTATTGTGACACTTTCTAGCCACCCCCTGCCATTTGTAATGCCCAAGATCATTAACTTCTTTTGCAAGACCTTGCTCAGAGCACTTTTGTCTCATATAATTTGCCCAGTTTAATTTTTCAAGCTCCCTGCCCTCTCAAAGGTTTATTTTATTTTAGCTTTAGAAAAACAATTAAGGTACCTAACACATTTAATCACATTAGAGCTGATCTACAGCAGGACTATTCATCAAGCACTGAGTTTATAAAAGTAAGGTAAACTAGATTGGCCACCAAGAACTTACATCAGTCACTGATAAGTTGCACATGGGAAGGAATTCTTCGCAGAAAAAGATCTTTACTGCTCCATATACTTTTATGTACATTAGGTTTCTAAATGAATTTGTCTTGCTGATTTAAAAATATTTTTAAAGATCATGTCCAGCTAGCTATAGGATAACATTAAATCCTTTGTATTAGAATTTTGAATACATATAACAGATTTTAAAGCAATAAGTTTTTATGAACAACCATATTGTGTAATATGTATTTTTTTTTTGTTAAATGTTAGATATTCAAAAATATTTCTACCTTTTCAAGATACAAGTGTTGTTCTTTTTTTTTTGCACTAAAACAATAGCATAGAATGTCAAACTATATACTTTTCGTTTAAACTGCAACAAAAATAAGTGAGAAAAGTGTAACAAATCCTAAACATTTTCTTGTAAGTAATTTTATTGAGCATTTTTATTCACTTGCTCGCTCACTTAGTCACTTTCACTAACTGCTTGTCCTGGTCAGGGTCGTAGCAGTCTGGAGCCTATCCTGGAATAACTGGGTGCTAGGCTGGAGGATATACCTTGGATGATATTATCTTAAATGATAAAGTAGAAATCTAAAAGTAAGTCATTAAACACATTAGGCAAATTAGACAACATATCACATTTTACAAAAAAAAATTTGGTTAGAAGCCAGATCTTTCCATCATGGAGAGTCTAATGCTGAGAAGTATAATCTGATTGCATTATGTATAATTTTATTATCAAGCTGCAGTAATACTTAAATTGTAATTGGTTCATTTGAAAGAGTCACTAATTTTATTACAACCTTTAATTGCAATTCTGCTTTACCTTCTTATTCATCAGCACCCATTTTAGTGTTGTAACAGGAAGCGGATTGGTTTGAGAAATAACCATATGATCAGCAGTGCTAGGTCTGAACCCCTCCTCCTGTTGTAGTACCCTTCAGGAAGGTGCTCAGAATGAGTTGCTCAAGTATAAACAACACTTCTGCATAAATGGGTAAATAACTGTTTGTTTAGAAACCTGAAAAATGTGATGGAATTGAAATTAATGAATAGTAGTAATAGATCACTTGATCAATTGTTATCGCTGATAGACTGAATGGGAGTCTACTGCACTGCAATAGTGTCTCAAGATGGCATGAGTTAGGATCAATATTGATGTTTTTCAGGGTAACAAATCCTGGTTTATTCAACTACAGTACAGATGCTCCTCGACTTACAATTTTTTCGACTTTACAATGGTTCGCTAGCAATAGACATTCAGTAAAAGCTGTACTTCAAATTTTGAATTTAGATTTTTTCCTGGGCAAGAGATATGCAGTGTGATACTCTCTCGAAATGCTGGGCAGCGGCAGCGATCCGCATTTCCTAGTCTATCACGAAGAGGTGTGTATTAGGCGTATTTAATGCCTTTTTTGAATTACGATATTTTCAACTTACAATGGGTTTCGCAGAACGTAACTCTGTCGTAAGTTGGGACAACCTGTATGTAAGAAAAAATTGTAAGTTGCTTTCCATCGAAGTGTGACAAATTAATAAGTGCACCTCAATAGTTTTATTATCGTAAGTTATTAAATCCCGAATATCAGATATTTTTTACAGCTGTCACACATTGGTAATTGGCTTTCAACATTATGACTCCCTGGTATATTTGCCTAGCTTAATTTTGATGTTGTTGCCATTTTTCCCACCTCTGTACCAAAACATATTAAACTTATTTTTTAAGTTAGAAATGACTAACAATTTCTTCTTGTTGAGCATTGCTCCTACTATAAGACCTGAGGAGGCCAGCCAGCCGTTACAGAAGCACCCCATGCTGACTGAAGATGCTGACCAACCACCATGATGGACAAGACGTACCTTGGTGAATTGGGAAATCAAGCTACCATACAGCAACAGTGTCATTATTAGATGTAAACTGACTTAGAAGCCTTATTTATTCTAGAACGCCCAGGAGGGGTGGGCAGCCACTGGGTTTGTTGCTTTCCTTGGGTTTGTGGCCAGTAGGCTTACCAGTAGGCTTACCAGTAGGCTTTAATAAATGCATTGATCATGTGTTACGCTAGTCTGTAGTCAACTGTCTTCTTTCTTTCTTTGTTCTGATGTACTTGTTTCTTTGCTCTTTGCTTGTGTTCAAGCGCTCTGTGTCACTGCATGAGATAAAAAAATAAATTGAATTGAATTGAATAGAACTGAGTGTTGCTTCAGTTTTCAAGTTTTTCATATGCTGCTTCCAACATTTTATACAGAGCAGCACTTGCGCATCAAAATTTCTAACTTTTCCTGCATATCTGATCACAGGGTGTAGGGTTTTTGTGTTTCTAGAACTATATAAATCAACTGTTAATGATTAGTCTGAAACTAAAGGTCTGGCACGGTGGGGTAACGGGTAGCACTGGTCCCTCACAGTACCTAGGCTGTGCATTTGGACATGGGTTTAAATCTAATTTAGCCTGTGTGGAGTGTCCATGCTTTCCCTGTGTTTGCATGCGTTCCCTACCACGGTTCAATGATACACCTTTCTGGCAGCTATCCGAATCTTAATTGCCTGTTACCCATTATATGCAGTTTAGTGTATCTAGCAGTGTCAGCTAAATATTACCTGATGACCCCTGTATGTTGATTTGGAGAATCATGTCTGCTACATGCGTAAATGTAAAAACCTTAGGATCCCTGGCCAGATTGTATATTTTACTGAAGAGGTAACATAATGTGTGCACTGATATATTTCTGGACAATTTCTTGTTTGCTTGCCTAGTTTAAAAGACTAGGGAAAATAGTAGCTGTTGCAAAATTTTTGCCACTTTTCCAGCTAATTGTGAACTAAAGTATTAAATTAAACCAGATGAAGACAGTTTAAAGGGCTAAAGAGATACTGGGACACTTTTAACCTTTCAGGATTTTGTACCCCTTCCCCAGAATCATGTGTTTTTCTAAGCAGCTGACTGAGGACTTAAAGAGGAGGAGCTCTGACAAAAAAGAGAAAGGTTGTAAAGATATGCAATACATCAAAATTTCCACTATCAGAAACATCATTAAGGAATGGAAGTTAAGGCAAGATCTGGAGGACCCATAGCACTGCAAAGGACCTGCAACGAAGTCATAGTTAACACTACTGTAGTGGTCCACAGGTCAGAGACGCCGAATTGAATTTCAATTTATATCTCTATCCATATTTACATTTATTATTTAGAAGCTACTCAAAGCCTAATGAAGTCAGAGGGGCATGAGTTTTCCATCCATCAGTTTTCACTAGCTGCTTGTCCTGGCCAGGGTCGCGGTGGTCCAGAGCCTGGAAGTAATGGGCATAAGGCTAAGGGTTACACCATGGATGTGACACCAGCTCATTGCAGGGTAGCCATAAACACACACCTACTCACTCCTTCATGCACTACAAGCAATTTAGTGTTACCAGTCCACCTGAACAGCATGAAATGTAGGAGGAAACCAGAGCTCCTGGAGAAAACCCACGCAGACATGGGGAGAACATGCAAACAGATTGACCTGAATTCGAACCTATGCCTACGGCCCATGCTGTGCCACCATTTTTTCTCTAAAGTATCCCTTCTAACATGATTGTGATAAAGTTCAATAACACAATGTATTTATGAAATAGTGCAGTTAACCTGCAAACAAATTATGAAAAATGCATACTTCCCATGTGTGTGCATACTTCCCAGGAAGTTTATTATTAACATTATAGAACTGTTTGTGCCTCATGCGGGGAAATTCACTAAGACTTTCTTTATCTGGTTTTTTAATGCTAAGAGCAAGCTATCCTCCATGGCCACCAGCGCTTTTATATATATATATATATATACACACACACACACACATTTTCAGAACCGCTCATCCCAAGCGGGGTCACGGGGAACCGGAGCCTACCCGGTAACACAGGGTGTAAGGCCGGAGGGGGAGGGGACACACCCAGGACAGGACGCCAGTCCATCGCAAGGCACCCCAAGCGGGACTTGAACCCCAGACCCACTGGAAGGCAGGACTGTGGTCCAACCCACTGAGCCACAGCACCCCCCTGTATATATATATAAAAAATGTCATGTGGTGGGTCTTCAGCAAGAGTTACTGAGTCTTATAGTATGAGCAGGGTTTTGTGAGAGAAATCAGAGATCAGATCTCTCTGGTGTTTATCATATCATTAACCAACACTACTTTCTGTACCAGAGAGCAGATGTTTAATATAAAGCACTCAAAACATACTGTGATTATTTATTTTACTTAAGTAAGGTTTCAGAGGTGCTAAAATAAAACATGTCCCTAGTGGAATGTTTTGATTTAGTCTAGGTATAATTATTATTACTCTTTTCTGAGAAATGTCTTTACTCTCTACAGTTGGGAGGATCTGCAAATTGAGGAAGGACCCTGGATGAGAAAGGTAAGAGCTGGCAGCATCTTGTGTAGTGCTCTGAGCAAGCGGATAGGCAATTAATTTCCCTTATTTTTGGATAGGACTGTCCACTTACAGAAATCCCGCTGTTATAAAAAAATTATAATGAACTCTTAATAGAAAAAAAAAGCCTTTTGAAACACACAGAGTCTCTAACCAGAAGTTAACGAATTTTAACGTATTGCAGATCACACCCTTTCTATGTAACACTGGTAAAGGGCCAGACACAGTAAAGTTTCAACATTTTCTGGCATCTGTTTTGCAAATTAAAATTATGTTCTTTATTATCTTGGACTGTCGGGACCTAATGTCATTGCTGAGAGTCATTTTACTTTAATCACTAGCGCATGATGATTAAAAAAATAAAAATATTTCTAACTATGAAATACCCAATTACAAGCACTTTATCTGCAACAACAGACTGTTGAATGTGAAAAAACCTGAATAGGTGGCTAGAATGTAGGGGATCTAATTTTGGAGTTGTTAGACCCCTTCAAGCACTAATGCTGGAGGTTTTCTAGGAAGAACTAGGTGTTTTTGATGCAGCTGTCTTAATACTATATCTGAGAAAACCAAATTATATAACTGGAGTGATTTGTTTGCATGATCTCAGTCAAGGTCAATGTATTCCTCCAATTAAAGTATGTGCCCATAAACATTTTTGGCAGGTGAAGGTATCTGAACTATTGGAAGGGCTATCTATGCTTTTCATGCTGTAAGACTCCAGAAGTGCTGTTTTGAAATGCTGACTTACCAACTTTAAGCTGGGTTAAGAGAGGTAGAGTCCAATTCTTTTCCTAGGATTACAATAACAATTCTGGAAAAGCAGCTTTTCTCCACTACGTTTTTTTTTTGTTTGCTCTTTAATTACTTTTACTAAGTTTATAGTGTGTGAAGACAAACTATTTTGGGATTATTTGATATTAGTTTAAGTTTAAAAGGAAGACAGATAATTGCTCTGACATTACATTGCTTCTTTACATTCAATCTTGCCAATGTAAAATACAAGGAAAAATTTTACATAGTAATTTTTAAAGAAAAATCTATTTAAAAATTAACATTTTTGGCAATATATCATAATTTAATTGCAACAACAGGTAAATTAAAGAAACCCTCTCTCTATTTTATTTCAGGACAAAAATTAAACTAGCCCACTAATAAAAAACTTTGTAGTCTTGTTGGGTCAATGGGTAAATTGTAGCGTCAATAAAGACACCTGTAGCGTGATTGCTGACAGAGTTCATAAAACATGTGATTAGCAAAGTAAATTCTTAAAGTACAAAATATTCATTTTATACACATCTTTGAAAGTCTGCTTCTTACTTATTTGAATCTGGTCGTTTTCTTTCAGCCCTAGAAATTCTGGTTGATAAGGTTTTCTATTATATTACATAGCAGAGGCACAGATTTGCGGAAATAAGACACTGGATCTGTCAGATATACATATTCATTATGTAGATAAGACGGTATTTTAATCCTGATGGATCTTGCTAAAGGGATATAGGTACCTCCTTGATGTTTATTTTTTAAGCTTTCCATATCTGACAATATTATAACTTCTAACTGTAGCCTGTAGGACTATACAAAGCAGAGGTCTGGTTAAAACCTTGACAGATGTCAGCTGATTGGTACACTAGAAGGTTGCTGAAATAACATACCTCTACACTAGAAGGCCATTTAAATAACATACCTCCAACAGACAGTGCCTCATCAGTGACCTCCCTGCCCCCACACTGGGTCAATAGGAAGTCATGCTTTCAAAGCCAAGATAAATGTTCAAGATGAAGGGGCTGCGCCGCAAAAGAACACTAGCCATCTTCTGCCTGAGAGGGGTTACAAATTAAGGTCTGTGCCCCATTTGTTTTGCTAGATAACCACAAACATAGTTGTGTTTTAAAGTTTCATAAAAATACAAGCCAGATTAATGAGGAGAACCCTAATTATTTTATATTGGGAGTTTGATTAATTTGCCCAGTCATTTTGCTCCGTGTGGAAAAATGATCCTGCTGCTAAATGGGGTTAATTCCACATTACGGCAGTACCCCTGCTGGGGCTTAAAACACCAACCTTTCCATTAAAAGCACGTGTACTTAACCACTACAACACCTGCTATCCAAAGAAACAAAGTCACAGAGTTTTTTCCGGTCACAATACTTTGCTGGCATTTAACATAATATTCACTTTTGCAAATTTATGTACTATATTGTGTTTTCTAATTAAGAAAACACAAAATATCAAATACCTGTCTTTGGAAACAGCCTTTAGCAGCACATGGAGCATTTTTGTGTGCATCATTACTAAGGAGCACAAACAAGAGCTGGTTGTTCACAAATACAGTAGTTACATGCGCTGACTCCTCATGTTACAAAAGCTGAGGTCACAGTATATATTTCTGAAGATACAAACATTTCCAAGATAAAAGTTTATTCACTCACTTATTGTATTTTTACCAACATTAAATTTTTCCTGTCATCCAGTGGATGCAAATTCTGCACTTCCCCATCCAGCCATTAGTTGGCAGTAAAACAAACAGAAGGAACAGAATAAGGGTGAGACTGTCTAATTCACCTTGCTTCCACAGAGTTTACAGTTAACACCTAGCACTGGTCATCAATAAGAAGATAATAAACGTTTCCAGGGTTTATGGTATGAATTTGTCAAAAATCGACACAGAACTGGAGTTTGTGAAGACTGGGTATTTTTTATAGGTCTGCTGTTCCAATAGCAGAATAAAACTCACATTTGTCCTCCTCAATCTGAGGCTCAGCTATCAAACGACATCTCCTTTCCAGACACAGGCTCATAGGGAACCCTAGCATATCTCTTTAGGAAAGAGTAGTTGCTCTCTCCTGGTGATGGGGGACAACTGCCTCTAGTACAGCAGTTCTAGTGAAGTCTTGTTAACAAGTGATGGAGAAGGAGAACAGGAGATTGAAAGGCAGATTTGTCATGCAGGCTGTGTACTGCTTTGTGGTGGTAAAGTTGGTGAAGTGGGAGCTAAGTCTTTGGACAATGCTCTTGGTTTACTTCTCACACCCTGTGCTGGACTGTGGTCATGGATTTTGGATAATCCTAAAAAAACATCGCAGATACAAGTCGATAAAATTAGATTTTTCTCCAGGATTGTTGGGCTCACTTTTTATCACAGGATAAGAAGTTTGGCCATCCAAGTGGGCTTATATTACAGTTGGTGCTGATTGAGAAGACTCAACTCATATGGTTCAGTCACATTTTCAGTTGTCCAGTTTTGGTCACTGCATGTCCATTGGAATCTCATCGTCTTCAACTCATTTCAGATGATGAAGGAATGGTTATCTGTTGCTATGGCCCTCTCGCTTCAAGGTTTGATGAGTTATGTTTTCTGAGATACCCTTGTTATGTTGAGTTGTTGTTTTTCCACTAGTGCCCTTGCCATTAGCATTAGTAACTCTTGCTACTCTCCTCTGACTTCTCTGTCTTTGGCTGGCACCAATGATCATTGTCACGTTCAAAGTAACTTACATCACGTCTTGCCCATGTAATGTTCATTACAACAGTAACTGAATCTCTTAGCCCTGACTGACCAGTAGGTCTATACTGTTACAAATTTTCAAGCCCCATTTATTTTTTTTCTCCTCCATATCTTTACATTTACTTACATTTACATTTTTTTTACATTTATTCACTTAGCAGATGCTTTTCTCCAAAGCAACTTACAATGGATACTATGTACTGTTACTAGCCCACACACCTTATTCACCAAGGTGACTTACACTGCTAGAGACACTACTTACAATGGGTCACTCATCCATACGTCAGTGAAACACACACCCTCTCAGTGTCACTCACACACTTTGGGGGAACCTGAACAGCATGTCTTTGGACTGTGGGAGGAAACCGGAGCACCCGGAAGAGACCCACACAGACATGGGGAGAACATGCAAACTCCACAAAGACTGAGCGGGGATTGAACCCTAGTTCTCTCGTACCACCCAGGCACTGTGAGACAGCAGCGCTACCATGTACTTATTTGTCTTTTCTCCAAAGTGACTTACAAAGCTAAGCTACTTACAGCAATTTAACCATTTATATTATGGCTCATTTTTTACTGGAGCAATTTTAAGGTAAGTACCTTGCTCAAGAGTGCTACAGCAGGAGGTTAAGTACAATGAATGCAAAGCAGCAGCTTTAACCTACCACTATATTACCTGCTGCACCATTTGCTAACCAGGCGCATAATTCTCTAGCTAATGTTAATAAATACCTCAACCTGCAATAAACATTTTTTATTTCTAACATACACCTTATGGTCAGCTGTGGAAAGGAGGTGGTCACAGAAAATCTCAGTACAGAATATCCAAGAGGGATGGGCAGCCACTAGTTCTTGAACCCCCAAAGGTTTATTTTTCTCCCATTTCCTTAGTCTGAGAGTTTTGTTTTCCTTTCCTCGGATGCCAGATGGCTTATCTTAGTGTAATTCATTAGCAACTGCCTTTGTTTTTTTATCGCTCTTAACTATGCTGTGTCACACTCTATTAAGTACTATTTGCTATTTGAAGCATGTATCATTAAATGATTATTTATTTCTGTGCCAGGCTGACTCTGTTGATTGCAACATTATTTCATCCTTGACTTTCATCAGCTGGTTATCTTGCAACCTTGTTAGTATTGTTTTGGCTTGTATAAAACTATCCCTGTAAGTTGCCTTTGAAAAAAGACATCTACTAAATACGTTTAAAAATTGCCTAGGGTCCCTAAAAGTATTGCATCAGTACATTTTCAGAATTTAAATTACACATTGGATATGAAAACACTGTTATTCTACAACATAATGAACTCCTGAATTTTTTATGAGAAAGAGCTTAATTTTGAAACCTCATCTACAGCTACACTGTCTTTCCTATCAGTTTAAATCAATAAAATCTGAGCTTTGATGAAAAATATATAAATGATTATATTAAAAAAAAAAAAAATTAGTAGAGAAGTATTACTCTGTCCACACCCACTTGTCTGTCACATCCTCCACCTGTTACTGCATGTGCTGCTCTCAGCACCTCAACACCACAGCATCTCTACTTTTGCTCTGTCCCAAGATATTTCAACAGGTGGATGCATCTGCAGTCTATTTTTTCTGTCCAGTGAAAAAGTGTTTAATTGAAAGAGAAAACTACCAAAACTCATGTCAATGACTGATTAAGCAAAGACAAACTCCGTAGGGCATCAAATAGAAATGTTCATGTTTTTCAACCAAAACAAAAACTCCACAAAGGAGGAGTTTCTTTCCACCCTGTTTCATCTCCCCATATTCTCTCTCTTACTCATCATACCAGCTGTCTGAATTGCTGGTACTTGAATTCTTTTCAATCGCGGTCAATCGTGGTCTTAATTATATTGAACTGGCACAGAGTGGGCAGTGGTGAATGGTTTATCCATTTCATACCTAACCCAACAATTTCTCTACAACACTTAACAGCTGAATTTATAATTAGGGTAAAGTATAAAACCAGAAATTAACATGGATTTTAAAAAAATGTGGTTTGAAAATCTAGTTTAGATCATTTTTTGCTTAAGTATGAAGATTGTATCTTGGAGATGGAACAATAGAGCTAGACTGATTCCTTCACTGAAAAGAAGTTGCCATTAAAAGCCAGTTACTCTGTAAACCAAATTCCAGAAAACATTGTCTGGAACAAATAAAGAGTGACTGAAAATTTTCAGTTTAGGTTAGGTTTCCATGTTATCTTTTTTCCACTGCATATGGAAATGTGAGGTTTTTTTTTTTTTTTTCTTTTTTTTTCAAATCAGCCTAAAAGCAGAATTTGAGAATTCAGTTAACTCAGCTTTGGATGTGTGTAAAATAATTCTGCTAATATCAGCACTGATGAAGTTACATTTAGCAGCACTTTTCGTTGCTGAAAATAGGCACAGTCAAGTGGTGATATGAGTGTTTTAATCACAAAGTTCTTTATTTTCCAGTTATGAAGGTGTAATGAAAACTCATAACCTTTTTCATAAAAATCGTAATATTAAACATTTAATAGTTACTTATTTCTTTGTGTCATGTAAAATTTCAAAACCGTTAATGACAACCATTTTTAACGCCACAAAACTTAACTGACTCGTTAGGCCTTATATTAAACCACCTGAAGACAATTCAGGAGTTGAATAAATACTCTGACCCTCCTAACCTCACAGGATGCTATGTTTACTTTCACATCCACGGGTTCAGCCAAGCTGAGTGAGGATTTGAAAGTAAAGATAATTAACTACTACAAAAAGGGGACGACTATAAAAACATATCTAAACACTTCTAGCTTGGAATTTTTACTGTCAAAAACATTGTTAAAAACACCCTGGGGGCAGCAGGTACTGTAGTGGTTAGCCTATACTTCAAGAACCCCAGCTCAAATTGTACTTCCTCATGTAGTTCCCTTGAGCAAGTTAACTTATGAAGAATTGCTCTGGTGAAAAAAAAAATATATATTTTTACACATATTTTCAAAGATTTACCCATTAGCAGGACTGGACATCTTTGAAAATAACTTTATATTATATGAAGAAAAGTTGGAGCTAAATAAATAAATATAATTTAGGAAGAGCCAGTAAAATCTCCGGTAGAGACTGCTTTTAAACTACTCTGGTCTGCAAAGCAGATCTTATATATCACCTGACACAAGAGGAGTGACCCATAGTACAGTGTTGTTTATACAAGAAAGACTTGCACTGTAGAGCTGCCAGAAGGAAACCATCTCTATAACCTCATCCCAGTAGTTATCTATGAATACAGTACAAAACAACACTGCCAGAATAATGCCTGAAAGATTTTCTAACAAAGCGCTGTGGGCTAAAAAAAAATAAATATTGAACATTTTATCAAAAACCACAAGACATGCATTTGTGGGAAAGTACACTTTGCCAACCACTGAGGTATCTTGGTCGACCTGCTTTATGTTTGAGTTTTATATCAGCCAGCGACACATAAAATAATGTGCGGGTGGAAAGAGATTTGTTTTTTCTTTTTCAGAATTATTTAGAAAATCATAGAAGCTAATATCTCTGAAAGTGAAGCAATTTAATCTGAAAAGAGGTTGCATATTTCATCAAGAGGGTAATCCAAATCATACCTCAAAATCAACCCTGAAATACTTAAAGGAACCAAAGAAAGAATACCTTCACACTCCTCTGGCTTGAATATTTTATTTTTTTAAATATTTTATATTTTATTATTGAAAATCTCTAAGAACATCACCAATCTATAGTTCAGTCGTTAAAGTATGTAATAATTGTGCACTAAAATGTCATATGTAAATATAATTTGTACGATGTCAAGTAAAAATTTGTACCCTAGACACTTTAAACTTTTCAGTGAAACGTGCAGTTTGACCAAAGGTTTTAAAACATAAATATTCAACTGTATCTGATAGGTTCTACATGAAATCTCAGTAACACATATGAATGTATTTAATATTTACTCATCTTTGTACTTTTCATTTATAAATACAGCAGCATATATTGAGCATTTATTGAAATACAGGCTGGCTAGCTAACAATGAAAATGAATATAAATAAAAATATGTACATTTGTGTGTTTAACTCCGTTAAGAGTTAAAGAGGTTGATGAGAAACTGAAAAAGCTCATGATTTTGAGGCAAACAATGCAACATAAAATAGCTTGAAAGATGTCAAAACTGCAGCTAATTTCAGGTATGATTAGGAAATGTCTTGTCATGTTTAAAAAGTACATAAACATTCCCTCCAGTGAGGGCACCTGTAATCTTGTACCAGCCACAAGATATTATGACTGGGAATACAATGGATGGATGACAGTCTAGAGGCAGTTAAGGATCTCATTTCACTTGAACATGTCTTAGAAATGAAGAAGTAAACCAAAGAAAATCAACACAAACTCAGAGAGAAAACACTGAGAAAGAGGTGGTTTAAACACTCCCTCCACAGCTCAATGGTGTCCACACTACCTGCTGAGAAAGTGTGGTGTTTACAGAATTACTGAATTTATCAGATATAATTAAGTTACATGAAAAACTCTTGATTGTGTATATAAAGCCAGCCAAGAACTGACTCTGATACAAACTTTTGAAAAATATTTTTGCTCTTGTATTAAATAAATTACATTTATTAGATGCTTTTCTCCAAAGCGACATCCAATCAACACTATGTAGTGTTATCAGCTCACACACCTTATTCACCAAGGTGACATACACTGTTAGATACACTACTTACAATGGGTCACTCGCCCATACATCAGTGAAACACACTCTCTCTGTCACTCACACACTGGGGGTGAACCTGAACAGCATGTCTTTGGACTGTCGGAGGAAACCAGAGCACCCGGAAGAAACCCACTCATACACGGGAGAAAATGCAGACTCAGCAGGGATCAAACACACATCCTCTCACACCACCCAGGCACTGTGAGACAGCAGTGCTACTTGCTGTGCCACCCAATCTGCCCTATCAAATTACACTTGGAGTGTCTGCTTATGCCTGCAATGGACTGGTGTCCCATCTAGAGTGTACTCAACCTGTTGTTTTGGGATAGGCTCTGGACCACCGTAACCCTAACTGGGACAAGCTTTAAGGAAAGTGATCAAGTGTCTGCTTGCAAATTTTCTAAGTATATTCCTATATACTGTATTTTCACTGAAAGTTTGGCATTTTCCTCATTCAGTTTGTTAGCTAATACAGCTAACAAAACAATAATAACATAACACTTTTCTCTGTTATTGCAGCTGTGATTTTACTTGCCTGTATTAGCTCAGTACACAATGTGAACAATCACACATAATGGGCTGCAGTGAAAGATTACACATATTATTTACCCATTTCAAATTCCGCTGTGGTGTCATTCATTTTCAGTATTGCCCATAAAAGTGCAAAAGCAGTTTACTTTCAAATGAATTACACCCTAAAAATGCAATAGATGGTGGTTAGGGAATTATGACAAATATTTGTGAATAAAATGCCTGGAAAAGAATTTCTGTCATGCTACTGAGGATGTTCTGAAGTAGAACGATATGCATGGTTATTTATTTTTAATACTTGTTTGCAAATACATTGTGTAACATAATACAATGTAATTTAATACAGCTGTTTGTCATTTTTTTAATTCCCCTTTAATATGCATGATTTCAAGGTCCACAGCTTTCTGTCCTCTACAAGAGTCATATGTATGACACATTCATCTGTCAGTCTATAAATCTGACATATTCTTTATTTTCCTCCTCCATTCTTGATCTCCGTATATATCTGTTATACCTCCTACTATGATGAAAACAACTATAAAACTACTCCTTTCTCAACACCAGGGCCATTTTCCAACTAGCCAGAGCCCTGGTCTTGTCCAGGCTTGACTCCTGCAGCTTCCAGCTATTTGGTTTCCCTGAATCAGTCACATGTCCAGTCCAGCTCCTAGAGAACTGATGTTTGCCTCTTGCTATAAATACATATTGTCTCTGTGGTTTGAGACTCCTGGGTTCACCTGTCTTACATTTGCCTCTATCCACTGTTTATCTCCCAGTATGTTCCTTCCCATATCCTTTTTCCCATAATGCGTGTTTTCGCTCCTTGCGCTTCTTATGAGTTGGAGATGTAATTAAATACAAGTATAGAAAAGCTTACTGGAACATAATAGCACAGCAGGTAAAGCTTGTGTGTCTGAGGTGCTTGATGGGCGTGGGGTTCGAGTTGTGGTCAGGGTGTGCCGAGTTTTCGTGTTTTTCCTTCTGTTTTCACCCCCAGACATGCACAGAACAAAGCACTGGCAAACCACTTCTGTTGATCCCTTGCCTTGGAAACCATGCAAGTGGTCAGTAAACGATACAGAAGTGCATTACATCAACAGATGGAGAGAGGGGATTTTATAGTAGTGGTAGTGTGTGCAGTGGTGTGCGGATCCAACTTGCACTTGTGGCATCCCAGGGATACAGAGGTCAATGCAATCAGGCGGCTGACTAGTTAACTGAAAAATCTAGCACTGCTCAAGGAACAAAATCCTCTTGTTAATTAAAATACGGGCGTCACACACTGGCTAAAACCTTTTGCCCCGAGCAGGGTTGCAGCGAACCGGAGCCTAACCCGGCAACACAAGGTACAAGGCGGAAGGGGGAGGGGACACACCCAGGACGGGACGCCACTCCATCGCAAGGCGCCACAGGCAGGAGTTGAACCCCGGACCCACCACAGAGGAGGATCCAGCCAAACCTGCTGTGTCACCACACCCCAGTTACATGCATACATATATTAATAAAATCAATAATATTTATAAATTAGATTATATCTAAAATCCAAAAAGCTCTAAATCTCATTCAATATATTACATTAATTTAATTCTCTTTAGGACATTATTTGTCTCCCTAGAAACTTATGATTTCCAGTGATCATCCTCTTGTAAAAACTCAAAAAGACAAATATTTCCTAGTCTAACAATTTAACAATTTCTTTTTCTACATGCAGTTTCATGTTCTTCTGTGCCTTCTTTATTCAGTACATCAATTTCTATATTTAGGTTTACTCCCCCAGGCAGCAGTTTCAACTGAAACTCAAAAGCACATTTTGCACAAAAGCTTGAGGTGCATAATTTGAGGGTTGGTCGTTGGAAATGGAGGTTTTTCTTCGGATCACACCAAGTTTCCATCACTTGCATTCTAGCCCATCTGAATGTAAGCTGTGCAAAACACTTCAAACTTAATTTTGAGAAGAAAAAAAACTATCTGACTAATACCTTCCTGATTTTCCAATATTCTCCCAGAACAGGCTGCTTCATCTGGAGTGTTTCAGGTTGAGCTGACACTAAAAATGTAAGTTATGAAGATTTTCAGTTGAGCACCAAACATGCTTCAGCTACATATCTCTGAATGTCTATGTTAATGATAATAAATAATAATTAATGGGACAGTTAGTAGCAAAGTGCTTAGAGCTCTTGCCTTTGAACCCATAGGTTCAAGTCTTACCTGCAGCTGTAGTAGCCTTGAGCAAGGTTCTTACCCTGAATTTCTCCAGTAAAACTACCCAGCTGTGTAGATGGGTAAATAATGCTAAGTAGCTTAACATTGTAAGTTGCTTTGGAGGAAAGTGTCATCTAACTGAGTAAATGTAAATTCATGGTGCTGAATATGAACAGTATTTCTGTTTTCACCCTTCAAACAATTGCCCCTCTTCACCCAGCTAAGGAGTGAACTGGCCACCAGAAAGTTCTCTAACTGCCCTTCATGTCACTTGATTCCAGAAATCTTTCGATGAAGGGACTTACTGTTATCAAATTCCACTGGCTCTCTGAACCTGGAGAGAGAGATAAAGGAGTCATGGTTAAACAATCATGATCAATGATGGTCAGACATGTCAGTGTTGTTCGATAGTTGTTGGCTGTCGCCATGGGAGGTTGTCAGGTGCAAGTGGTGTGTGAGTGTGCATGTGTCTCGGGTGTGGGTCTGTGCCAGAAACACCCTTCCAGATGTTTAAGGAAGGAGCAGCATACTGAGCATCTTCAGCCAAACCCTTGCTATTCAAACAGTATAATGTGACATGCAGCACTCTGGGATCGGATGGGGCGAAGAAGGACTCACAGGCATAATTCATTCTAAACATTTATTAGAATACCAATACACAGGGAAATAATGGGGACCCCTTTTCCTCCAGAACCTGCACCTCAAGCCACCCTTCCATCACAGCTTGCTTAGCACCCCTCAAGCTTTTTCCTTCTCACCCGAATAAATGCAGTCACTCCATTATATTCGGCATTACTCCCTCCAGCGGTTAAAGACTTTGTTTACATCTTATCCACAATCCAACTATTTACAATCAACACAGTTCCCAATTAAACTCACGCTAACGCAGGTTGTTACAATAATAATGGCAACAAGCATCTATGCTTTTTCTTGCAACAAATAACTTTTAAATGGTCACATCATTTATAACAATGTAGACTAGATCAAATAATGTATGCAGAGTTTATCAGGAAGAATTCTGAAAGACACAGCACAAACAATCCCTACAGCTGCACCCAATAAATAAGTGAAAGACAGTCTCGAGACATTTTTGAACCTTTTGGCAAGAAAGCCCACAGTGCCCATTAAAACTACACTAAACTGTTAGAAAATATTAAGACTAGAAGCTCAGTTTCTTCATATGAATGTTCAGTGAGGCATGTCAGTGTCAGTGAATATTCAGTGAGGGTGTTTCACCGGGTAGAGCAAATGTGTCACAGTGCCTAGTTTATGCAATTGCACGTTAAGTGTGTCCAGAACGTGTATGTTCTCCCCTTGATCAGGTGGGTTTCCTCCAAGTGCTCAAGTTTCCTTCCACAGTCCAAGACATGTTTTTTTTTCGTGTGGAGTGGTGACTAAATCACTCATAGTGTGTACTCTACTTGGCCTAGTACCCTGAGCTTCTGTGTGTGACTCATGACCACCATGGTCCTTCATTAGAACAAACAGTCATTGATAATGAGTGAGTATTGTTTCTACGCGACGTTCTTGCACACTACAGAGGTCAATATGTTCAACTGATAATTGTTATCTGCCCCTTAGCATGACGGACATTCCATAAGGGGAGATGTTCCTTATTACCTAACAAGGCCTCTCTTCTCTTGGGACTGGTGAAATTAGTCATCCATCAACACTCTGTAAATTTGCCTGGACTTGCTGCTTACAGTTATGAGTGTGAAAGACTTAATGATATCAATGAATTAAAGTAAATGAATGAATGAATAAATCAGCTTAATGAATGAATGTAAATGTATTATTCCTGAAGGAACTGACACAAGGATACAGCAACATATATGCAACAGCTTAGTGACAAAAGGTACTGGATTACACTGGAGTTTTTTTTTTCAGAACCGCTTGTCCCTTACAGGGTCACGGGGAACCGGAGCCTACCCGGCAACACAGGGCGTAAGGCCGGAGGGGGAGGGGACACACCCAGGACGGGACGCCAGTCCGTCACAAGGCACCCCAAGCGGGACTCGAACCCCAGACCCACCGGAGAGTAGGACTGCGGTCCTACCCACTGCGCCACCGCACCCCCTGATACTGTAAATATCACATTTAGACAAGTATGGTAAGATTGCAAGGAAACAGTGCAAATACACACACACACACACATTTTCTGAACCGCTTGTCCCATACGGGGTCAGAGGGAACCGGAGCCTACCCGGCAACACAGGGCGTAAGGCCGGAGGGGGAGGGGACACACCCGGGAGGGGACACACCCAGGACGGGACACCAGTCCGTCGCAAGGCACCCCGAGCGGGACTCAAACCCAGACCCACTGGAGAGCAGGACCCGGTCCAACCCACTGCGCCACTGCGTCACTGCACCCCCCACTACAGTGCAAATAATGAATTAGTAAATAAAAAGTAACATGGACAACCCAGTGCTCGACAGAAAGAGGAGTCATTTTAGAGCCTAATGACTATTGGTATTACTGATCTCACATGGTGCTCTTTGGGACTATTCAACTTGACCAGTCTATTAAATTTCTGTAAATGAAAAGACTCTGTGTTGTGCCTGAAGCCAAAGGTATACAGGGTGAACACGAACGTAGCCAATAGTGTCCCTTGAGGAGTCCATGTGCTGGTTGAAGCTATGTCTGACACACAGCCCTGCAGCCACACAAACTGTGGTCTACCAGTCAGGTATTCCATAATCCAGGACAAAATGGATGGAATGTGGATGGAAAGGAGTTAGTGGCCCAGCACCTAAATTCCAACTGAAAGGAAGAAAGAAAACCACAGCAAACCACTTTGCAAAATGTATCTGGTAAGATCCAAACCATTTCCCTAGCGATCCCTTGATTCCAAGAAGTTCTGGACAGGAAAGTAGGGTCTGGTGAGTGACAATGTTAGATGCTGCAGAGTAGTCAATGAGAATGAAAAGCAAGGAAAGTGAGGCAGTTCTAACCAACTAGAGAGTTTCTGACCTTGTAGGGTCAGCAGTTTTGGTAGAATGACCGATTCTAAATAAAGACATATAACCATCAAGGGGATCATTCTGGGAAAAGATTGAAAATTCAAGAGTTAAAGCACTGAGATATGGACAGTTTTATAGAGCAGTTAGAAATGACCAAAGGAGAGTGAGAAACTGTAGAGAAATGAAATAATAGCATGAAGTTGTGGGGAAATGGTTTGGAAAAGAGGATAAGGATTAGGATCAAGAAAGGTGGTGGTGGCTCAGTTTGAGACTAAATGTTCAGAGATTTCATTTTCAGGAAAGAGTTAAAATTTAGGGAACAAGGCTATGCTTGGAGTTCTGGCTGGTGGGGGATGTTGATTTTGAGAACTTGTTGGTGATGGAATTAACATGACAAAACATGAACATGACAAAATAATCAGAAGTGAGGGTGGAGGAAAAGGGTGAAAGAGGAGCTGTAGAGTGGGATGAAAAGAGGTGAGAAATTTGTGAGGATTGTCTACTGTGGAAGAAACTGGCTTTTGTTGAGGAAACAGCAGATTGAAAAGACACAAGGAGCTCCTTATAAGAATTTAAATCGAGACATTTAGATACTAAAAAGGCTGCACAATTTATGTGAAGCAGACACTATGACTGTCTTCTGAGAGCTTGAGGAATCATTAGTAGACTACAATGCTATATCTCACGTTTCATTGCTGTCAATATCCTTTCTTGCACTAAAAAAGTCTTAAGATGTTCACAAGGTTCATACAAATTGAACCATTCACGTTATTATTTTCCAGGTTTCTGCCCATTGACTATCTTCTGAAGCAGGGCGAGTTTTGTCAAATCCATTCCACTCAGTCCTCACATAATGAGGTTCCAAAAAATGAAAAACCTCTACAATGGTCAATGAAAATATACTGAGTTAGTTCCCAACTTACATACTTTTGAGTAACAACCTTTTACAGACTTCTTGTGAGATAGTTATTTTTCATAAAAAGATGGTCAAAACATATCCATATCACCAAGAGATTGCAACTGGAATTTGCAAGCACTTCCTTACATTTTTCAAAGGAGAGGAGAAGGTGTATAAAAAGCAAAGATAAGGTGAAGAAGCTATAAATTATCCTTTTGCTTCAACATTTACCAGTTTTGAGTTAGTGAAGTGCTGCCACTCCATCGTACTCTACCTCCATGTACATTTATTCATTTAGCCGATGCTTTTCTCTAAAGTGACTTACAAGGTTAATTTACTTACAACTACTTAACATGGCTGGGTAATTCTACTGGAGCAATTTAGGGTAAGTACCTTGCTCAAGGGAACTACAGCCTGAGGTGAGATTCAAACCTGCATCCTTTGGCTTGAAAGGCAGCACCTTAAACCACTACATTACTACCTGTGTGCAATACCTTGAGTTTTGAGTTGATGCACAAGTGTTGTCTGCACTTGAGTAAATAGCCAAATAATGTTTTTATTACTTATTATTATACTTGTATTGGGTAAGGGCATCCCAGCTCATCCGAGGGAATGGCTGGGAGAAAGAGAGAGTTCTGCGCTTGCTGGGACCCTAATATGTGTTCTTCTCAGTTTTTCAAGGTGGTCAAAGAAGAACTAGCATCCTGCCTTCACAAGGACACCTGAGTCTTGTTGGGTAAGTGAATCCATGACACATATTATGCAAGGCTAAAGTCTTCGACAGAGCAGTGAATGCATGTTTTCATCATACAATATCAGCAGATAGGTACAGATAGAATTACAAACTGGAGCTGTCTAAAGTCATATCGTCATTGCAACTGCGTCATTGCAGAAGAATGGGATAAGTATACGTCTTGGGTGCCATTTGAACCAAGTGCTCTAGTGGGGTATCTGTAGACTAAATCCATCTTAATCGGAGGGAAATCAGCACGGAGGCCCACACAAGATGGCAACATGTTCTGGAAAAATTGTTTGAGTGGAATATTTCTACCAGAGTCAGGTAAGCTGACAGTTTTCAGATTTTTGTATCAAATCTTTTTGGCCAGTTTTTCGCCTTTTGTTTGGTACAGATTTTTTTTTTGGTTGTGGGGATCTTATGACTGTGCTGTGTCCTCGGTAGCAGAAATCTCCAGACTTAACTGGTGTAGTTGTCAAAATTATTCATGTGCTAAGTTAAATTAATTGCTTTGATTACTGTAACAGAGATGGTATTCAAAATGTTCATCCTTCAGCATTGAAAACATCCACATTCTCCTTTACCTTACCTAATTTTTCCAGTCATTCCCATTTATCCTCAAACCCAGGGGTGTCCAGTCTTTTTTGCTAAGGACCACAGTCAATATTGTGAACTGGTTTGAGGGCTGAATGTGTAAAAATAATAGGAGGTGACTTACTGAATCAAATGTCTAAATGGACATTTTATTGTTTATTATTTAGGTGTGGGATGTGTTCAAGTGTTTGTGTGTATTGCCATGTGATTCAGTTGAACTGATAGTATTTATGGCAGGTTTATTATCTGTTAATGATGTTGTAAATGTTCTTTCAGGCTGCATTATGTAAAATGGCAGGCCACATACAGCCCTTCAACAACACGTTGAAAAGCCCTTGTCTGCCTTCTGAAGCTTAGCTTGTATAACATTCATTTATTAAGAAACAGACCTAACCACTGTTACAAACTCTTTATTTGTTATTGCTCTTTGTTTGTTGTTGAGTCTGTAAAGTTAGATTTTGACGTTTCTTTAGATGCACCCATAGAAACCATAGAAACCAAGTCAGAGTGCAGACCCTGAGCTGTTTTTCTTTTTTTTTTTTCCTTTGTTCATTTTTATTTCTGAGACTGAGTTGGTTAGGAAATTTAATATTGGTGGAGATATTCCAAAAATTGTAAATTACTACCTCTAAAATTCAATATAGGGAAGATGAAAATTCAAAAGTTTCCAGAAAGGAGCCAAAACTTCAATGTATACATTTAATCCAGGCCATGTGACCTTCCAGAGTAGTACTTTAAACGAACCATTACAGAAGTTCCAGTCTTTTTGTCCTAAACAAGAAACTGTAACTGCTTTAAAAATGTAAAATTCTCTGCATTGGCTATACTCTCAGTTACATTGGCTTAAGGACCCTTGCTCTGTCTTGGAGTAAAAGAGTACATGATGAATCTCTGATGATGAATCACTATATCCAAGACCACATCTTTTGTCTTATCCAGCAAGTGGATTCATAACCATTTGAGTGTATGGACAACATCCAAAATCAACTGCTTCAATAGGTACCTCTAGCAAGAATATAACTGAGTATGGTACTGCAGTTTACGTTTGGGATAATTTTTCTACAGTGTTGCCCAGGGTGATGTGAAGCAATAACTTGTTTCCACTTTCCATCACGCTCTTTCACTTTATGCTTTCTGACTGGCAAAACTGTGCCCTTTTTAGTACTCGTGGTTAATCTTGTATTACTCTAGGTGACCAGGAATCATCAATGCTGCTCGAGACCAGTGCACACTGCTACTTATTTCTCTTGGATCATTTTATACTCCCAAAACTGTCTTATCTCCTTGTACCAAACACAAGGTCTCCTTCACCCATTCCAAATTAAGTGGAATTTGCCGCTAGCTGAGGTACTTTCTTCCAGAAATTTCTACAGCAGGCCTATATCACAGGTCCAGAAGGACAAACATACAAGTAAAAAGATTAATACCACATGGTGAATAATATGAGAGAATATTTAAAAGTATATGATAATAATCAGAAACATCTAGAGTAAATCATAATATAGAGCAAATAATAAAACAGAGCACACTCAACACCTCGTAAAATATTTTTATGTAGGATCTTCCATCCTTCCATCTAAATGGCTTCGTATTACTTTGCATTTTTTAAAAGGCCCTTGAATTGTTCATTTGTTGCCTACATGTGTAAGCAGGCCTGCTGTTTAGTCTGCAGCTAATCCCTGAGGTTTCATCCATAGGCTGTTTTCAGAGTAGTATTTCATCCAATGAGTATGTGCCTGTGGCCAGGATCTCCCAGGATTCTCTTCAAACACTCAAAAGCCATACTCCATGTATCCTCTCAGTGACCCCATTTTTGACCTCAAGTACTTATACACTTACAGAAAGATAGGTTGTCTGCTTCATGTCCCACAAGTCCCTGCTCTCTTCAAAGGTCAAGTTGTCCATGCGACACAACATTAACAACGTGTTGAGAAGTAGTCACTGGATCATGGTCATTTGGGCTGGGAGAGTTACTGCAATGCCATTTATCTTCATATTGGTCCACTCTTGACAAATCACTCAGCAGATTTTAACTGTGATGGCTTTTCTTTTCCGTTCTCCCAGTGTTACCCAGTTCTCTTCTGTTGCCAATAAAAAAATAATAAAATGAGTAGCAATTCAAACCTCAGATCATTTCACTGAAAGGAGATGGCTCTTAACCACTTGCTCAACAAAATTCTAAAAGCTACGTTTAACAGTCTTGACATTGTTTTGCATTGCAGTTGGTCCCCGACTTAACGATTACAAAAACTATTGAGCAATTATTCATTTGTTGCTTTGCTCGCACTTCTGTGGAATACAACTTACAGTTTTTTTTACATACAGGTGGTCCCCGACTTACGACAAAGTTACGTTCTGCAAAACCCATCGGGAGTCGAAAATATCAGAAGGTGAAAATACATTTAATACACCTAATGCACACCTCTGCGTGACAGACTGGGAGATGCGGATCGCTGTTGCTGCCCAGCGTTGCAAGAGAGTATCGCACCAGATATCGCTTGCCTGGGGAAAAAAAAATCGAAATTCAAAATTCAAATTACAGTTTCTACTGAATGTCTATCCCCAGCTCACTATCGTAAAAAAAAAAAAATCGTGAGTCGAACCATCACAAGTTGGGGACCACCTGTATATAATACAATAAAATAGCAAAATATGTTTCAAAATTTTAAAAGGTTACCATTCCTGACTACAGTGAAAGAAAACCACCCCAAATAATGATGGGGAAATAACTTGCAATGACTCTGCAGTTATTTGATTATCATCAAATACGATGTCGTCAAAGCAAGGAATCACACGATAAATTAACAGTTGTTGCTAGAGGGATAAATTAATAGAAGCCTAATAAGTGTTTTGTACTTGGCCATTTTACTCTGATTGGCCTTGTCCATGCATTCTTCCTAAAGAACTGTAACCTCTAGTCGGATTACTTATTTAAAGGTTTCAGATAACAGGGAAACGTCTAGATTTACGAATGTCAACTGTTTGTCTTGTTGTACCTCAGATCCTTAAGCTGGGTTTAGGAACTGATTCTATCCTCTCCCCTTCTTTGACAAATGCTGCAGCTCACCTTACGAGGCAAAAGGTCTTTCTGTGAGCTCTTCCTGTGTGGTGGGGTTTGCTTTGAGCTGAAAGTTATGCCTGTGAGAGTCACCCTTACCACTCTTGGATTGCTGCAGAGACTGTGCATCAATGTTCCTCTTTTCAGAGGTGGGTGGTAATGCATTGCATTTACTCTGTAACTTGTAGTAAAATAAATTTTTGGAGAAATTTAACTTTTCAGAGTATTTTCTGACATTGATATATTTTCTATTTTCTATATATACTTTTGCCTGAGTACATCTGAAAAAATTACTTCTTCTCTGTTACATTTTTTTCACTTTAATGTGAGACTTTCAAAATTTCAGTCCAGTTTCGGATTTTTTTAATGCTTTTCTTAGTAGAGCAAGGAAAAGCACAGAGCAATAGGTAAACTAGACGAGTTACAGAAACAGCAATAACATATGGTATCAGTATGTATCAGTGGTGCCTCACAGCTCCTGAGCTAATTGTTTGGAGTTAGGTTTGAATCCGGTGCAGGTTATATGCAGAGTTTGTGTATACACAGAGTGCTCACACCGCAAAGACATACACAGTCGAAGGTGATGGTAAACTATTTCTTAACAAGAAAACCACATGAGTGACCAGAATGAATCAAATTCAGCTCAGTGGCACTTACCTACAGTATTTGATTAGTCTAATTGACTATATATAATATTGGTACAAAAAATTTTATTTACTGAAAAGATATGGACAGATATTTTTTACTCGTTAAAACTTTGTTTGACTTGATAACATTGCCGGTGCTTCACAACATTGTATCGATTTCAGTTGAAGTAACTTGAAGTTTATTGACCTGATGATTTTTTTTGCTTTTATTTTTTGAATGAATACTTTCATTTCTGGGGGGTGCGGTGGCGCAGTGGGTTGGACCACAGTCCTGCTCTCCGGTGGGTCTGGGGTTCGAGTCCTGCTTGGGGTGCCTTGCGATGGACTGGCGTCCTGTCCTGGGTGTGTCCCCTCCCCCTCCAGCCTTTCGCCCTGAGTTGCTGGGTTAGGCTCCGGTTCCCCGTGACCCCGTATGGGACAAGCGGTTCTGAAAGTGTGTGTGTGTGTGTGTACTTTCATTTCTGGTTTTTATAAGTAATGGTACATTGAGTACTGCTTTTTACTACTCTACCCACCTCTGCCTGTCTTTGGACTTGACAAGAATGAATGAGAATCAACTTTTCTGCAGCAGAACAGGTTAGGTGGACTCGGTAGCATGCTCTCGACTGTCTGGATCATGAACTTGAAGCACCTAGGCTCCAAAGCTCCACTCAAGTCAAATTCCATTGCTTGCTCCGACTTCATCCAACTTCTCTAATTGGCATCTCAACTATTTTGTGTTCGTCCCCTGTTGCTGTACATATTTCCTCATGAATACTCTTCTGCCTCTCCTTACCTTTGTGTAGCACCATGATGAAATATTGCCCAGACCAGCTTTTCCTGATGAAGCGGTCTCCACAGTTGTGCTGAAGCCTTGACCTTGACTGGTCCTCTCGATTCCCCTTCCAATGTGTTCTTATTTTTATTCCTGCGAGAGCAACTCCGGAATCACTCAAGCCTGAACACTGTCATGCTTTATTTATATGACTCAGCTGTTGATAAATGAACTTTATGAAAAAAACAAGAACAGATCACAGAATTTGTGGTAGGATGCCATGCTGACACCCATGCTTTGAACTTACCTTGAAATCCTGACACGTCCACTGACAATTATTATTACTAATCTTTATTTCGCTGACACCTTTGTGCAAAGAGACTTACAAATATTTCATGCATTTATGCAGCAAGACACAGCAATTTAGCCTAAATACCATAATCAAAGGTATTAAAGCAGGAGTGGCTTTCTCTCAAACGGCCTTCACACTGTTTCCAATTAATAAGAATTTCACACCGCAACATGTATGGTAAATGTAAAAACCAGCTAGCAGGATATGAAAATCTAAATGTCGACATTTAAAAGTATCTGCTTTGTTTCCACATTAGCATAGTATTTAACAGACTTCAGTCTTAAAAAACTTAGATGTATATCTATGTTCAGCAGCTATAGCATCACATTATGTAAAAAGTAAAAATTCATTTGGTATTTGGCTTTGAAAAAAACATTATTAAACTTACACCAAATAGTAATTTTGCATCACTTTAACATTAACGAATTAAATCATATACAGAAAATTAATACATCAAAAATCAAAGCCTTGTCAGGGAAAATAATAAAACTGTCAGTTACATTTTGAAATGGACTCTGGCATGATGCCCAGCATGTAGCCGGACTGGCCTAGCATCCAATGCTTTCTGGATATGCTCGGGACCAGTGCAACTCTGACTTGGACAGGTGGTTAATGACACTGTGTAAATGTCTGAGTATCAGTTACATTCAATTCTTATTTATGGCAACAGCAAAGGTAGAAAGTCAGTTTGAAGTTGAAGGCAAAGATTTCAAGGTGTAGTACTTTGAAACATGGTGCTTAACATGACTTTCATCACCAAAACATCCAGCTGTAAAAGCGGCAGAATTGCAATTTCCATGGAATAAAATCAGCTGCCAAGTAACAGAATAGTTTTAGTAACAATATTTCAGCTTCTGGCCAAAGGGTGTCAGTGGGACTGCTATTGCTGCATATTTCAGAAAGTATATTATTGAGTCTTAACTGACTAAAAAATACCTGTATAATTAAACACATGTCTAAAGACTGTAAGATATGTATGTCTGCCAAGGAAGCAAATTAATTTTATTTAGCAAATGTCAAACTGAGTATTAAAACTAAATTTCCCTGTTTCATTATTTTACTTGTAATGACCTTTAATGACTTTTAATAAGACATCAGCACTATACGATATTAATGTAGCGAAAAATTGCATAGGTCATAGAACAGGCTGAATGTTATCGTTTCTAGCAGAAGTAAATTCCACACTTGTGGAGGGATAGAACAAGTAGTACTAGGGTATATTTCCTGACCAGATAGAAAAGTCAACATACATTCCTTATATTCCTGAAAAATATTATGTGCCATGTAATTCTACAGGTATAAATTGTATATAATTGCAATTTGTAATAAAATGAGCTTTAAGTCTTGCATGAATGCAGCACTCCTAAGAACCATGACCAGTTTCACTTGGAGCTCCAGAATATTCCACACAGTCCCCGATCTGCAAAGGAGTGTAGTATATTTCCAAGACATACGCTTCACTGTATTTTCACAAATGTGTGAGACGCTGTATGACTTCAGTGGCACAGCTGCTTTGTGTAGGTTATGAAATTATATTTTCATTAATTTTTTTTTTTTTTTCAATGCTATCACTACCACCTTGGTACAGCAATGGCTATGGCGCTACTGTTGACAGTTGGGTGTTTAGCCATGTGTTAATTTATATATTCCATCGCACTAGCAGAGCGACTTGAACTGTTATCGGCAAACTAATTCACTAAATACACATCACTGAAATGACTCAAACGATTTTTAATCAGGAACTGCTCAACAGTTAATGCCTCACTTCTCACTGTCCTGACATCTCTAGACTTATTCCTGCCATTCTTTCCATCTTCATCTTCCAGTGTAGCATCTTCTTATAGACCTATTTATAACACAGAACATCACAAGTTCCCTGTCACAGTGGTGCTCACTGTTGGATTTAAGACATTTATACAGTGAATACAACTATATACATTGTGCTTTGAATATGTTTCCATCTTTAGTTTCTATCAAATGGAAGAATGTAGAAACTGTGGAGTTGTCAACAGAAGTTGTAAATTTTATGATAATGAACTGCTAAAATCTGAAATGCAGTAATCTACACCAGGAGTCACTGTAATGTGTCACATGTGCAAGTTTAATTGTATTACTTACAGCTGAATACAATGTTTCCACATTAAAAAAAATGCGCTTTTTACTACGTAGGAACAGTTGAGGTGTCAGAGGGCTGACAGTGCAAACAGGGGGAGGTTGAGGAGCTAGATGTGGGTGATAATGAGAAAAAACCAACAAAGAAAAAGTCAACACCCTCATACTTACCCATTTTGTCACAGAGATCAATCAGAAAGGTGACCGCGGGGGGGGGGGGGGGGTTACTGTGAACGAAAGGAGGCACATGTTAGATGCTGACTGCATTAATCCTAAGACATTAACTTCAAATAAAGAATTATTTAAATTGTTAGTTACCCAATTTTCTTTGCTTTGTTTGTTGGATAGATCAAGATGGGCTGACTTGAAGGAATGCCAACCTGCAATGAAATATGCTGGTTCCAGCTTTTGGGTTAGGGTTCGGGAAAACTAGAGGGAAAAAATACATTATGATTTTTTTTGGAGGTGGTGCTTAGCTGAAGAGACGCCAGTTCTGGCAACATAAACCTTTCTTTCCATTATCTTTATGCTCTTTTCTATTCTTTGCAGGTCATGGTGGGACAGAGGGCCAAAAAGTGAAAATAATAATTTTGCTGAGTGTTAAACTGCAGATCACAAGAGTGGGTACAACAAACAAACAAACAAACAAAGGAATTTTCTGACAAAAGTTAGAAGATTCCTCTTGTTACTTGACATAAGTACATTTCCTAAGAATATCTCAACTGAAGATATCGTGCTGTAATAAATTGGTTATACCAAACGCTGGGGAAAGGCATTACGAACCTGTTCATTAATAAAGTATTTTTAAAAATACGGTGTAGTTAATATAGCGTTAAAACCAAATTGGTGAAGCTAATTTCAACATTGCAAAAACTTTGCTTGGAATGATTTCCAAACTGAATAGACTTTGTACAGACTGTTAGTTCGAAAGTGTAAAAAGTTATATTTTGCCAAGTTTAGCTTGTCAGGTTTAGCTATTTAACTCAACAATTAATATATCTCGATCATAACCTGTTTTTTTGTGTCAGAGATCGTTCATAAAAGAGGACCGGCTCATACACATTATGAGGTGAGATCATTCGGATTTCAGTGGTTCCAAAACGTCGCATCATTGCATTCGAAGTTCTAAATTCAAATTTGCGATGTTCTAAATGAGGTTTCTACACAACGTACGCTTCACATTGTATGTAATATTGTCCCGGGGTAGGACTAGCCCAGGTTTAAACACAAATGTTTCCCTTTTTTTCTTCAAATGAAAGCAAAGCAAAAGGGAGGTAAGACTCTTCGCATAGTACTGCGGTACAGTGTGTATGGCATACATACACACATATCAAAATCTGTAAGTATAACTCACCATTGATTCAGGTGCTTCTCTGTATACAGTTTGTGAAATCAAACTATCGTGATGTTTCTCAGACCATTTTCATTTTTGCCAACCAACCAAGTTGAATCATTGGAGGGCTGAAAGGCCATGAGTATTTCAGAGGCCATTTTCCTTCATTTTAAGAGCTAGCAATCACAGAGGCGCACAACTCCATAAGCGGAGGGCCGCCAGCTGCCACGGCGGGTAAGAACAGGTTGCTATGGCAGCCGCAGTTGGAGGAGAGCTGCAGATTGGCAGGAAAAAGCGTGTCGACAATTGCCCTGTTGCAGCGCGCAAGAGGAGCCGCCGAGCTGCCTGCTCTCCGTAAGGCCTCATCCCCTGTGTGAGCCACCCCATGCTGTTTAATAATATCCATTTACTGGTTGTGGATTGATCCAGAGCCATGTCAAAAAACCACATCCAGGGATGCTTTCCTTTCTCTCTGTCCAAAGTTCTCACAACAAACATAACTGCCACAATAATTCTACAAAGGCATAGCCTGTCCGAAAATAAAAATGTTGAGAAATGCTGGCATTCGCGACGCACCATTTTGCCTACACATGAGGAAAAAAAGAGCTGCTGCAGGCTGCTGGAGTTAAAAATAAAACAACCTCATATCAGAGGGAAAAAAAAAAAAAAAAACCTACGAGTAACACATAGTACAACAAAAGGGAAATACAAAGCACATTTTATAAATAGTTTTTTCTCCCCCATTATAATCACTTATCATCAACACAGTATGCACATTTTGAAAGTATTTTATTAAATAACTGATAAATTGTACATTCAAACATTTCAAGTGCTTGTTTAAAAGGAACGTTTACAGTCACTGTCAGGTAGTTATCTATGAAGTTCAGAGTATCTGTACAACCCAGGATTCATATAAAGGAACATTATAGAGACACATGAATGTTCTTTTAAAAAGAACAAATTCTTTTTGTCGTCTCTACTGTCGATATTTTTTTACGTAAGCAAATAAAAAATACCTATTTAAGCTTTTTTTGCAGTGTATTTTTTCTTTTAATTTTGCATTTAAAAATGTGGCAGAACTGAATAACGTGCAAAGAATTAAAACTTTAATAAACTTCCAATAAACTCAGAGCGAAAGGGAAAAAAAAAAACTGAAATATCCCCGTCTTTCAGAAATAGTTGCAGGCCCTTTGTAGCTGACAAACAAAGACAGGATTTTCTTTGTGTGCAGACAAGAGGGGTTTATTTGTCGTACACCTTGCCACTGTCTGGACACTCCCCTCTGAAACTGTGAATTTGCTGCTATCACTTTAATCAGGGTAGCATTGATTTTTCAACAGCTTTTAACCAATTCTGCTCCAATAGCTTCGCTGGACTAATTTAATACAAAACACAGGGTGGATTGTTTTTTTTTTTTTTTTGTGGTGTGGTTTACGACAAAGGTTTTGGGGGGTAGGTATATGAACTAACAAGGCCAAAACAATTGATGCTGAAAATCAATTTTAAAAAAAGAAAAAAAAAAAAAAAAGCACAGAGAAAGCAAATAAATGACAAAATAAATAGATTTGCGAAGAGACACCAAATAAATGCTGCACTTCGGGAACAAAGAGTCTGGGAGTCAAAACAGGTAAGCCATTGTGGGCACTCTTTGATGAACAATTGATCCCTTTAAATGCCTCAGAGGCTCGCCAGTCTCCTACTAGCCTGAGACCTGCAGTCACTCAGTGGGGGCTGCTGTTTGTTTATTCAACTCCCATGATTCCAAGTAGATAATTGGTCTGTGAAATTGGTGGCAGGGGCAAACCAGGTTCCATACTCGGTTTAGTTGGCTGGGGGAATGGGTTTCTGTAGCCCTTTATTTTCGCAAATTTTGGAGACCATCACAGCAAGATCAGAAAAGGTGTTTGTGTTGTTGCGTTTTCAGGTGCCGGCACCAAGGGATGGGGGAGAATGCGGGTTTGTTCTGCAGAAACTCATTATGGGTGGTGAAGTTACAATAAGGGCTTAGTGGTATCCTGGAAGACATGACAACAGTGACAACGTTTAATATGTTGCATTGGGTATTAGGGGAACAGCAAATGCTTTCCCCTGTGAATTTGATCATCTGTCTCTACGCCTTCACAAGTTTCAAATCACCTATTAGTTTCAGAAGGTGCAGCTGAAAAATCCAGCCTTTAAAATTCCTCTTTCTGTCTCATATACATATTAATTCTTCTGTTGCTCGTTGTCGTAATTATTTACTGCTTGGTTTTGTGTTTTTTTTTTTCCTTCGTGCAAAATCAGGATTTAACATAAAATCAAAATTGTGTTTTACTAAGTACTTGTCTCGTGAAAAGCCATTTCTTCCCTCTGTGTAATTTACACTGTTGAGATACAGATGAAACTGGCAGGGTGTCAAGAAGCAAGGAACAAAAAGGATTCATCACCGTATTTTTCGTGTGAAAATATCCCCAAATCATAAAATTCCTTTCAAGGAAAGATGGCTTTTGTGCATCCATTAAGGGTGAATCATTATACTATATATTTTGCCCCCTCATGTCACGTTGCAGTAGTTATCAGTCCCCAAGTTTGAAGATATTTCTCTATTTTTCATGCAGCAGAAACCAGGCTCTCTTTTTTTTTTGCATTGCATTGCATTGAAAGTTCTGTGAAGTTGTCTTCAGTCTTCTTAGAATTTTTGCAGTTACTTTTCAGTGGGATTTCATACACAGTAAGACTTGTATGTGATTATTCCAAAAAGAAAAAAAATTAAACAATGAATCAAACACAGTTTTTTTCTTTACGTGTTCAAAAATACAGCAGTACATTTTGGAATGCATATTAGCACACTAAAGTGATGCTCATTTTGAATTTGCCAAAGGTTATTTCATGTTATTCCGTCTGTATGCACCACTTTGTTATGTTGTAAGTAAATCATTGCCAGCACTTTTTTGTCCTCATTTTACAAATGAAATTTTAACATTTTGAAACGTACAACAGCTATTGTGTATTATTGTAATTTTAATCCTGAAATATTAAGACATATGAAACAGTTGCATTAGTCATCCTGAACACAGTAATAGAGACTTTGAATAATATTGCTTTTTTATTGCCAGAAGTTTTAAGGTCTATAACACAGGCTGGGAAAGGACATTCGGTGTGAAATGATGGTACAAAGCAGGAAATTACATTAGTCTGAAGTCTGAAGCCTCTCTGTCAACAAAGACTGCCTGGTGTCTCAGCAAATTATTTTAAATAAACTTTATTACTCTCTTGTTTTCTAATTATTGACTCCAGACATTTTGCACATATTTTAAATACATCTCTGTTTCACACCACCATATGATGAAGGCTCTGTTTGTAAATGGTAAACATTATTTTGGTTTTTAGAAAAAAAAAAAAGTACCATATTTGACATGTTTTCTTTCTTAAAAGATGTCATAAAAGAATAAAGCATGCATTTCATACTGTTTTTCTTCACTGCATACAGTGGTTTAATCAAATAGCAACTACATGCCTCTCTATTTACAAATTATATAGCACCTCTAAACTATAAAGGCAAAACATTTCACAAACAAGTTGCATGGACCTTGATTACAACTGCAAACATTCTCAGCATGGGAGAGCAACACATGAAGAAACAGATTCACATCTACGGCAAAGAGCATTGCCAGATACCTAGGGGAAAAGGCAAAAGTGAATTAAGACAGTGTTTTGTAATTAGACACACATTTGTTTTACATTAAAACGAAACAAAACCAGTCATTTTTCATTCGATAAAATGTTTATAGGCCCAGTGTGAGACACTGAGCTAAGCGCTATACAGTGAAAGACAGTTAACATACATAATTATTTCATAAAACTATATGCATTTTTTATGTCTTTCAGAAAAAAAAAAAATGTTTATATTTCTCCGGAAATGTACTTATAGAAAATGCCATGTTCAGCAGATTTTTTTTTTTTTTATTTCTAATGTACTCTTTGATAATAAATTATATTATGTAACTATCAAAATCCATACCTCTACTATACCGTTTTATTTCAGAACAGGTGAAAAGCAGGCGGTGAAGAGGAATGTGATGAAGAGGACTTGTACCCATAAAGATTGCTGGTTCTGACAGAGTCCCGGAGTCTGTACCTTTCAGAAAGGCGGCTAACTTTAATTATTTTATTAAATTTTTAAGAAAAATGTCCTCTTGTTAAAGTAGATAAATTATAGCACAATGAGTAACAAAATAACACAAATGATTTTGTAATGCAAAATGCATTGATTTTAATTTCTGCATTGCTCATACTAGCATTTTTAGCATGGCATCACACTGATCAAAGTGGCACGAACAATTATCGGTGCATTTTCATTTTAGTGTAACTTACAAAAACCACAACATTCATACAGCTGTGCGAATGCAGTATAAGGTTTTTCCGACTTTCAAAATATTTACTGATATATGCTAAATACTTCTATCTAGGCTAAAGAAGACAACTGACAGCGTGGCCTTGGTAAGTGCTGTAATATCTGGATTTTACATTTGAAAAAAATCCAAACTGTTACTAGCTCTCAAACAGAAGACAACAGTATAGTACAATTTTTTTAATAATTTTTGTTTTATTATTGCGGAAGGTTACGCATTTGCTGATTTGAATGATATTTTCAAAAACTGGCTATAAAGTTGTCAAGCAAAAAAAAAAAAATGATATAAAGATGCACACCATCAATTTGTTTCATATCACTACAGATTGTTTTTTGTGGTAAAATACTAAATCTGTGATGACTGCTGTTTATAGATTTTTTTTTAAGTTATTCAACAGCAACTGATGCATGTGAGGGAAAACATACTGTATGTGCACAGCTATGTGTTCATATTATAGGGCTGCAGGTAGTGTATAGGGCTCAAAAGTAATAAATAAATAAATTAACAAATAAATAAATAGCATTTCTGGAGTATCCTCTTTGTACATTTTGTTTGTTCATTTGTCCACGTCAGTTTCCAGTTTTGCTTACCAATTTCTTGTTTCTTTTTCCTAAAATATAACTCAAAATTCAATGTTTGTATTTGATGATACATTGAACAGCAGTGATGTGAGCCTGTATAAATGAGCACTGGATTCTGAAAATAAACACAGACACACATAGACAGAAAGGTTCGGAGTCATTTTCAGTATTGTTGTGCGGAGCCGTTTTCCCAATAAGGATGTTGACGTGCATTTCAGCATCCATCTGTGTGTCTGTGTCAGTCTCTGGTGATTTGGCAGTCGGGACCCTTTGCTCATTCTGTTCATGAATTGACCTTCATTGCATTCATGATCTGAAGCTACAACCATGTTTTATTTCGAAAGGATTATTACTGCACTGCATTGGTCAGTGTCAGCAGTGACAGGTTCAGAGTGAAACAACCAGTAAGCAAAATCAGTCTCAACCTGCTGGACAGAATTACACTTGAACATTTCGGAGTCAAAACAATAAAACCCCCAATGTTTCATTCAGAAAGATGATCGGATGTCTCATTCAGTCAGACGACTGAATTTACATTTTTTGGTTGCGTTGCAACTGTTAATTCGGCATCCAGAAAGTTGCAGCAGAAAAATTCTGAAATAAAATAATTATTTCCCTTTAAAGAAAAACATTGCGTCCATAGGAAGTCTTGATTTTGGAACTTAAGTATTTCAACGTTCAGTTCATCATGTTCCTCTTCTACAGCCACAGAAATACGCAAATTTTTTTTTGCTCAACGGACTCTAGCAATAGTATTAACAATCACCACATACATTCCCAAACCATTAATACCATGGTAAGCATAATTTGTTGCCGTTTTTATAACTTGGTGTGCTAAGAAATGAATAAATTCAAGAACTGTATGCAGTAAAACAATATGCAGAAACTAGAAAGATATATATACATATATTTTAACCACAGAGTTTAAGTTCTGAGAAATCTATGAATACATTAAAGAACAAAAACCAGTTTTGTGGGTAAAATTTCACGGTGACCTGAACAAGTCCATATGACATGTATACAGAATGCACCACTGTACCAATATACAGTCAATATACAATGTATGGCTATTCTGGGCCATTCTTCATCAGAATTTTTGATAATATAACGGCATTGTGCAATACATTAAGGATCGTTTTACTCGCACACACACTCACTCACTATCATCAAACTCTTGAACAGGTCAGAGTGGCAGTGGTCCAGAGTCTATCCCAGAAGCACAGGGTTCTAGGCTAGTCAAACTACATCCTGGATGGGACACCAGTCCATTGCAGGGTAGGACTGTTTCATATCTCTTTAAGTCATATGTGAAATAAAAACATAAAATGAGTAGCAGCAAGAATACTTGTAGTGGTTGTAGTACAGTGCTACCTCCTATTTACATTCTTATTTACCGCTACATTGTTTGGTTTTATTTTATAGAGTGAATTATTATACAAAAGCCACTTTTCCAATGAAGAGACGCTGCGCAACTGAAGTAATGCTGACGTTCCCATACTCTATAGGTCACATTTTGCTAAAGGAAAGAACTGTAAGAAATGTACTGACACATGTGTCCCACTTCTTCCTTCTGTTTTCTTATCTCATGCCAAAATAATTCATAACACAAAAACCTCTCGCCTAGAACATGATGAGTCTTAAGAGACAAGCTAATTGATATTTTCCTATGCTTAACATCAATACAGCAGGTTTTGGTGTCCAGGCATTGATTAGCTCCACTCCCTTCTTCATGTCTTTAAATTTCTTCCTCGAACACATGTACATAGGCTACAGCACACAGAATTAATGCAGAACAAGGACAACAAGTATTTCCTAGAGGCCTTAGAATATCTTTTTTTGAAGTATACATAAATATTGTCTAATGTTTACTGCTGTATTACATAGCAGCTCACTGCCACTGTTTCCTCTAAGGAGTGAATGAAATGCTGAAAATCACAACTGGATTGTTACACCCACATTGGAAAATTTTACATTTTATTAAGTTAAAACCCTAATAAACATTACATTATTGTTTCAGATAATAAAAAAATAAATAAATAAATAATGAAAACTTGGCAAAAGGATTAAAAAATTAGGTGGTGCAATACCGACACACATCAAGTGAAATATCACTGTTCATGTTACTAAACAATAACAAATTGTTTGAAAGTTTATTCTTACCAATTTCCTGCCTTTTCTTGTATCTGACATTTTCACTACTGGCAAAGGATCAGACTTGTCAGCGAGATATGACAAACTGATTGCCAGCCATGATGTAGCTTATTTGTATTATTGTTTGGGGAAAATAAGCAAAAACTTGAGTGGGTTACTGTTCAATGCTTCGGTAATACTTAGGCCCCTATTAAATCTGTACACAAGTATTAAGGAAAGACAGACGCTTTACAAGCTTAGAAACTAATCCTAATATGTTGAACAAGCAGCTTAAACACACCGCTGATAAATAATACAAGGCCTTTTAGTGGAAGCAAGTTAGAACATAAAGTAGTAATTAGTTGGATGTCACTGGACACTATTCCAAGGAATGAAAACTTTTATTCTTGGCCAGATTGTTAAGTGCGCAGATAGTAATTTTCAGTCCGAGTGTGTGTGGGTGTGTGTGTGTGTGTGTGTGTGTGGGGGGGGGGGGGTGGTCTTAAATCACCGGAACTCTGCGAAGGACGTGCATGATCAGGTAAAACAAGGTGTTTATGTACTCCCCATAGTGTATCAAAGCTCAGATCCCCAGAAATAAAAGAAACGCAAAAAACAAGCATTAGACCGCATAATGTAAAGTATGGACAAGGGAAACAGGTGAGGCTTTGTTTAGGTGGTTGAGGTAGATCAATATCTCGGCTTGCAAACCCGGAATTTTGCCCGTTTTCCTCCCGGACTCCGCAGATCAGTTTACTTCCAGGAGACACACTGTCGCCTGCGCTCCGCTGATGGACAAGCCACAATTTTAAAAAAAAAAGAAAAAAAAAGAAAAAAAAAAAAAAATGCTGAAAAAATAGAGGGATAAAGAAAGCATTTATATTCTGAAATTAATTTAGTCTTCAGACCCGGAGCGAAACAATGAAAAGCTGTTTGTGAGTTTAAAGTTGATAGCAACCACTGTTTATTTTGTCATATGAGAATAATCCATTACGCTTTCCTACAAGACTATAGGGAGACGAGTTGGGGGGCAAAGAAGCCAGAAAAGGTGTATAATAATAACAATTAATTTTAATTAGCTGAAGATGTTTGAAGAAGGAAAAAAAAAAAAAAAAAAAAAAAGGTGCGAGGACTGTATTTGAATTCCTGCGGATTCATATGACACATTGTTAAAATGTCCAACAAATCATGGAAGTGTTTAACAAATTACATCAGTTCTGAGAATATATGACGCAAGGGTAATTCAATCTAATGTAATAAATTATAACTACAACAGCTACGTGCGCGCGGATATATTTCAGTTTCAGTGCACGGCGGTATTGCGGCTGTTTACAAAGGGAAAATCTCAGGTGCGAAACGGAAATAGACGCAAGATCTAACAAGGAGGAAAAGATCTAAGATGATCGCAGAGATTTGCAGCGTAGTGAAATACAAAAACTACGCGTTTCTGTGTTTATATGCAGTGTTTATTTTTCTGTATTTATTTATTTATTTATTTATTTATTTTTGCATTAGGACTACTCGCCGGAGAAAGGAGCGTTATTATATTTTGAATTACACGTGGCCTACGCGTCGTACGTCTTAATAAAACACCACAGAAAGAGAGTATGAGGGACGCTTAGTTTTTAATTAAATAAATGATGTCACATATGAGCCGAGTCTCGTCATAACGCGCGCGCTTAGCCTAAATGTCCGCTTTTTCAGCAAAATCCGCGGGTAAATATTTCATCCGTCGCCTGGAATTGCAGCGATGTATTTCACGCATTTGTTGGTAAACAGTGTAATTCCAATTACAGCACGGTTCGCCTTCAACTTGCGCCCTGGGGCAGCCTGTTGGGAAGGACACGGTACAAAATAGCGTGAAATGAGCGGAACGGAGCTGTCTGGTGCAGTAGTAGGTAATAACGTACATTTACATATATTATTATTGTCTGTAAGTGTCGAAGAATTTAGAGTATAAAATATATGAAGACTACATATGAACTGTATCATACTATTATGGTGATTATTATTATTATTGTCGCTGTTGTTATTTTTTACTATTATTATTACTGTTGTTTTTATAAGTTTTGCCCTTGTTTGAAAATCAATGAATGAAACTGAATGAATTACTAAAGAAAATGTGTTCGTGGGTGACATGCGACTATAAACTGGTGTCCATCTGTACCAAAACTGAACCGCTATTTTGTCATCAGCATGTTGAAAGAATTTGTTAAATGTGCTGCTTTCCCATTAGCTTCTTGGTGTTTGCTGAACAAACTAGCAGTTGTGAAACCACAGCAAAAAGCAGTAGCGGATGAAGGTTAAAAAAAAGGGTCCGTAGCAGACTGTCAGCAATAATAATAATAATAATAATAAGCGCATCCGTCGCCTTTACGGGAGATACGCGCAAAACCCGCCGCGCGCTCCATTGCGCGCTTTTCGGCGGCGCTTCAAAAGCTTAATTCGAAAAAACTTCAACCGGAAATGTGACTCGTATCATGCACTCAGAAATAGAATCCCAACATGTTTTCCTGTCTTCATTTACATACACCTCAGGGCCTAGATGTCGTCGCTAAATCTTTGCACGAATTAAAGTCTGAACGTCTCCTGTAGCACACGTTACGCCATATATTTAACATATTTACGCGAATTAAATAATTAATGGCGGGGGAAGGAAGAAAAAAAATCCTTCAACTGAATACGTACAGATGAATAGGGGTGTGACGATTTGACGTATTATTGCTGAACTTCAAACAACAGAAACAGAGAATGAACTTAGATGGATCTTTTTCAAGCTTTTTTTTTATACCACATATTTAACATATGTGTCGCCCAGTGTTTAGCCTAATGTTCGCCCGATGGACGCATTGGATGAACTAAACAAACATTCTGACGCATCCGACCAAATAATAAAAAACGTTTGGAAGAAAAAAAAAAAAAAAAAAAACCCTCCGTTACGCACAGACCTGATATTAGATATACTGCAAATCTTAGAATATGTTATTAAATAACAAGAAGGACTGTTATTTCACTGGAGAACATTTATCTTTTATTTCCCAGCCCGGGAATAATATCCCCTTGTGGCATCTCCTTCTGGTGACTATTAACACTAGACAAGCATATTGGTAAACCACATGTCGTCTACGTGGATACAGCGCAAACTCACCCAAAAATGATCCTTCGTACCTTTCTTGTTGCCTTATAAGAATGACTAAGCTTGAAGTAGGCCTAAACAAGGAGGATCGTGCGGTTATTCATAAGAATATAATATCTAATAATACAAATGGTTGAGTGAGAACAGAACGTGGAAGCCGCGCACTTTACAGCTCCGCAACATATGGACTATTGTAATACCTGCGGGGAATTTTTACCCGTTCTTCATAAAACCGCTCCGCCTTAAAAACTCCCCTCTTTTTTTTTTAAGATCGTCGCGCAGCTGAGCTAACTTTCACTGTATCTTCTTGGAGTGTAAATTAAAAGGAAAAAAAATCGTTTTTGCTGAAAAATGAAAATAGGTGCAAGACTGTAACCACCAGTCCCCCCCCCCCCCACTTCACGTTGAGTCACAGTTTAGGCAGATGCAATGACTATCTGCACATTTTATTTTAAAAGAGCACAACTCATTCCAAGAATAAACAGAATAAATCGATTTTTAATGACCATTTAAGAAAACTGATTTTTATTTTTTTTATTTTATTTTAATTTATTTCACTTTATATCAGCAGCTCTAGTGCGGATTGAATTGGTCTATCATGTCATCCACCGGGGGTCGGTGTCTTTAGGTTCACTAAGGTTTACCGTATTGTATCAGTGCTCGGTAAATAAAGTGACTCAGAGAAACTCGTCCTTTTCCCAGATCACTTCCTTATAGTGGACCACAGGTTGCAAAACTGTGTACCGGCAGCACCCAAAAGTGTACCAGTACTCCTCAAACCTGGATGTGGGACGTGCATTGACGACATGAACATGAGCGACCTTCTTGTTTTCACCGCAGAAACAACTGCCCGTCTTACTAAAATACGACTAAGTGATCTCCATTGCCAAATAAATTAAATTCCATCAGTTCAAGTCCCATTAAAAAGGAGTGACCGTGTCCACGAGTGGCCACTGTGCAGATATTCATTTACAGATTTGTAGGCTTATTTCCCTTATTTAGTCATAGCCATTCGGCCTGTGCTTAGTGCTAAACTCAGGGAAAAATCACAGTTTTGCAGTCGCTATTCATATTCCACACATCGTCTTCGTGAGGAGACACGGGGACGCGCGAGCATGCAGCTTACCGTGGGAGGTCATTACTTTTAAAAACACATTATAGAGATCAGAGGCGGTGCAAAAAGGAGAAAAGTCCAAAAAAAGTGGTTAGGCGACCAAGCGTACAGTCAAGGTGGTCTACAGTTCACTGGCTTCCTCACTAACTGTGACTATCACTGTGTTAACATGCTTGTGAGGAGCAGATTGCAGATCTGAGCGGCTCCATACATCCTAGGAAACCATGGCATTAAACATATCTGAAGGGTTTGGTTGCAAATGATCATTTACATACAGATTCTCTAGATCGGTGAAAAAAAAATTGTAGAAGTTGCCCATGTATTCAGCATGAATGCTTCACATAATCCTTCTGGGACATTCGATCTCATCAAAAAAAAGTTGCATAGTTAGTTGGACAAGCCATCAACAAAATAAAAGGCAACACAGGTGTGTACTTCACAGTGAAGTGCCGAAAATAACTTAATCTCTTTTTTGGGGAAGGAATTCTAAAACATGTAAACTACTAGAAAGCACATGATGTACGCTGTTTCTCCAGCTGTTCACAGGGAAAATAAAATAGTTACATTGGTACGGTATATAAATTATCCATACTGATGTACAGGGAAAAAGCATAGTTCTGAATTGCTCAAATTATTAAATCTAGTACCCAATTATTATTATTATTATTATTATTATTATTATTAGTGCACCCACGTACCTGCGACCTAAAAAAAACGATAATTCAGTTACTTTTGTGGAAACTGAAACGAAAAATGTCTTGTTTTCTACTTCGCACGCATTACGAAATTCCCAGTAATTTGCCAGCTATATTTCAATAAACTCGAGTTTCAAAAGCAATGACGACTGTAAATTAAGGTGTGTAAATCTGCATGAATAAAACATGCCTTAACAATGTTGTTTTTTTTTTTTTTTTTAATGCAATTATAAATTGATAAAATCTGTTCAGTAATACAACAGGTCAACGACAGACCTGCGGAAAGGTTCGGAGGTTGAATTAGAAATATAAAAATGGGATAAAAATGGGAAGGGCGCACTTTGAAGTGTTACAGAAAGTGAAAATCTTGAAGCTTACCAGATTATAAGTATGATAAATGCGAGCTTTAATAACCGCTGACGTACGAACGATTGCACCGCCGTCGCTGGACAGGGAGGGTTATATGTTCAAGGCCTAAAGTGAAGGCGGTCAGTAAGAGAATAATGTTATTTTTTGCATTAGGGGAAGTATTGAACTCCTGCCTATGAGATGTGTGGTTAAGGGAAGGGGAAGGTAAATAGGTATGACAACACTTTGCACTTTAACAATGCGAGTTTGTCCGGGTACAAGTTGTTTGTTTAACCCGACAGCTCTGTGCGCCCAGTCGCACGCTTCACACACTCATTACAGCGATTATTCACGATCTGTCGAGTGTCTTCAAGTTCGCTCACATGAACCGCTTTACCATGGTCCCTCCCGTCCGGGACAATGAATGGAGGGACGGGCCATGGATGCACCATAGGCAGCCTGTTGCTTCAGGTAACTACTGTAATTTTTTTTTTTATTTTTTTTATTTTTTTCTTATTACCCACACTGTGTCTCGGGGCAGCTGCCTTTTTGTCCACCTGAGCGCCTTTCCAATATTCCGATAAATTGCTTAATATTCTCATACAGTAGTATTTCCTTCCCAGAGGACTTCACAGAAACGCACACGTGCAAAGTTGTTTCACGCAAAACAGACAGACATGAACACACACAATGTGTGAATAATTTCTTTACATATTTTGATGCTCAAATAAAAAGAATTAATCCTCTAATATTTTGCTGATCAAACATATACCTGACTTGGTAATCAAATATATATATTTATTTTTATACATTTTATAGATATGCATATATGTCGCATTGTAAATATAATTGATTAAAAATAAACGTATAACAAATTAAATATAGTTATACAAAGCGTCGATGAATTGTTTACAATAAAACTTTCAGCCACTTCAAGCAGCACCCAAAGAATGCTCGCCACACAAAGAAACAACCGACAATAAGTTGCATATAAATATGGCTAGATTTATGATACGAGGAAATATTTATGGATGCAAATGAACGACATAAAAGCAGATTTTTTGCATACTGTTTACTATGACATAGCGGTGTTTTAATATCGTTTCGCGTTATATATGCGTATTAACTGATGTACAGTATAAAATAATGCTATACAAAGACTATAGGTAAGACTGAAGGAGAAGAAGACCTTGAAAGCATAAGGATTGTTTTCTTTATTGAACAAAGGTCTGTCTCAAAGAACTTCACCTACTTCATTCATTTAAAATAACCCTTAAATTAATTTTATGCTATTTTGAGGGCACATCTTGAAGCGCTCCTGTTATATAAAACACGCAGCTATTTAGTTCAGACCGCAAATGTTCAAATTAAAAGAAAAAAAAGAGCAAACGTGTGATTCCATGGACCTTAAGAGGTCCATACAGCGCTTGATCATTTATTTGCTGGCAGGGAATTTATTATGGTTAATTAAACAAATATCCCATCCAACCCTAACTCTACCTCATTTCAACTTTAACTGAGATTTCTGAAAGGTGCAGCTTAAATGTCACTTTGTGGTCTACTGGAAAGCATATATATTGCTGTTGCTGTTATTGTTATTAGCTGCATAACTGTGGCGATGAAGTGAAGCGCTGAAATATGAGCGGCCCGCTGTTCTACGGAATTGCAGCGCCCTCAATCTGTGAGCGCGGGGTAACATTAAAAAATGAGCTCTGCAATCTTTTCCAGCACATTTTGGAAACGTACTCGGAAAAATCAGTCCTTTCAGAGGTCAGTAATCTAAAACGCTTATAGTACTTTTTCCCTTTGCCTATGCTAATAAGCAAATATGCAAACATTAATGACTGATTTCTTATAGCGTATATCTGAGTTTTTTTTTTTTTTTTCCACAAACAGGTTGTTTGTGTATAAACGAGTAGAGTTCACTGTAAACGCCACAAGCCCATGAGCTTTAGGTAATATACGCTGCCATATATTAATTTCTCACCCAAGAGAAATTGAATAGCACCGCTAGTCTTTTATCTAATGAGAAAATTGGAACAGGACGGGCGCGCGACACACATCAGTGGAACAATACGCTTAATTTTTCTTTTAAACTACGCATTCATCTTAAAACAATGTCTAAAATTTGACTAAACAATGGCAATGCAGTCGCTTTAATGAAACAAATATGTTTAATACATATGACACAAGTAATCATTGTCAATTACATTAATAGCAATCTATAAATACTGTATATTTCAATTTCTGCGTTTCAAGGGGGGGGGGACCCCAGTGCATCGGCCGTTAAAATATTGTACAACCAAACTGCAAGTATAACATGTTGCAAAGTCATGCAAAGGAACTGTAAAAAAGCAGCAAATTATGTCGATTATTTGTGAACACAATGATACATTGTAGTTCCGTGGTGTTTGAATATAGAAACAAATCAAGGACCGACGCTTTATTGGAACGTCCATTTTTTAAATTGTATAATGTAAAATCCAAAACATTTTCAAAAACATCATAAAACGTTGTTATGATGCTGAGAATATTATCATTTTTTTTTTCTGTTTTTTTTTTTTTCCCTGAAACCTAACATTGCCCTTGTCTCGACATTACATTAAATATACATTATATTTGGTTTTGACACATTTCCACTGCCCCAGGTTCGACTTTAAATCATTGTCTTCCCCACACCGGTACACACTGGTATGATCAGGTTATTAACAAATATTTTTTTACACGTGGCCGAGGTAAAGATACCATATTTTTACCTGTGGTTCAGGTATATAAGGCGACGATGGCTCACGTGAAATGTAAACCAAGCAGATTGAAAAATTAAGCACAATACATAACCCATTTAAAGTACAGGCCTTCTGCTGTGTTTCTTATGAGGCTTATTACACTCTAGTGCACACTGTTCATAAATATTTTAGAAAATACTGTTTAAAATAATTTAATTCAAGACTATGCATAAACAATCTGTCGAAAACACATTCGCTTCATTATCACTGTTATAATAATGTTAAATTACTTATGTAGATATGATGAAACCGAAGCCCAATTAAAAAAAAAAAAAATCTGGTATTTTCCACTCGAAATTTAGAATATTATATAAAAATAAATAAATGCAGCATAGGCTATTTTGGGGAGATACAATCTTTTCGAAATTTTCTTAAATAGCGTACATTTCCCCTGAAATCGGTTCATTCTTTTCGTCTGCTGTGGTCACCCCATTTAACATTTCTAGGATATCATCTTCTCAATGGAGATAGAGTTCCTCTTGGATAAAAGGCTATCGCATTACATTTGGAAATAGTTTTCCAATGGTTTGTAAGAAATAAACTGCTTGATATTTCTGAATGACCAAAAAACGTTATTCTACTTTATTAGTTTCTTTCACTTTCAATTCGACATCAAATGAAAAAAAAATAATAAACCGGATTTTTGAGCGATTCTACTTTAAGCAGTTTTCCAATATTTAGAAGATATGCATACATATGTATGAATATATTTCCAAACTACTGAATTAATACGGTGAGGCTTCAAATTTATACAGCTGGATTAAAAAAAAAAAAAAAAAAAAGTATTAGCACAGTACAGTAAAAAGTAACAGCAATAAAAATAGAAGATGCCTTTTTCATAAAAAAAAAAAAAAAAAATCAGTCGCATTTTTGTCTGTATATGAGAGCACGACGTTTGAGGCTATATCCACCATCAATATGCAAAGAGGAAGCACACAACCAGAAGAAACGAACCGCAGGTTTTCCTAAATTCCTTCAATAAAATCCCCTCGTGTTTGCATATGTATACAAATTTCCAACTCATGTTTTGCAAATCACTGCGTGCGCTTACAGAAAACCTTTAAAATACAAAGTTAAACACAAGTTTCTTTCTTCCCCCCCCCCCTCCCAAGGTCGAGGCCCTGCATGCTCAGTTTTCATTAATTTAACTTTCTCATGCACAGAACACTTTTTCTGGGGGGGATGGGGAGAAAAAGTTGAAACACCCTTTTTTTTTTCTATTTGAGCTGCAATAAAGACAACGTGTTCATGGTAAATAGACGTAACCTATCGTTTTATTTTGTTCGGTAAAGCGACAAACACGGGCAGAAGACCACAATATCACAATCATGAATTTTAAAGACGACATTAACAATCACTCATTACCTTATAAGGCATTTACTCAACACGGGTTACACGTTCGCAAAGTTAACCTATAATTACAATAGGCTGTAACATTTCACTAATTACAAAAAGAAATGTGACCTGGTGGTGACCACATACATTAAAAATATGCACAACACAAACTAAAGGCATTCATTGATTTTGTCCCCTTCAGAAACGGCTCTGCTAAGATGTTCTTCAACACCCAAAGTTACTTGAGCATTTCTTATTCCAGTCTTTGGTCTATAAAGTAACAATAATGACAAAAAAAAAATATATATATAAAGGAATGATTCGCTTATGTGTTTAATAATAGGAAAAGGACAAAATAACAAAGAGCCATGGTTTGAGTACGGGCGTTCTTAAGTGTACTTTTTTTTGAAAAAAAAAAAAAAAAAAAAAAAAAACACATTTATTTGAAAGTAACAATAAAAATTAGTGTTTAATTTCGTAAAATCATAACCCACCAGCGCACTCATGGTACGTGATAATACTGCAAAACATTGAGATCTGGTGGCAGAAGTAATGGTAGTAGATATTTTATATTAAAATTAGATAAATCTGCAGTCACTATTTAAATACACATTCTACGGTAATTATACTGCCTTCCAAAAAAAAAAAAAAAAAAAAAAAAAAAAACCCTACGTTTATTCTTCGTTTTGTTTTTTTTTTTTTTTTTTTTTTTCCTCCTCTCTTTTTTCTTCTTCTTCTTCTCACATTGCACGTTGCTGACAGTGGAATAATAAACAACCCCCCGACACTAGACGTTATGTGTATAGAAAGAAACTGGAAATCTGAATAAAAAATACCTGGAGTTCGGCTGCCTCTCATTTTTCCTCTTCGTTTACATTCTCCTTTATATATAATTACAACGTAAATGGCGCGTAAAACGTTCACTTACAGTCTGATCCTTGTGGATGTTTGTTAGTGTATAAGCGGGTTTGAGGCGGACCCCTGGTTCTGATGTGTGAAGTAATCGGAAAGTCCTCCGGAAAGTCCTGAGGAGAAACTTGGCAGAGAGGGTCTTAAAGATTCACAGGGGAGAGATGACGGCGCCTGTGGGGAGGAGGAGGAAGCGGCCCGGGCCGTCATTGACGTGCTGCTCTGAGAAGTCATTGACGGGTGCGGAACGTGCGGGAAAAAGTAACTGGTCTGTCCGGCAAGCAGGTTCACCGAGCACGGGTTCAAAGAGTACGTGCCAGAACAGGGCACGGACAGACCGCACGGCACCGACGCGGCCAAGGCTGCTGCCGTCAGGTGGTGCGTGGCGTACGGAATCTCCCCGTTCACGAGCCTGTCCACGCTTAGCCCGTTCGAGGCGGGGAAGGAGTGGTTGTTCCCCAAACTGTTTTGAGTCAACATGGTACTGTAAGGCATCGGGTGACTGGGGTAAGCCGAGGAGGTGCCGTTATAGCTCAACGCGCCGCTCGCCCTCGGGTGGTGCAGCGACAGGAAGGGGGACATGGGCCAGTATAAAGAGCTCGCCCTATCCATGAACGTGAGTCCCGTGGAAGTAAGGCGGGCGCCGCGCTTAAACGCCAGCTTGGCCCTAGACGTGGTGGATCTCCTGCGAAGTTTGCCCGTGGTCCCGCCGATAAACACGTCGTCACTGGAGGGGTCAAGCATCCAGTAATTGCCCTTACCGGGGTCATCGTAATGCCGCGGAACTTTAACGAAACACTTGTTTAAACTGAGGTTATGCCTGATGGAATTCTGCCAGCCCTGCTTGTTCTCTCGGTAGTAGGGGAAATTTTTCATGATGAACTCATAAATACCGTTCAGGGTGAGCCGCTTCTCCGGACTCTGCCGAATGGCCATCATGATCAACGCATTGTAACTGAAAGGGGGTTTCTCATACTTGCCGTTTTTCTTCTCCCCGTCCTTGCCGGCGTCCCCTTCCTTGCCGCAATCCTTTTTCTCTTCCTGCTGCTGCTGCTGCTGCTGCTGCTGCTTCTCCTTCTCGTCCGCGCACGCCGACTCGTGCGACGCGCTGTCACTTTTGCAGCAGATGTTGTTCTCCGCCTTGGCGTCGGGCGCCGGGTTCTGCAAGGGGACCTTCTCCTCTTCGTCGAGCGCTGATCTGTGGTGGTTGTCGCTCTGAGCCGCCTCCGGCACCAGGCTGTTTATACTGAACGATGATTTAGGAATCATTTTCACCTCTTTCCGTTCTCCCATATCCAACATCACACGCAAGTTAAAATGACAACAGTAGCACAGTTGGATCTCAATCTCTTACGCTGGCAACTCCTCTAATAAAAAACAACAACTACTTCATGTTCTTTAAAAACACGTCGATAAGAGACAGCTAGCTACAATTAATTACGGAGCCACAGACAGTAAGCTGTAAAAAAAATGGTTGAACCTTTTTTAGACTACAACCAACCACAGGAGCGTAAGTATTAACGCGTCTCTTCCCCTCCCAGCCAATCATTGAACAGATATTAGCAGCTGCTCAGACGCGTAAGGATACACAAGGCTCGGCGATGCACCCGAAATGTGCCCAATCCCATCAACAAAGGTTTTCATTCTCGACTCCAAATCCTACCAGGAAAATAGTTAACATCAGCTCCATCCATCTCAATGTTTTGGATAATTTCAGTCTACTGATTCAGTGTTTTTTTTTTTTTTTTTTTTTCCCCGCATTTAAAAGTTTGTTTATATAACCCGAGAAAACACGAGCGCAGAGAAAGGTGATGGAAGAGTGGAGGTACTACTTTCTGTCTCCACGTGCTATTAAAATCGAGATATTTCGCGGCGCGTATCTGATGCGGGCGGAATTGGGCGAGAAAAGGAGAAAAGATTTATTTTTATTGTACGTGGAGCTGGTTTAACATCCTACTATATATTAAAAAATAAAAATAAAAAAGCGTGAAATGCTGTTGCGCGTGGTTTGCCTTGAAATAAGCGCATTTAAAAAAATTTCAAGCCCTGCACCTCTTAAGTGAGCCGACAAATTGTATTAGGGTTTCTTTTTTTTTCTTATTTATTTCATTTATTATAAATGTTTTCTTTAAGACGTCGTGCGTTGGTTCCGCTACATGCCTGTCATTGTAAGACGCGAAACAAGCGAGTTTGTGCTTCAAAGCTCGATGCGTTTGGTTGATTTCACTCATTTTTCCCCCCCTTTTACCATATTTCTACAGAGTGATTTGCGGGAAAGACCTGGATTGCGTTACGTTAAGTCACTTAATGGCATATAACTTAAGGGGGTTATAATTGATTCGTTTTAGGAAGATCCTTAGTGGACTATATATTAATGACAAAAAAAAAACAAGTATTTATTAATTCAAATTCAGTGTTATCACCAGCAGAATAGGCGCAGTAAATACTGCAACAACGGTGTTGTTCATTATTTAAAAGCTCACATCTTTGGGACAATTTCTACACGATAATTAAAAATCAATACGTTGATTAAAATGGTACGCCCGACTTTGGTGTAAATGAATTGTGTAACATTCGCTCTACACACAAGGCCACGAGAAAGTCGGGTGCGCACTTTGACGAGCGGAGGGGAAAAAAGCCGCAATTAACGGGGGAAAAGTTTTGCCTTGAAATTATTCTCATTTTCTGCAGGGATCTGCACTCAACAGGAAGTGATTTATGCATCTTTGATAAAGTGACACATAGCTAAGCAGAGCCTATATGGACCTAGAGCAGCTTCGGCTGTTTGCGTCTCATTATAGTCGCCTAGTTTGATGGTTCTTGTTCATAATAAATGATGACGACGTTCGCATTGTCTACGTAACATAGATTCGTTGCAAGTGACAAAGGTAAATATTTACTAACTCCCACCCGCCCTAACTGACAGAAAAATAAATAAACAATTACAAATAAAGACGCAGACTCAAAACAATAGTGGATCATCGTTGGATTTAGACTGCTGCTCATGTTAGCATTTTTTTTAATAACTGATATCCGCCCAGAACACAGTTTATTTACTGCGAATGCAAAATGTAAGAGTAGATTGATGCTATTACTCAAGGTTGAGAAATACAATGAGGATGAAATATTTAATTTTACAATAAGGGCCTTATTTAATACACAGATTTTCTATGCGCTCCGAATACAAAACTTAAGCATCTGCCTTTTTTTTGACCTTACATTTGCTTACCAGAGTATTATTAAATCCAGTCTGGTATTGAGTGATGTGTTCCGATTCACTGGCCTTTCAACTGATCTTTTTTTTTATTTACCATAATCCGCGTTCGTATATATTTCACGCACAGAATCCAGTAAATGTACTTCTCAAACATCAGTAGTATATATAGAAATCGCTCAGCACGTATATATTATCATAAAACATGCATAGACCGGTGATCATAAAGAGATAAGGGCTATTCATGAATACACAATAAAATCCGCATACTTACTGAGATAATGCTAATTTTTACCATGGCAGATTGCTCTTAACTGATGGCTTAACCGACGACAGCGCATCAGTCTCATATCTTTTTTTTTTTTCGTTGCATTATTCATGATTTTACACTCGGGAAAATTATGGATGGCAAAAATAAATGAAAGTTAAAGGTGTCACAGAGGAAATATAATATGGAGACACCGAGCACTTATGCGCTCTCTTGCAATCGTCGGTGGATCGCAAGCGTAAAACCAAAATGCCCGCAGGTTTTATTTATTGGCTTTATGAAGGGAAAATATGAGAGACGGGTTTTCGGAGGGATCCGAGCGCTTCCAGTCGGGGATAAAGGGTGAAGTGCAGGTAAGGGGGCCAAGAATTGCTGTTTGCCGCGCTTCAGTGCCGTGGCTGCGCCGCTGCTTACAGGTTGCGCGATCACGTTTGCGGGATTCACAGCGGCGAAGCGAACTTCCCGGCGCGCGCGCTAGCGTGCGCGCGCGCTCTCGCCGCAAACGCGTTACTTTGAAGCAGCAGCCGCAACGCGTCACTCATTAGGAGCCGGCGGGTTGTCAGCGCTTTCTTAGCACTGAGGGACCCGGCACAAAATTAAATTAAGATCCCGATGTCTATAATGAGCGTCTACTAGGCTTGTCACTTTAGCATCTCTCGATCATAACATTATGGCATAGCGGAATGCTTGAAAAGAAGCCTTGTGGGCGAAAAACAGTGGTAACTTAGAGCTGCTAAGCCCGTGTGATCTGTTTTCATCCCCGCACAGGTCCGTTCGAGTTTTGGGAGCTTTGTCCCAAATAAACAAATCAACACTGCGATCAATAAAATCCGTTCGATAACGGCCGCGTCACATATACGTATTAACACTTAAAGTGTGAGGCCTGTATGCAGAAGACAGGTCCGTGCGTGCGTGCGCGTGTGCGTGATCGCCAATAAACAAGTTACAATAACACATAAAAGCAATGAGAGCACATGTTTGAAAAACAGAAAATCCAAAAAAGCAATTAACCTATTAATATGGACGTTTTATTATGGGCAACATTTTTTTTTTTTTTCAATGTTTTTACATTCAAAGTGTTCAAATGCGCGTGAAAACAGAAAGAAAAACGGCGAAAATTAATGCTGCTCTCAGAACCAGTTTTCCTCATTTGCGGCGACAGATCAAGCCAACAGACAACGCTACTATCCTGTTAACGCACTGATGCCAGGGTTGAGCAGTTAGGATTTCTAACAAATATAAATGTAAATAATCGGGCATCAGAAATTTCATGAATCGCTGCCTGCAAAAAAATAAATAAATAAATAAATACAAAAAAATAAAGAAAAAAAAAAACAAAGAATCGAATACACCAGAAAGGAAAACAGATGGAATGGAAGGGGGAAATATATAATTCGAATACGAATTTACACCTTAACCATCAAGAGGCAGCATGAAAGCGAAATGACAAAAATCAGGTCTTTTCATTCTAGGCTCACAGTGTCGGATTTTAGACCGCGAAATTCAGAGATAATTACACGAACCGCTTGGAGATTTAATGAGCGTTTGCAGTGAATGTTTAAAGTGGATCTTCCTAATATTTCAATTACTCCTCTCATTTGCCATTTGCTGTAGGATGCTGTAAAAAGACATTTCATACCGCGTTGTCTCTCCTTTTTAGGAAACCTCTAATTGGATGATCAGGGAATATACATAACAGTGCGCGTGCTAGGAGCCGTCTCTTTCGACCAGTTACTTAAGGAAGAAAATTAAGTAGGCTATCATAAACCTGAGCAAAATGATTCTAATAACCGTAAGATCTGCATGAATAGGGCATCTTAAAAGTTGCCGATGACTCAGGAATATTACTATATATCTAAACATTGCATAGAGGTGAAACAATTGCACAGCTGTAGGCTATTGTTCAAAAACAGCCCTGTAGCGCCAGGGCTCTTAAAACAGGCCTATTCTAGTCATCTGGCAGTCGGCGAAGAGCTTTAATTTTATGTTGGTTCATTTAACGAAGACGCGTTAAATGATGAAAAGTCATACATTTTACTCTTAAATGCTTTAGTGATATATTGTGCGGCGAGAATCTCAGGAGCGGAGAGAGAGAAGGGCTCGTCCCCCTGCTTTATTAATGGGTGTATAGAGACATCTAGTGGTAGATGTGTGAATCGCAGGGAATATTTTACAAGCGTGTTTCCATTAGTCCGCGTTATTGCTGACGTTTCTTAGGATTTATGGTGCTTATCAGTGTCCCTCGGTTTTATAGAGCAATTAAGAGATTAAAACGTAACAAGGTACTAATTAAATTTTTTTTCTCACGTGTTCCAGCATACCTTGCGATGGACTGGCGCCCGGTCCATGGTGCCCCCCAAACCACTATCCTTTCACCCAATGCTCCCTGGATAGGGTCCGGATCACCGCAACCCTGCTCAGCACAAGCGGTTATTGAAATTGGATGGATGGATTTTCCAACATGCAAGACTGCATTCTGCCAAAAAGAACGTTTTCAATTTTTTTGATTAATTAAACGTTTTTAATTTTTCCAAGAGTGTTAATCGGTATTATTTTAATGTAATCAAAAATACTGGAATGTTCACCCTAGGATTCCGTGTTCTCAATTCTTCATATCTGTGTTATTCTTCTTTCTTTCAGCTTCATTCATTCAGCAACCATATTATGTTGTTTGATCGATACTTGAAGTGCCCTATTTGAAAACAGTATATAGATGGATGAATTTAAAATGCGATATCCATCCATCCATCCATCCATCCATCCAGCCATCCATCATTCTAGGCTTGTGGTGGCAATCGGGAGAGCAGAGAAGCCCAGACATCCCTGTCCCTCACAACTTCCTCCAGCAGAACCCTGGGATCCCCAGCTGCTCCAAAGCCAACTAGGCGATATAATCTCTCCAGTGGGTCCCGGGCTGACCTCGGGGCCTCGTCCCAGTCGGCCGTGCCTGGTATACCTCCAAAGGGAGGCGCCCAGGGGGGTATTCTTACCAGATGCCCGAACCACCTCAACTGGCTCCTCTCAATGCGGAGGAGTAGCGGCTCTACTCTAAGTTCCTCCCGGGTGGCCAGACTCCTCACCCTGCCAGGAAGAGTGAGTCCCAACAACCTGCAGAGAAAACTCATTTTAGCCTCTTGTATCCACAATCTTATTCTTTTGGTCATTACCCAGAGTTCATGACCATAGGTGAGGGTAGGGACATAGACCGACATGTAAATAGAGAACTCTCTTTATTCTTCGGCATGAAAAAAGAAATATTTAACCTGTACGAACTCTGGAGACACCTTTTTGGGTAGTGGATTTCTCAGACAATGGTACTCAATCACACTTTTGAAATATTGCAGTTTTTTGCCTTTATATATTTGGATGTATTCATAATAGTTTATATGTAACTGTGATCCAGCGTTGCTACTGTTGCTAATATTAATAAGAATTTTTAAAATGAGTGGTTAGAGCTGCTGCCTTTGGACCAAAGGTCACAGGTTTAGTTCCCACCTCCAGCCGCAATACCCTTGAGCAAGGTTCTTACCCTAAACTGCTCCAGTAAAATTAGCCAGCTGTCTAAACAGGTAAATAGCTGTAGGTAGATTAACATTGTAAGTCGCTTTGTAGAAAAGCATCAGATAAATGAATAAATGTAAAAGTAAAAAAAAAAGTTCAACATAAGCAAAATATAACCTGTAGTTTGAAGCTTAATTTCCCAAGCAATTTTTCGATTGCCCCTGCAGTCTGCACGAAGTATAACTAACGGTCTGTAATTCGAAATCGCTGTGTTTGCCAAGTGCAGCATCCACCTCCAGTGCATCTTCATCCTGTATCCCAGTAATGCTACCATACAGCAACTATATGATTATTACTTATAAACTGGCTTAGAATTGTTACTTAATCTAGAATACCGAGGAGGGGTGAGCAGCTACTCGCCCTTGGACCCCCAGAGATTTTTTCCTCCCTTGATTTTCGGTTAGGATTTTTTGTTCCTTTTCTTCGTGGCTAGTAGGCTTAGTTGGTAATCAACTGTCTTCTTTCTTTCTTTATATGATGTATTTGTTTTCCTTTACCTTCTGCCTGTGTTAAAGTGCTCTGTGTCACTGTGTGAGAAGAGTGCTTTATAAAAATAAAATGAATTGAATTAAATTGAATAATGATGTTCCAGAGGATGGATCGGTTCCACGCTCAACAGCCACAGCGACTGCTTGGGCACTCTAGGCCAAAGACAAACACATAACATGGGCATGACTGCTCATTTCACAACCACTAAGTCTAAATTTAAAAAAACCAATACTGACACTAAACTGAAAAAGGCCCATAAGCACGGCCTCCTGACGCTTCTGTTTCCCAGCTGAAGGTACTATATTAGATCTTTTACTTGCAGCCCCCCCCAGACATATTAGGTAACTATTCCCAAGATCACTCATACCCACAGGTACAGGAACAAAATGGCATTTCTGTTTACATTCAAATATTACTGTGTACGGAATAACTAAGGTAAAGTGAAATTTTTACAGCATAGTTAAATCATCACCTCAGGCAATGTTATAATTCATTTTATAATCCAATGTCTGTCAGATAGATATAAGAATGTAAATTAGGTCTCTCCTCAAAATGTAAATATATTAAATCACGTCAATGCACCGCAACATGTTCCTTAATATTTAGCGGTTCCAAAAATGAATGTTCAAGAAAAAAAAAAAATTCACTGTATTTCTAATAAGAATTTTATAATACATTTTTTTTTTTTAAAATCAGCTATTGTGCCGTAAGAAAATGGAAACATAAGATGCAAAATTTTTGATGAACTGTGAAAGCTTGGTCCATATTTATGTGTGTTATATTCAGAAACATTCAGGTTAACATGGATGGAATGAAAATACATTCAGAGTGTCTATCCATCCATTATCAATAACTGCTTGTTGAGAGCAGGGTCACAGTGGTCCAGAACCTATCCTGGAAGCAGAGGATATGAGCCAGGGTACACCTTGGATGGGATGCCAGTCCTTAATAGGGCAATTACACACATTTACTAGCACATACACATACTAAGGTCAATTTTGAGTCACCAGATTACTTGAAACATTTACATTTATTCATTTAGCAGACGCTTTTGTCCAAACCAACGTACATCTCAGCAAAGGTACAATTTATGCATTACATTAAGAGAAAAGATGTCTTAGCAGTGTGTTGAGGAAACCAGAGCACCCTAAAGAAACCCAAATAAGCACAAGAAGAACATGGAACATCCACACAGAAATCCAAGCCCGCAGCCCAGGAGGAACCAGAATCACCCACTGCACCACCGTGCTGTTCTGTATTTTGATTCACTTAAATTGTATTAGTTATTTTTCATTAAAAGTACCTTTTTGTTTTAATTTAAAATTGCTGTCTTTACCCTAAGGGGGTGCGGCGGCGCGGTGGAGCAGTGGGTTGGACCAGGTCCTGCTCTCCAGTGGGTCTGGCGTTCGAGTCACGCTTGGGGTGCCTTGCAACGGACTGATGTCCTGTCCTGGGCGTGTCCCCTCCCCCTCCTGTATTGCCGGGTTAGGCTCCGGCCCCCCCGCGACCCTGTATGGGACATGCAGTTTCAGATGAGATGCGTGTGTGTGTCTTTACCCTACCTTTAACATACGTATTATATTATTAGGTATCCATGCATGTACACATGTAAGCTCAACTAACCTTGTGAGCAACTAAAACTATGGACAATTACATATGATTTTTACATTTTATTCATTTAGCCAACACTTTTCTCTAAAGCAACTTACACTCTTAAGGTTATAATTATCCCCCCTTTCATACAGCTGGGTAATTTTATTGGAGCAACTCAGGATAAGTATTTTGCTCAAAGGTTCTACAGCCAGAAAGGGGGGGGGGGGGGGGGGGAATCAAACCTGCAACCTTTAGATCCAACGATAGCAGCTCCAAGCACCATGCTACTGGCTATCCCTGGGGATTTTCATGCAGATACTGCATATGCACAGATATTAATGCTTTATTTTACCTTCATACTTCAACGTACTTTGTAGTAATTAAATGTTTTTACTATATCATGATTTTCCATCAAAAAATGAAAGATGAAAATATCCCAAATCAAAAGAGATCTACAAAATATGGACATATTCATAACTATGGATACTTAACCAAAAGTTTGACATCTATAAGTAATTCTTTCTGCAGAAGATTTAAGGGAGTGACTGTGTCTCGCAACACACGGAGTAAACTGTAAACATCCATGAACATAGCATAGGGAGGAACCCTGTCATTTCAGAAAGGGAACATTAATAAGAGCTGAAAAGCGGCCTAGTAAAAACAGCGTTGCCTATGAATCCTTGCCTGTCAAGTCTGTCAAAGCAAACAAAATCAATGGGTTTTCAGAGTATAAAAATAGAAGCTGTGCAGGTTTCGGGGCTTGCAGGAAGAAAATTCAAGTCTCTTGAAAAACTGAAAACTAAAATCCTTCTTCTCATTGTATTGGTGATACAGAAATGAGTGAAATCAGTTTTTACCGTTTTGTTGTACTTTGTCGCCATCTAGTGTTCGTAATTAGTACTGAACTCACTGAGGAGCACCAACCACTGACATGAATGCAGGGTCACAGCAGCCTGCTGCCTATCCTGGAAACACTGGGTGCTGGGCTGGGCTTTGAACAGGCGAGTCACACAGATTAAGGACAATTTACCTGAAACCACAGCTGAAACTGTGGGAGGAAGCTGTGAGGTACCCATGCTACCCACTGCACCATCAGTAATGGAGTTTCTAACTACTTCAGCTTATGAATACAGCTTGGATTGTAATGGATTCACTCACTTACACAGTGGTTCATAAATCTAACCACTACATCACAGTCATAAACAGCTCAAGAATGCAGATGCCCCTTAATTTATTTACAGGTTAGGCCCAGCAAAAAGCTCCACAAAAGGCTATGATGAATTAAAAACTTGCTGCAAGGCTTTTGGGGGAGGCAAAACCTGCTGTTTCTCCACCTTGGCTGGCAGCTGCACATGATGTCGGCTCATTATGAGGAAGCAAGTACCAGGTATGGTCAATTCAGGAAAATGTACACTGTATTTTCCTTTTGTGATTTGCTGTGTTGTATGATCACGAGTTCTTAACTTACATTTACATGACATTTACATTTAGAGTAATGTAAAGGTAAAATGTAACTTTAACTACCTAGAATGTCAATTCCATTAAGAGCGATATGATTTTACACACACACACACACACATTTTCAGAACCGCTTGTCCCATACGGGGTCACGGGGAACCGGAGCCTACCCGGTAACACAGGGCGTAAGGCCGGAGGGGGAGGGGACACACCCAGGACGGGATGCCAATCCGTCGCAAGGCACCCCAAGCGGGACTTGAACCCCAGACCCACCGGAGAGCAGGACTGCGGTCCAACCCACTGCGCCACCGCACCCCCCCTTAGATATGATTTTAACATTCTTAAAAAGATAGAAAAAAAAAATATTGCACTGATAAATTAAACCATATCTGCTTAAAGGTACTTTAACACTTAATATCGCAGATAGTTTAAATGTTCGGCCTCTGCGGACACTTTGACACAGTTATTCTTGGAAAGTGGGAGGTTAGAGTGGCATTCACTTAGCTATTCAAAACATCTTTAATAGTATACAGAGAAAAAAAAATCATCTATCTATCTTTCTATCTATCTATAGAAAGAAAGAAAGAAAGAAAGAAAGAAAGAAAGCACCTGAGTGTGACTGGAGCCACAAGGGGGGAAGAAGTGATGCCTCTACACAGTAAGTGCTTTATTTTGCAAGACCCAGGTCAGTTCCATACTGTGGTAATTCCGCTTGGCTTCACTTCGTATTAAATCTATAACGTCCATCAGTGTTCAGCTGACACTTTTCTCCAAAGGGAATTACAATGATTCAGTCATGTATCCAACTTGGCAATATTTACCAGAGTAAATGCAGGGTAAATTCTTTGCAGGGCAATACAGCAGGAGGGGGTATTTGAGCTCCTAAACGTCTGCAGCAGAAAGCGGTACCTTGAAACACCAGGATCCATGCTGCCCCTTGTGGTCGTAATAGACACATGCTTCTTTGAAGGCCGCTTCTTTTTTTCCCCCCATCGCAGACGTTGCCATGGAGATGTCGTCACGTTAATGCCGAAGTTCCCGGATGTGGAGTCTCCTCTATGGATGAAAACAGAGGTAGGTTACGTATAAAGAGCTTTATATAATTCTAGCTTTCAATCATATTAGTATTTGGCAATCTGTTTGTGAGGTCGCTACACAAAATCAATTTAATTAAACTTGTATAATTAGTTAAGTTCCCCAGTCTGCGCGTGGTTGCGCTTCTGCCGTGACGCCAAGCTTTGAACTGGTTAAATTAATAGTATTACACAATGTAAATGTTTCGTAGTGTCTCATCATGATGAAAACGAGTCATTTTATGTGATATAATGAGAAGCAAGAAAAAGACAGCAAAAAACATAAGGGCTCAGTGAAACTCGAATTCGCGCGGATTATTAGCACCGCGGAACCCAGTCAGTGTAAATGATGATGTCCATGACCTGGTAATTTATCAACACGACGGATGTAAAATGTATAGTAATCATATGCTCGAGGACTGTGGTTACAACTTGAAATAGTCTGTTTATTTATTTATTTTTTTTGGTGATGTCATATTTCAGCACGGTTGGGTTATTCAATAGCCGCAATCTGATCATCAACACAACAGCAGTGAAGCATCTTAAAAGTTTCTGGATTTGTTGCGCAGGTCCAACACAGGAAGGAACTATAATAAAGTAATAAACAGTTAGGAATTGGATAATGATTTTTATTTATAGCTGGGCGGATATATATGTGCTGTGGAGCCACACAGGATTGGGATTCAGTTTACAGATTTAGCATTGGTTTTAATAATAACATAATTTTCGCACCATATTATTGCAGTTCCAGCATTTCGCCTTTGGTTTTCAAGCAAGAAATGGAAAAGTACATGATCCACAGCCGAATGGTGTCACATTATAAAAAAGTGTTCTCTGCCAAAGGTAAGTCAGATGATATTGAAGAATCAGACTGTACAAACAAATAAAACATTGTATTTTCTATGAGATGTATGTCACTTTAGAGAAAAGCATCTGCTAAATGAATAAATGTAAACTGTTCTTAAAAATAATATACCTGTATGCTTCCAGTTATGAAATACTGCATGATGCTGCTTTCTGGGGGTCCATCTTTAACGTTGCTCTGCATTACTCGTGGATAGAAATAAACTCTGTATGGTGAAAGGTTAAGATTTGTAAACTTTCTGAAGGGTCATAATTTATTTCACTGTGGCCAGGAGATCTATTTATAAGCATTGAAGACAGAGCTGTCTGTCAGAGGTGTCTGTTTATATTTCAGAACTATGACATTCAAAGTGAAATATTTTCACAATGCTTTGAACTTGAGAGAAAACAAAATTTCTTTGAAGTATTTCAGTGTTAGAGGGGTGCGGTGGCGCAGTAGGTTGGACCGGGTCCTGCTCTCTAGTGGGTCTAGGGTTCGAGTCCCGCTTGGGGTGCCTTGTGACAGACTGGCGTCCCGTCCTGGGTGTGTCCCCTCCCCCTCCGGCCTTACGCCCTGTGTTGCCGGGTAGGCTCTGGTTTCCCGTGACCCCGTATAGGACAAGCGGTTCTGAAAATGTGTGTGTGTGTGTATTTCAGTGTTTTCAGAAACATAATCTGGCTCACCTAACAAGTAAGTAGTGTATCTAGCAGTGTAAGTCACCTTGGTGGATGAGATGTGTGGGCTGACAACACCACATAGAGTTCATTGGAATTCGCTTTGGAGAAAAGCGTCTGATATGTAAATTAATGTAATCTAACCTAAATGGAGTTTGCCACACATTTTTATGAAATTGCCCGTTGTGGTCAGGTTTTCTACTGCAGATGTAGCGACATGTGTTAGGATAAGGGTCTTGAGCTGGACTCTGGCCGTGAGCCACTCTAGACACTATTTACTTATTTATCAGATGCTTTTCTCCAAAGTGACTTCCAAAGAACTCTATGTAGTGTTATCAGCCCACACCCCTTATTCACCAAGGTGACTTACACTGCTAGATACACTATTTACACTGGGTCACTCATCCATACATCAGTGGAACACTCTCTCTCTCTGTCACTCACACACTATGGGGGGAACCTGAACAGCATGTTATCTTTGGACTGTGAGAGGAAACCGGAGCACCTGGAAGAAACCCAGGCAGACATGGGGAGAACATGCAAACTTACCACACTGACTGACTGAGGATCAAACCCATGTCCTCTTACACTATACAACAGGAGCTCTACTCGCTGTGCCGCTGTGCCACAGTGCCGCTGGCTAGAGTGAACACTTGGCTAAGTTCTAATGTGTTATAAAGTGTAGGAAAATGTGTTCTATGTCAGTTTAAATGGTATCTTATAATTATCACAGCTCTTTTCTTTTTCCATGTTCAGTACATTTCAGTATATAAATTGTGTACCGCGTTCTTTTTACCTTTTGAATTATAGCTGTTGGGCTGAGTTAGGACACAAACAAGCCGTTAATCAAAGTGTACAAAAATAAAGTGCTAACAAGCAAACCTTACAAAAGTGGACAGAATGCGAAGGGTAATCAGAAAAAACAGACCTGTTTGTGCACCCTATTTGCTGCAGAAATTTTGAGAAATACTGGTGCTGCACAATCTTTTATACTTACTGGTCTTCTTCCTTTGTCTGAAGAGACTGCATGCAATTCATATGTGTTAGTGCAGGGTAATGAATTGGGTTGTATGATGGTGCCCTGGCGTATAATTCACCTGCAGTCGGATTTGGTCTCGGGAGTTGTGGGTGGGTGTTCGGCCCAGTTTGCCTGTCCGAGGAGTATCTTTTCTCCTTCTCAGTAACTTAGCTGGTGGTGAAGTTTTGCTTGTTTTAGAAGTTATGGAAAAACCACCCAATGACTCGGGATTGTCTTGCGCAACAATTCCCTGATGCCTGCCTGTGTTGTGACAAGTGAGCAGTCTCGCAAATTTGGCAGTGTCCTTGATCGTGCTGATTCATTTATGGCTTTTCCAGAAGTTCTAAAGCCTTCGCAGCCCATACGGAAATCTCCCTCGCTGGGAACAGGAAAGTCTGCAGCTCGGTTAGTCGGTCTTAAAATTGCCACATCCTCACTTGTGTCTCAAGAGCAACTTGTTGCAGCTGAGAAGGCAGATTTTTCTCTTTTTTTCTGTAACTCAAACAAAGCCATCCTTTTTATGACAAGCAACAAACTTACACGATCGCACACCCACACTTAACTACTTGTTGACAAGCCACTCTTACTCCAACCCTAAAACAAAAAAGGGGTCTAAACCCAGAAGAAAGTGTTCCACCACCTTCCTAACTACACCACTTTTACGCTGTCTAAAGAAAAAAATTAACAAGCAGCAAGCAACCAATAATTGTGCAAGCAGTAAAAAAAGTGGTACAGATAAAGAAGGAAGCAAAAATATCACGATACCAACAAGAAGCTAAACAGAAACCCCAACAGAAGTATAAAAATCACACCACAACAGTTTGTTAATCCACAAGCACATTCCCCAATGACTTCCGGGAAGTTTTTTTTTTTTCCAGTATCTGGGATTCCCGCCTTTCCTGGTCCAGTGAATCGATTTTACCTGTACTTGACTGATGTTGTTGGACTCTTGTGAGTCCACTCCATGTCAGGGGGAGGGGAAAACCAAAAAAGAAAGTAAAATGGACACCCGCTGTGGACGTAACCGGCTGAACTTCGGCTGAACTTACAGGGTTATTGGTGTGCAGTTTAAAGTGTATTGCACCGGTACCTGGTGTCATGAACATTTTAGGCACAACTTTTCAAAGATATGAACGTTGTAGAGTTTATTTTTAACAGTATTTTCTTCATTTAAAAAAAAATGATATTGGCTGAAAATTACCTTGCATTTCTACTTGCTGCCACTAGTTGGTAGCAAAATGCATTCAGGAAGTTCTGTATGAAAACAATAGCTGTGACTATATGTTTTTTTCTCTGGTGTAATCCTGTGTTTTGAGTGTTATATAAATCTTAATACATGCTTTATTTGATCATGTTGAAAGCAATGCATGTGTTTATTTTTTCAGCTGCAGTGGACTCGACAGTGCCTAGAAGTGTATGCAGCAGTGTGAAATGTAGGTAGCATTGTTGTGTTTGTGAAATGGATAACCTGCTTTAACTGCAAAGTTTTCATTCAAAAATTAACGAACGTACAGTTTTTGAGCAAAATGGTACATGTAATGAAATTGTTGAGAATTGTGGTAATTTTATGGATTCTTGTCCGTTTAGTTTTATTTCAAAGCTTGCATAGCTCTGCCTGATTTAACCAGTTAGCTCCCTGCCTATGATGAATAAGATAGCTAACTTAATCAGATGAACTTTGTGCATGACTGGAACCAAAACCCTGAGCATGTGTACTCATGAGAACCATGACTGAAGAGCTTTGTAGAACATTATGTATCAGGTGTTTCCAACAGGTACTGGAGAATATTTTTGTGCCATAAGTTACTACTAAACATAGTAAAACTGCAATCTTGAGCAAAATCCTCAAATTGATAGTTATGGCATCTTTTAACAACATTGTATTTTCTCATAGAATATGTATGCATAATACTGTATATCAATAATGTATAATATTTATTTATTTATTTTATTTATGTTTTTTTTAAATGTAGACCGTGACCAGCAGCGAAAAGAGCAGTGCAAGGCGGATGTGGCCCAGTATAAAAGGCTTGTCCATTCAGTTCAGTCAGCGTACCAAAGAAGCAATACAGCTAACACCCAAACCTCCCCTACTAAAAGTGTAAAGGTAAATACCTCAGTCCTTTTTTTTGTGACTGTGCTACTTTGTGGAGCACGGTATTTTTGGCTAATGTGGCATACCCAAGGTTAACATAAGCATTATCTAAAATTCACAAATCATAAGGACTGGCCCACAATTTAAGCTTCCTGTTCTTTCTAAGCAGTTTCAGCATGGATTTCAATGGCGATCTATTCTGTCATACTAATTGCTACTTTACTGATCCCAGTTATAAGGATGGCTTTTTGTCCTCACGTCTGAGAAAAATTTGGCTAGATTTTCCCCTTTGCTACATCTGTTGCAATATATGTTGAAAAAGAAGTACAGTAAATAACTTTAGCACTGCAAATTGAATAATATTCATTCAGTCATTGTCACTAACCACTTTTAGTGTTGAGGGTTGCTGTGGTCATATATTAATGTAGGAAAAAATACCCGATAACTATTTTTTTTTCCTCATTCTCAGGGGTTTGGCACTACTCTACACTGTGTTGTGTATGTGCTCCAGACTTCATTGCTAATAATTTAATAAATACTTTTTGCTGGTATTTGCAGTGGGTTAAGACCAGGAAACGTTTTTCCAGATCCAACATGGCAGCCACATTTTTAAGTGTAACGCAGTGCTTTTGAGTTTAGTGAAAGTTCTGTATGTGGAAGAGAAACTCTGCAAAATTGTTTTCCAAGTTTGACACTGAATTATTAAATCATGTCATTCAGCCAAGCATCATTATTGCAAGCAATAAGGAAGTTCAAACAGTTTCAGAAAAATGAGTGAATGTCTCAGGCTTATGTACCTTAGCAGAGGTATGATTTTCTCATGTATAGATACCGGCATCCAATAATATTGCGATATTGTCATCGCAAGCCAATAGCAAACTAGCCAGCAGAATGTGATTGCGGAATTTGGCTCATTTTGACAATGTATTGCAAAAGTAGCTCTGGCATTTAAGAGAACAAAACAGGAAAATACTTTGGGCGTTCACAGGATAGAAAGGCACACCATGACCAAGTAAACGGATGTCATGCCCTCAATTTGGGACATTCGAAAAATCACTTCATAAACGGGTGTGGGAATGCATTGTATTTTTCTCGTATTTAAACTGTATAAAATGGGGTGTGCACTTAATGAAGATTTGCCCAACAATTTTTCTGGCTCAAACTGTGTCTTAAGAGAATGTTGAGTGTATCAGTCAAAATGTATGCATTATTACGGGATAAGAATATTATTACTGATGCTACTAATGTATTACTGATTCTTCATTCAGGGGCTTCTTTGCCAAATGAGTTTTTATTGTTGTGCTGTGCAAACAATAAGAAAATGATTAGCTGGTTCCTGGTTAGACTGGAGAGTCATTTCTAAGAAGATTAAGAAAATATATGATTAAAGATTCAAGATTCAAGAGGTTATTGTCATATGTACAGTAAACAGTTTGTTACACCATACAATTAAATTCTTACTCTGTGAATCCTCCCAGCAGCTTCAAATTCAAAATTCAAATTCAAATTTTATTTGTCACATACACAACCATACACAGTACAACGTGCAGCGAAATGCTTTATACAGCTGTCCGACATAACAGTTTAAAAAAACAAATAACAAGTACTAAAATGTAAAAAAGTGTATCAAATCTATTTATGCATATGTAAAAGAAAAATATATAAATATCTATAAATAGATGTGCAATGAATTATAAAAATTTGTGCAGCATAAGATGTAGTGCAATATGGTGCGCAACAACTTATGACATAAATTATAAAGACATAAGGAAAAAAGACACAAGACATAAATTACAAATTTACAAAATAAAATATGTGTTAAATGATGTAAAATGTGACCAAACACAATTTATGAGCTGCATATTATTTGAAGATGAAGCCAGATATTTTAGTCATGTTGATAAGTACATGGTCTTTAAGTGGACATTAGTTATGCTTATAATCTTACTTGGAGATAATTCGATTTTAGAAATCTTTTTTTTTTTTTTTTTGCCTTAAGAGAGTTGCAAAAGAAGAACAAAATATTCCATCGTAGTTTCTTCTAGAAGTATGCAGAAATTAATAGGTTGCATTAATACCTCTTCCAAGCTGAATGAATGCTGCTCTGATGTCTCATGGTAGAATAATTTGGTAAGATTAGACATCTTACTTCAACAAGTGTCACTATTTTCTTATCGCAAAATGTTTTATTTTCTTTCTAGGACAGAACATTTTCTGAAATGTCCATGAGGTCATTCTCCAATACCTCTTTCTTTTCCAAGCAAGCTGTGTGTCCTTTCCAGCAAAGCAAGCGAAATGGAAGACCATCAAGTCATTTCAAAGCTGACCTTAGCTATCAAAGTCCAAAATCCCAAAGGCAACCCTCTGTCCAGTCTAGTATCATATCTGGAAACCAGAAGTCCTTTCAGGATCCTGCTCAAAAAACCTACAGTGGTGATCTTCTTCAGAGGCATTCCCATCGCTTCACAGAGAGTAAACCCTTCAGTCCAAGGATGCTAAAATCTGGTAGTAAGTCTTACTTGTCCAAATATCGCTACTATCGTTCTCCTCAAAGGATGGTACCTCAGGAAAATGCTGCCAAGGTGACCCATCAGGATATGCATCACAGGAGGTAGGTTTTAAGACTTTTGAAAGGAGAACGATGGTTAATTTTGAAGATGTTACTTGATAAACCTGTAAGAGAAGATCCCTTTCAGGTCATTTGATTGTAGCATTCTTTCCAGACAACATATGAGATGTATGATTGTTTTTCTTTTTTTAAAACTCCCCCTATGTAGCACACATGTTAAAGTTAATGCTCTTGAGGATGAAAGGAATCTGCTTGGGGTAAGTTGTAATTTTTCAAACTCAGAGGCAAAAATGTAAAGATTACTGCAGCTACTACATAGTATTCTCACTCAATAAATTAAGTTCTGACATGCCCTTGTGAGAAGGAAGACCTGTGTTATATTCACATCCCAGTAATCTAATGGTACTGTAATAAAATAAAATAATAATTATTGCAGATTCTGGAGATGAAGGTGACTAAGAGTTGCAAATCCAATCAAAAGGCTGCAACTGCAACTTAATTTTTTTTTTTTTTATATTAAAGTAATGTTATTTAACCTCAGTTATTAAAATATTCTGTTTTATAGCTATGCAATTTACTGTGGGTAAACAAAAAAACACTTTTTTTTTGCTCTAGGAAAGTGCAGGGTTTGAACTTGGAAAGTTTGCTAGTGGAGTAACAAATTGTCAGGCATTGGGCACCCGAAAATATTAGCAATAATACTCAATTGAGGTTATAGATATTGAGGGGAACATTTGGACTTGCTTCATCACTTGTTTCTACTGCAACCTATAATCCCATTCACGGTGGTGGACAAATAAGGATAGCTCCTGAGACATTTTTATCCAAGTGCATAAAATAGTAAAAATGCCACACTGTACATCTAGAAATATTGACTGGCTGGGTATCTATATCTTCCATAGTTTAGGGGCCCTCTTGAGTTTACCATGAAAATTGTATCTATTTACTCATTACTGCAAGACAGCCTGCATGTAAAGTCTGGATAAAGTTTTATGCAGCTACTCGTGTGATGTACATTGGTTCATGTGGTGGCATGAAACTAACTGTACTTGAGGATCACACGTCTGCGTCTATGTTTCTCCTTCTGCTAATGTAATGGACACATTGTATTTCCTATGAGATGTATGTTGTTTTAGAGAAAATCGTCTGCTAAATGAATAAATGTAAATGTGACTATAGAAACTGTTAATTATAATTAATTGATTCTAATTAAATTGATATTTATTTTTTTATTTTCCTTTGTTTTTGCTTCATTTTTTTTTTCTGAAACAGAAATGTAATGAGCCTGAAAAACCCGTGATTTTAAACTTGACAGAGCTAAAGACTCACTGCAAAAAAAAGATGAACTGGAGAACATTGAATCATTTTGACTCTTCTTCCTGGTAAGTTGGAATACTACTAATATTGTACCTCTACTGCACGATGCTTATACTTTTCCATTATGATTATTTATTATCAAGGTGATGTCTTTGTCTAAGATGATTTACAAAGTCAGGCTTGTACAATGCAATAGTGCTTGCAAGACTGCAGGGTAGCAGTCATATAATGATTATTCATTTTTACCTGATGTTTGGACCTGATGGCTGCTCTGTGACACCAACTCACCCACTACTTCAGCAGCTTAAACACCAAACTATGACACCAGTTCTACGTTGCCTTGATGAGCAGAAAACTATCTCCACAGATTCTTTGTAACACACAAGCATGTTCAGGAGAGGTGGACTGCCACTGATGCTTGGGCCCTCAGTTTGATTATTCTCTATTTCTTCCTGGTTGGGAGTTTTTTCTTGTTTGTTTTCTTCTCTTCATCTGCTAATTGACTTACATGGTTAAAGTTTAGTATATCACACTTTCTTTTTCATTGAAAAGTCTAAGATGAAGTGCTGTCCTGCAGAAAAAAATAGAATCAACCTATAAAAACAATAGTTAACAAGATCTGTGTTATTAAATTACAGATATAATTGAATGAAAGCACAGAGAAATAAATGTGTTAAGACTGATATGAGAAAGTGTAGAAGCTAGGCAGTCCTAAGGTTTCCTAAGACGAGGTGGGTCATGGAATGGTGACAAAGTCAGGACACTGGGAACAGAGTACAGAGGAAATGTGATGAATGAAGAGGATGTTCCACTATCACACCAAGCTTCTTCAGTGGGTAAAGGTAAAGGTGGGGAGGCAATGCTTTCTAGTGCAACTTTTTGAGGAAGACCTGCATGAAAGGAGGAGCAGAAAACAGGAAGACGATATCAGAGTTGAAAAGGTGACATTCAAGTATTGGTCATTCATCCAGATTAAGATGAACAGGACATAATTTTCTGACTTGAGACATAGCAGTTGAACGATAAAAGGCAGTAAGGTGAAAATTTTGGCACAAACAGTATGAAGGTGAGGTGAGAAAAGATACAAATCAGAAAGGGAGGAAAGAAGAGGTCCTAGTACAGATCCCTGAGGTATACCTCTGGAGAGGACATGCAGAGACGACAGTACTGTAAGACACTGAATGATTTGGTAAAAAGATGGGTTTTTCAGCCTGGGACAGCAACTACCATAGTGGTTAGTGCTGTTGCCTTGCAATGGAAACATGCAGGTTTCAGTTCCACTGCCTACTTGTTATGTTTTTTCCAGTCTACATGATCATTTTATTTCCAGGACTAGTGGAATAAAACAGCGTAAGAAAGCTAGTCGATTTTGCTCTGTTGGGATACCATACACGTTAATACTAAACAAATCAATTAAGGAAACGAAAAGCTTATGCAGTTAAAAAATAATACATATTTCAGCCAGTAGTTTTTAAAGAAAACAAGTCACTCATGTGTAGCAGCTACTGTTGCTGTGCTGACTGCTATAAGGACAGTGTCATGAAAGTTAAAGTGTTAAAAGTTTTATGTAACTGTTTCTGTATTTTATGTCTATGGAAAGTTTCATCGTAACCCTGTTACATGGGGAATGGGTGTACTTTTAAATTTAATTTTGCCTCAGTAGCCTATATAATGGGCCAAATATACAAAGCATCTAAAATTATTTCTCGCTTTTCTTTTAGGGAAGAGGAGATTATATACCTTAAATTTGTTTTGGATGTTACAAATGACATCTTATCCAGGGGAATGTATTCTAACAGGTATTTAATTTTACTACCTTTTGGTCAGATTTTGTAACCTTTTCACATTCGTAAATATCGAAGTGGCATGACCTTGATCTCATTTTATAAATAGTGTCCAAAGATGATATAGTTAGATGATATGATTTAAAATGTATTTAAAATAAAATGCAGAAATATAATAAGAAATATATCAGCGTTGCTGTTCCTGCAGTGAGCCACCTCTGTATCAGATTATTAAGGAAAGTGAAAAAATGTGAACCTGCAGATGTACGAATACCTGTGTATATACAGGCAGTCCCCAGGTTACAAAGGTCCAACTTACATACAACCCGTAGTTACGAACCACCCCCTTACTGACCGGAAGTTTTTTTTTTTTTTTTTTCCTCACCCATAAGCGACAATCAGATGAAAACTTAATAATTACACATACACTGTCTGAAACTGCTTGTCCCAAGCAGGGTCGCGGCGAACCGGAACTTAACCCGGCAACACAGGGCGTAAAGCTGGAGAGGGAGGGGACACACCCAAGACGGGGCGCCGGCCCATTGCAAGGCACCCCAAGCAGGACTCGAACCCCAGACCCACCAGACAGCGAGCAAGCCCACTGCTCCACCATGCCCCCCTACTTAATAATTAAGCTTATTGTATTAAAAATTCGAGTTACTGTGCATACAATGGTTAGTAATAACAAACGGGCGCTACTCTGCAACGCTCATCAAAACATTACGTGTCTACAGTGGCTCGTTGGCTCATGGGTGGGGCGCGTGAGCCCAAGGTCGTACAGACTTCCTTCTTTTCAGTCAGACCATGTTGCTGTTAACAGTGTCTTGTGTTACTGTATTTAGCTCTAACTTTGGCACCGAAGCATAAATATGATGCACGTGATGGTGATGCATCAAAGAAAAGTGAAGCGATCACAATTGAAACTAAAGTGGAAAGATTAAAGAGAATGTTGAAATGCCAGTGAACAATGGAAAAGCGAACATTGAAGTTTCTTTAATGTTTTGCAGGCACACACACACACACACACACACACACACACACACACACACACACACACACACACACTGTCCCTCTCTCTTTGTGGAATCTCACTCCAGAACCCTTCCCCCCCACATTCTCAAGCTTACCTTGTTTTGCTTTTCAAGTCGTGTCCCTCATTGTTCCCCAGTCCCGGAACCCATTCGTAATTTGTGGACTGCCTTTATATACTAACACAGATATCTGATAAAATCACACTAGATACCCACCTTACCTAAGTGTTCTGACTTACATACAAAACCGACTGAAAGACAGACTGAGGAACGGAAGTCGTTTACAATCCGGGGACTTCCTGTACAATATGAGTTTCCTGTAATCAGAGTTTCTTATCACAAGGCAATTTTACAACATTAATTGAAATGTAAGATATGTAACCGAAAGTCAACATTTTCTACACTCTGACATTCTGTTCTGCAGGGTGTTTGACCATGTATTCGATCATCACGTGGAAATGAATAAACATCGGCTAAGTAAAGCAAGTATTCATTTTATGAATTACATATTAAAGAATTCAGTTTGCATACATATTGATAAAATTAAATAACTGTGTTGACCATTTTAACTGAACAAAAAATTGCATCCTTTTTTTTCCACAAAACAGGACAAAATGCACCAGATTTTGGAGGTTCTACATGGTGATCTTGAACGTCCTATGAATTTGTTAATCTCCCCTTCAGAGCCTGAAGATAAAGAAAAAAATTTCCCACTTTTGGATGTCCTCCACTGCAAGCAAACAGTTTCTAAAATCAAAAAGGATGACCTTTGTACTGATGTTGTTCTGGAAAAAGTCAATGGGGGACTACAGGATGTTCAGAACAGTCGGGTTTCCCAAGTGGCACCAGATCTCCACTCCGAGAACAGTAACTTATCTCAATGTGGTGAACGTAGAGCAAACACCACAAAAGACACTGAAACAGTACAGAACAATGAATATGATTACATCAAATATTTTAATGTGGTTGATAGAGAAAATCAAGATAATATGGAAAAATTGCGAAATAACTTTGCAAGTTCCTTATTTTTGTCTTGAGGGCCTGGTACCTTTTAGATGATATGGGAAGATAAGTCGGAGCCCTTTTGCTCTTATTTCCTTAATGTATGGTTCTTCACATTTTAAAAGCAAACAAATGGTATTCAAGACTTTTATTTTTATATCTGACTTTTTTGGAAAGCACTTTGAAGACTAAGTTCTGAAAAAATATGAAAAGACTAGCCACAAACAATATTTTTTTAATTTTATGAAATATGTTGGTATTTAACCTGTCCTTCCCAAAACTACCTTTAACTTTGGTTTTTAATTAATTTTAAGTGAAATTTTTAATTCAGGAACTCACTAGTTATTAATGTCAGGATTAGATACCAAAACCCTACTGCTAACCACACCAATGTTTATGCTGTGACTGGTACTGTTTTAGCTAAACAGTTGGGAAATAAAAATATTGTTACTTCAGTATAAATTTGTTGAAACGACATGTTACAGCACGAGAACATTCCTTAAACAGGAATAAGTCTTGCATTATTTTTTTTCGGGTAACTGAAAAATTGCCATGAAATTTGCACTCCGCTGGTGAATATTAATAATACAGTGTAAAGAAACTTAAGGAAAAATATTTCTCTATAATCAGTAAAGTAATGTTATTAATAATGTAATAATATTAGTGTCATGGTCTTGTATGTTTTCAGTCATGTTTGAATAAACTTGTCAGTCCTGGTAACAGATCGACATTTTTCTTCAAAATAAAAATGAACTTTATTGTCATTCCACCTATAGGTTAGTTACACATACAAGAGGACGAAATTTTGTTTCTCCTGGACCTCCGTGCCACATAGCACATACAGTGCAGTGTGTTACAAAAAGATGAGTGCAGTACACACTGGTGACAATATACACAACATACACAGACAATATACACAATACTTGAAAAGTTTTACATATAATATACAGTGCAAAAAAGGACGTGTAGGACATCTATACAGTACAGGACATGTAATTTATATAAGATGATACAGAGAACAGCTTCTTTTGGCATTTGGACATTCGTGTTACAGGTGGATTATCAGAAATGATATAGCTATGGATAAAGGCCGATAGATGCCTTCAAGGAAGTGCCAAGTAAGAAGCTACATTTATTAACGTAAATTAAGGGAAAACAAAATTTGCAAACGATGGAAAATAAATCAGGAGGAAAACTGAAAAATAATGGCAAGTAATGAGGCTAATGAGTGGAACCGTTTAAGTTTAGGTACACAGAGGTAACTATACAAATGAAATGACAGAAGACTGAAATGAAACAAGTGTTCACAGTCAATCTGTGGTAAATGCAGGGTACATATGCCTCTTGGCAGTGTTTCATGCCAGTCTTTCCACAAGGTGCAATAAACAAGGTGGCGATGTTTCCACGGGGACTGAATATGTCATTCTGTGCAATCCTGATCTTGTTGTTCTGTGGTCTGTCCATCCATGTGTATCTGGTGAACCCACGGCAAGGAGTGTGTCCAGGAGCAGAACAGTGTGGTCATAGTACATGCATTACTGACAACAAAAACTGAAAGCCTGCAGTATATCTGGTAATTATGTAACAATGAGTACCGTTGATAAATAAAATCATACATAAATAAATAATGCATTGACATACACAAATGTACCAGTTATTCAAATTATATTCATTATTCATACTAAATGGGAAAAAATCTGCATAGTTATGTCAAAACCTCTTCTAACAGAAGTGTTAAACAAAAAGGTGTGTAAAATGAAGGTAATGAACTGAAAGGTAATTTAGGCTCACATTCTTGTACTGTTGTTTGCCATTATGACATTATTATTTTTTTCCATTCAGACCAAGGTTCAAAAATGATTGAAACACTTTTTTTTAGTCTTACACAAATGTCTTCAGTGTTGAGGAAAGATGGGACCGGGTAGATGTAGTAGTCTTCCTTTTTTGAGATACTTTCTCAAACAGTTCTTTAACTTTATTTCTGAAATTCTTTCCAACTATTACATAGAGAATAGGATTCAAAACACTATTGCTTAAAGCAAGATAGGTGAACACCTGATTGCTTATTTCCAAGGTGTTCTCTACGTCACATCCTCGTAATACGTTGACGCGAAGAAGGATGTGAAGGAACGTTACCAAGTGAAATGGTGTCCAACATAACACAAATGCAAACAGAACCGATAACACCAGGAAAGTGGCCTTCTTTTCTGTGTTCACTGTATTTAACTTCTCCAGCGTTTGGTTTCTTAAGGCCTGGATGATCTTGCACGTGCAGTAGGAGATAATTGACATTGGTATAACGAACCCAATTATAATGAGCAAGATATCACAAGTGAGTTCTACATCAAAGCTTGGATATTTTAAATAGCATGCGTTCACATCATAATCCAAATAATACTCCACCGTCCTAAATTTCAGAACTGGGATGCTCATGATGATACCAAATCCCCAAATGGCCAAGCAACTGAGCTTGGCGTAGAGGGTGCGCCGCATCCTGCCAATTGACATCGTGTGTACCAGTGCAATATATCGATCAGCACTCACCAAAACCAAGAAGTAGATACTGCAGTACACATTAATAATAATGCCCGCGTTGACAAGGCGGCACATTACTGTACCAAACTGCCAATTAAAGCCATGAGCTATGTTTATAGCCCAGAAAGGAAGACAAGCAAGCAGGACCAAGTCAGCAGCAGCTAGGTTACTTAGGTAGAGTTCAGCTACAGTACATGACTTTTTGTGCAGAATGAAGACAGCCAAAACAAAAACATTCCCAGAAATTCCAAGTATACAAATGATCATCATGTACACCGGCTGCATGGTATACAACCACTCCCAGCCTTCAGATGAAGAGCAGTTGCTGGTGTTTGAGTAAGTCCTCACAGGAGGTGTGGATGTAGTTGGCATGAAGTCTGAGGCCATGATCTCTGTGCTGTTGAAGATCATTTGGAAGCTGTCAAGAAATATTTAAATTTAAAATAATATTCTGAGAACAAAAAAGCAAACATGAAAATATCAGGTGTCAGTATAAAAAAAAAACATAACCTTAAAATTTGTAGTTAAGGAACATACAGCAAAGTGAAGTTGTCAGTGTTAAAAAGCAATATATTAATACTCAGTTTTCCCTGTAGTTCATGGCTATTCTGCCCTGTCTTGCAAATTTTGTCTCTGTCTGAATATCTCCAAAGAATAGAAAATTACAGTGTAGTAGTAAAAGAATACAGGCATCCTTCAATTTACATACTCTCTTTTTCAGAAAATTTCGTATTACAGCATTTAGCTTTTGATTTCCAATTTCCAATTTTCAATTTGAATTTCATTTTTTTTTTTCAATATACAAAAAATTAGGATAAGAAAAATGTATTCAAAGCATGTCCAAAAAAAAAATTTTGTGAGTGAAGCAGAAATTCAGTATTGGTCTGTAGTTGGAGTATCTGTATCCTGATCTCTCTGTCTGTTGGTGTATAAGGAATGTAAGAGCCTGTCAGGCATATTGGCTGTGTTTGGGATTGTATGTTAACAGAGACAGCAGAGTAATTAACAGGAAAAATTTAGCTGACAGATTTTCAGATGCATTTGACAGCACTGAGCAGTTTTACAAAGTTGTTCACAATAAATGCATTGTTCTTGGTGGATCCCCACCCAGTTTATTACTCATCTTATGGGAAAATGATTCAATAAAAAGAAGAGTTGGAATTACTCTGTAGCAGTAACTGGCCTTGGATTTTTCCACAGCAACAAAAAACTTCCCTGGAAGTTGCCACAAGGCACCACAAGCAGGACTTGAACCCCAGACCCACCACATGGCAGACCCCAGCTAAACCTGCTGTGCTACTGTGCTCCCTCCTTCAAAGAACAGCACTTGCTAAATGAATGAATGTCAGTGCAAATGTGTTTTATATTATGCTGAAATCATGGGTCGACAGTTCTACAGATGTTTTACAGTATTCTAGTGATATTTTGGAAAATTTGTTTGGTGTGTTAGGATGGGCTCGGAATGCATCATTCTTTTTACTATTTAAAATGATGGGAAATAAGCTTTCAGTACCCAAAATTTTGATATCCATACCATTTTCAGGAAAAGATAAATTTTGTAAATGAAAAGACGCCTGTATAAATTAATTAATTAGCCTGTCCTTCTTGATGATGAGCCTCTAAAAAATAACATATTTTATGTTTGGTCTTTTCCTCTTATTTGTTACTTGTATTTTATGTTGAAATATTTTGTGTTTCAGAAAAACGAACAAAGAATTCCTCAAATTTTATGCATTGGACTACCAGGGTAGAACTGTAATCAACAATATAAACAAACATGATGCAGACGTTTTGCCCTATTGGTTATGGCTCATATTTTCTTTTCTGCTGTTTATATTTGGCTGCTGTTTTTCCCCAAAACAACTTTAAAGCCATCTACAACTGTTTATCCATTTCCACAAGTGGGTAATTTTTACTAGAACAGTTTAAGGTAACTATCTTGCTCTAGGTTATTACAGCAGTAGGTGCCATTCAAACCAGCAACCTTGAGATACCAAGGCATCCACTTTAACAACAACACTATCACATACATTTTGTTATAGTTCATAAACCTTAACAGACAATTTAATGTACTGGGCTAAATTATGATGTAATTTCTTAGTTCCTTATTGGCAACACAGCAAATGTTACACATGTTTATAGGATAAATCAGTAATTAGTACTGAACAGCACTGAGACAATATATATTTTTATTTTCAAAACTTTTAAATTACTTTTACTTTTAACTGAAATTTACAATATTTAAAAGTGTATTTACCTCTTATGACCATATCCAACAATTTTACGGAATACAACTCGCAAGCAAGTCAAAGGATACGTATATTTTTAAGCTTTTATAGACATTGACTTTGAAAATAAATAAATAAATGAATTGACTAAGAATGAAAAGAACTGCAGTCTTAAGTATGTCTTTGCCCTTCTCAGTATTGTTCAGACTTTGAAGGCAGTTATATCTGGATGTGGCCCAGTTTTGATAACCTAAATGCTTGAGGACTGGAGCCAGTTTGCAGATTTACTGTTTTCTACAGATGACTGCTGACTTCACTGATTAGATTTAATTCCGGAGAGGCAACGTCTGTCCCTCCTGCTTCTAAAAATAATACCTTTAACCATGAGATCATGGCATCTGCAACAATTTGATCATTTGTGGTTCTTGTTGGTGCTATCATATGTACCAAAACAAACCTTAAGTTCTGAATATTAAACATATGATTGCCCGAAACAAATGACTTGTTTAAAGAACAACAATGTTTCTCAAAAGAAACAACCATATGCCATATGCTTTGTAGAGGAATACACTTTTGAATCACCTATGACAGCTGTATGACTTTAGCCATTATAAAGGATTGCATATTTATCTTTCTGAGTATTGCATCAGGGTTGAAACAATACACAAACCACAACGTACATGACATGCCTAATGATATGCAATACCAAATTTTCAGTAAAAATGTATTTATTGTATATTTTACCTTTATTATTATTATTATTATTATTTTTAAATCTGAGCCCTTCATTTTTCTAAATGATTCAGCAAAATTCATAACAAGCAACATAAGAAGCTTCCCTCTTGTATTTTACCTGCTTGGACTTTCAAAGCAGCACTTCAAGCAACCTTGAAAAAAAACACTAAATTTTGTTAAAAAGAACCTTTGACATTTTGAAGACGATAAAAAAGGGAACCTCTATGCTCTTGAAGGATTTTATTAAACTGGAATATTTTTTTATCATATAAATAAGTCTTCATACCTTCCTTGATGAGTTTTCACAATGCGTAATTCAACTCGTGCTGTGTGAACTCCCAAGTGAGCAGGCATCGAATGCTGCATGTATAACACACGCAGACACCCTTTATGGAGGAAAAAACCAACCATTAACATGACGTCATGTCCCTGTTCCTCCCTCTCCTTTTTCTTCTCAGTATTTTTAGTATATGTCAAATGCAGCCCAAGGTTTTCCCATTAAAAGACAAAAACTGTAACGGCAACTCTGCCCCCAGCTGATGATTCGCATAACTTTTAATCAGACACTTGGATGAACATCTGAGCTGTTTATATGGAAAGATGTAAACTAATGCCTGTCAGCATCACATTGAGCTGACACTTTTCTCCAAAGGCTCCGGTTCCCCGCGACCCCGTCTGGGACAAGCAGTTCAGAAAATGTGTGTGTGTGTGTGTGTGTGTGTGTGTGTGTGTGTGTGTGTGTGTGTGTGTGTATGTACAGTACTGTGCAAAAGTCTTAGGGACGTAGATGATTTACAAAAATATTTGTTTTACACAGTTAATTAATGTCTTCTGCATTAGTGTCAGTGGGGAAGAGCATATTTTAGATTTCCAAACATTCCTTTTGCAAAAAGTTACAATATTACAGTAAGGGTTTTGTATGTTGTTAAAAAAAGAAAGTATACACACACACACACACACACACACACACACACACACACATACACACAAACACAGTCTGAAAGCACTTATCCCAAGCGGGGTCGCGGCGAACCGGAGCTTAACCCAGCAACACAGGGCGCAAGGCTGGAGGGGGAGGGGACACACCCAGGACAGGATGCCAGTCCATCACAAGGCACCCCAAACAGGACTTGAACCCCAGACCCACCAGGACAAGCAGTTCTTGACGATGGATGGTTACTAAACTTTGTAGGAAGTTTATTAATTAAGAGCATTATTTTTGGAAGCATTCTCACTTTACAGCTTTTTTCCCCCAAGTGCCTAGAAATTTTGCACAGTACTGTACATATATACACACATACATATCTGAAACCGCTTGTCCCATACAGGGTCACGGGGAGCCGGAGCCTAACCCAGCCACAAAGGGCGAAGGGTTGGAGGAGGTGGGGAAACACCCAGGATGGGACGCCAGTCCGTTGCAAGGCACCCCAAGCGGGACTCAAACCCCAGACCCACCAGAGAGCAGGACTCGGTCCAACTACTGCACCACCGCACCCCCCTTTGTATATATAAATTATAAAATATTAATATAGTAATATTAATAATAATATGAAAATAATATAGATAATAAATGATATGATATTAATATTAAATAGAAGACATACTGTATATATCTTTTCTCCTAATGTAACGCACAGATTGTATTTTCTCTAATATGTACGTCACTTCGGAGAAAAGCATCTGCTAAATGAAAAATAGTAAATGTAAATATACACCTGAGAATTTAACTGGAAAAATTTAGGGTGAGTACGTTGCTCAGATGTACTACAATAGCAGGTGTGAATTGAACCTGGGAATAATTTTGTAAGACATCACCTCAAACCACTGTGTTATCCAGTCACTTGTCAGTACTATCATATACAAAATTATTTCAAAATTTAAACATTTTTAAAAGACAAGTTTGCCTCCAAACCACAAAGGACAGACCACATTTCCTTACTTCTCAAAGAAATCAAGTTACAGCACTGAATTTTTACTGATGTTATATGTTGTAACAATGACAGCATTAATGTATTGCTTTAGTGCAGTTTGTGTTTTATTTGTGAACCACATATAATTTTCCCTAAACAATAATCTGGCTATGTCTTCAGATACAGGCGGAGCTGCATGGTTTAATCTATGAAATATTTTCCTTCTTTGTTTTACATGGCAACTGGATTTGACCTTGGGTTTAAAAAAAATGCTAATGAAAATTAAATGATAAATACATATGTTTACAAAATGGGAAATAATCAGCACAGTTATAACTGTTTTATTTACACTAAAATGTCCTACAGCAAAATTAAAAGCCCAAAACCTCAGGATCTATTAAAAACATTTTTCGCATAGCTATACTCTGCCAAGTAAAGTTTTAATGGACTGCTTATTTATAAATTGAGCTATAATATATTTTAACACTTACTTCGCATATGAGATGCCAGCGTGCTTCTGGTAGCAACAGCTGGTTTTCTTCATGTCCAATGGGGTGATGTGGGGGTGAGTGTTTGAGTGTTCTGTAGGAAAACAAATTCAACTGCCAAAGAACTGTGGTGACAAAGTCTGGAGAAAATTAACCCTCGGCACATCTGGACTTCTACAGTTTCCAATAAGAGATCCTTTTAGGCCTTAAACTAAACACAATAATCCATTTGGTGTAAATATCTGTTCCGGTTAACAGTCTGATATAGAGGGAAACAATAAATGATTTCTTTAATTTTTTTTTATATGAAGATAAAGCTCATTTGGTGAATTAGATTAAGGAAAGAGAGCTCTTTACAAAGACTTTCCGTGAGTTTTGTGTGTACTCTGCCTTGAGAGCCTTGGCTCAGATGGTGAAAAATATTTATCCAAAGCAAAAGCAAATGACCATCTGTCAGCTGCGAATTAAAACGTTTTTTATTTGTCCACTTTACTGCAAACTGAACGAGTTAAAAGGTTCATACTATGTGATTTTGAAAGGGCTAAGAGTATTTTCCGCGACATTAAAAGATGATCCACTGTAAATCATTCATGTGAGGACGCTCATAACGAAAGCAAAATAAAACACTTACTTTCATTAAAACCGTCATGACGTCAAAGTTCAACATTATTCCTGTATGCTTTTTGCATCTTGAATATTTGTACATTTCAAATAATATTTGCGGTTGTCATGGAAACCTTGAGTCTGACTGCAGTCTTTCCTTCCATTGCAAAATGCGTGCATCATATTTTCCAAGGTATAACTCAGAGCAGGAATCTGTTTAGACAACAATTAAGTATCTTGAAGTTACACCTGACGTCAGGTATAACCTGTTTCTGAATCTGAGGAGCACAACCTCCCACTAAGAAAAAAGGTTAAGGGATAAGATATAAAAGATGCAGAGAGAAAATTGTACCATAATTAAATTTTCCTTACCAGAGTGAAAAGTGGTCATGGGGTGGTTGTTTCAAAATGGACTAAGGAATGTGAAAGGGCTTCGAGGTTTTGGGAGGAGCGCTAGGACTTCATGGCTGCAGTTACTTAGTGACGCTTGGTCTAAGGCCTACCATTGAGTGAGGGAGCTTCTGTTGATCTTGACATGTGGTTCAGGGACCAGTGCAATTTTTTGTGATGATTTGTTACACCTATATAATGAGTAAGGCAAGCAAACAAACTGAGAGCTCATTACGTTTAGGGATGTGAGTGGATCGATACAGATGGGCGAGAGTGCTCAATCAATATTTCCATGTACTGCCATTGAAATTGGCCTTGAGACAGCGATGTTCTCTCGGTTAATGGTTAATGGAAGAGGGGATTCCAAGGTGGAGAAGTACCCCTTTCTCCACTACTTGGCCTAGGGCTCCATGCCAGTAACCATTCCTGGGGAGCAGTGAGGAGCTCTGTTATCATCCTCTAGAAGGAACAGGGAAATCTATGAGTAATAATTAATATGTTTCAAATTTGATTGAGCCAGTACAGGAATAAAAGGTGTGTTAAAGAGACATGAGCTAAGAGGCAGTTAGTAGTAATGCTTAATGCAAATGCCTTTGGACCCCCAAAGTCACGGGTTCAAGTTGCACCTCCAGCAGTAGTACTGGTGAGCAAAGTACTTACTGTGATATTACCCCAGTGTATAAATGGGTAAATAACTGTAAGTACCTTAATGCTGTAAGTTGCTTTAGAGAAAAGTGTCAGCTAAATGAATAAATGTGCATGACTGTTAAAATGTTGTGGTCCAGTGATTAATTTTTACATTCATAATGACATCATGAACATGTCATAATATATAACATGACAGGTCGTGACAGCTATCAGAACTCTTGACCTGGTACGAAATACAATATCGTAAAAAAAATTATAACAAGGTGCAACAAGAATTTGTCATTTTTAATACAAGTTTTCATGTCATGTTATAGGAACATAGGAACAGAAAGATAATATCAAAACAAAGCCATGCAATGAAGGGCCTTGGTAGAAGGGGCTGCATAAATATACTGTATTCATTTATTAAATACATTTTATTTATCTATGCATTGCATTTATTTTCTCATGTCTTATTATTTCTTAAATCTATTTTTTGAAATGTATCTGTGTTATATAAATAAATAAATTTAATTATTGTTAGACAAAGTAATGATGGATTTACATGCCAAAGTTTTAAAAAATCTTTTTTTTTTTTAAATTTTATTTTAACTTCAGAGATTTTTCTTGTTGAACCCACTTCATCTCTTTTTCCAGTGTTTTTCACTGAACTGTTTTGCAGTCTGAACACTAACCACAAGTTAAACTGCAAGGCTTTGCTTTTGCCCTCTAGAAAACACTTATGGCAAATGTGGATGGTTCTTCCATTATGATGGAAAAAATGTCTTTTGCTCAGAAGAAATGACGTTGTAACTTGGCACTGGAAACAAGGATATAAAACTCCCACATAGAAACCAAGATGTAACAAAAACATTTAATTTAGGTTGCGGGTGTGTAACTGTCTGAAAACAAATTATTTTTATTAACCTAGCACTGTTTTCAATGTGAAAAACTGCAGAAATCAGACAAGTGACATAATCCGTAATTTATTGTTTAACAGAAATTTCAGCATTAAAATGTCTACTTTGATTTAACCATATTTAAAAATGCAACTAGTGCAGGCCCATGAATGTTAAAGTGATGCCTGACAACCAGACACTGATTTTTTTTTTTTTTTTTTTTTTAAAATCATATCTTTGCACTTATGAAGTCAGGAGAATGAACACAAGGATGGATTTGTGACGGACCACACTATGTACAATACCATGTACTAAATGATGAAGGAAGAAAAATAACTGTAACTGAAAGGAGATATTATGTTCTTATTGATACAATTTATTAAAAAAGTACTGTATTAGAGGGGTGCGGTGGCGCAGTGGGTTGGACCGCAGTCCTGCTGTCCGGTGGGTCTGGGGTTCGAGTCCCGCTTGGGGTACCTTGCGACGGACTGGCGTCCCGTCCTGGGTGTGTCCCCTTCCCCCTCAGGCCTTACGCCCTGTGTTGCCGGGTAGGCTCCGGTTCCCCGTGACCCCGTATGGGACAAGCGGTTCTGAAAATGTGTGTGTGTGTGTGTGTACTGTATTAGACTAAATAAATACATCTTCATATTTATTTTGTATAAAGTAAAACATGTGTAATGAAACTTCAGTCAAATGGCAAATTACATACTGAATATTTAAATGTGTTTTATTACAGGTAGTAAACAAAATAAAGAAATAAAACCTCTGAAAAACTGCTGAAAATCGAAGAAACTTTATTACAAAGGCAGTTTAACAACTAAATCACATTAAATTGAATACAAAGCGAATTGGACAGAACAAGGAAAAAATATTAGAACAGGGTCAAAAACTCACCAGCAGAAACAGATGGATACGCAACAGGATATTTACTGTAACCACAAAATACTGGGCTCAAATTACTACACAATCAAATATATACTCTGTGGCCCCGGCTCTGGAATAACTGCATACTGCGGGGTTATTTATAAAAGGGCTGCCTTTAAAAAACTGAGAAAACACACAGCTTGAAGTAATGAGCACTAAGATTGCAGCCCTGAGCTGTGATTTTATCAAAATACTATGTTCTATATCTGTATCATCTTTTAACATTTATCTTATATCCAGATGGGTTTTTCTTTGGGTAAAACCAAAAAATGCCATTAAGCAACATTGTCAGGTTCCACTTTTAAATATCATGATGGTTTTATAATGCTGTGGGTAGTCATTTTTTGTGAATAATATTTATTTTTTATGGGTAAATAATAATGGATAATAAATGGATAACAGCATACAAATCTAACATTTTTAACCCAACAACTTGCCTTGGACAAATGCATCAGCTAAATAATGGTTAACCAATGGACTGGAATCTCATCCAGAGTGACCCACCCCCACCCCCACCCCCACCCACCCAAACCATGTACACAGCGGTTCCTGGATAGGAACCACCGCCACCACAACCCTGACTTAAAAGTGGCATTTTCGCTCACAAAGCAGTTTTTTCATATCCATAAATGTAATTTGGACAATCTTCACAAAAGACATGGGAGAACAGCATCTTATCATTTTGAGAGTTTCAGCAAGTAACAGCCATTGATTTACGTAAATCAGTGGGTTGGACTGCAGTCCTGCTGTCCAGTGGGTCTGGGGTTCAAGTCCCGCTTGGGGTACCTTGCGACGGACTGGCGTCCCGTCCTGGGTGTGTCCCCTCCCCCCTTGGCCCTACGCCCTGTGTTGCCGGGTAGGCTCCGGTTCCCCGTTACCCTGTGAGGGACAAGCGGTTCCGACAACTAAAAGAGCAGTTGTTGTTATTATGATTATTGTTATTGTTGTGGCTGTTGTTTTACTGTAGGGATGGTGTACTGTTCTTTGAAGGTCTCATTTAATGGTCTGTAAACACAGGGCTCATTTGTTTTTTTCTTTTTTTTGACCAGGGACAGTTGGTGGTGTAGTAATTAGAGCTGCTTTAAACCCAAAGGTTGCAGGTCTGAATCCCACCACCTGCTATACTTTAGCAAAGTACTACTCTAAATTGCTCTAGTGAGCGTAAGTTTCTTTGGAGAAAAATGTCAGCTAAATGAATAAATGCAAGATTCATAATTTTCTGTCATCTGTCCATGCAACATTTTTTCAAATAGGCTTGGTCATACAAGGTCAGTCTGGCTCTTTTTCGTCTCTTTTTCAGCGAGTCAGCCCTATGTTTACAGACGACAAAAACACCCTCCCAAAAGTCAAACATGTTGGAGGTTCTTTATGCTGTGGGGTTGCTTGGCTACCTCTGGTACTGGGGGCTTCAGATGTTTCCATGGAATCATGAAATATTAGGACTGCCAAGAAATTTTTAAGCAAAATGTCTAATCCACTGTTTTGAAACTGGGTCTCAGCTGAAGGTGTTGGGCCCTCTAGCAGGATAATGACCCAAAACATTAATTCTAAACACCAAGGAATGATGTAGAAAGCTAACTCATACTTAAAAGAAGCATTTTGAGGACATTTTAATTTGAAAAGTCTGGGCGGCTAAATAATGTTTCCGGGGTACCAAAAATTTTGTCCAAGCTCTTTTTTTTTCCAACAGAAAAACATTAAGCTGATGCTTTTTGCCAAAGCAACTCACCCATTTATACAGGTGGGTAATTTTACTGAAGCAACTTGGAGTAAGTACCCTTCTCAAGGGAATTACAGCCAGAGGTGGGAATCAAACCTGTGACCTTCATGTTTAAAGGTAACAACTCTAACTACTGCGCAACCAGCCATCCCAAGCTTTGAGGTGTTTTTTCATTTATCTGTTTTAGTTTTACTTGGACGATTACACTAATAAAGCAAAGAGTACATTTTTTCTGTTTCTCTTTAAGAGATACAGTAAAAATCACTTGGGTGCCAATAAATTTGAACACAACTGCACACCCAGCAGACAGTTGGCGCGTGCGGTCGCAGGCCCAAAGGAATGTGCTAGTGTCCATAGTGCCAGCTCACAGCCGGATGTGAGCGAGCACTAATTTATGTGGGTGAACAAAGAATGGTAACAAGAGAGCGATTTAGAAGTACTACGATCTGTTTTAATGCAAGATCTGAGAAAGGATCACATTTCCTAAATCTGTGTACCTGAGTATTACAATGTTTAACCTGCAGTTAGCTACGTAATGATGCGTTTCAAATTTTCTGAGATTAATCGAGAAGGAATATCTTCTGTTAGGTTACTCAAAAAATGATGTTACAAGTGATATACTTAATATTCTGTGCATAATATTAAATTTCTAATTAACTCTATGCTTAGATGGTCAGCCTTATTGATGTATGGTCCCAGCAACAGATACTGGCCTCACTGCTTAGCTATACAAGCATATCTATATCTGAGGTAGATGACAGTAAGTTGGAAGTTGTTGTTTTGTTACACAATTATCATAAAGCTGTTGCGCACATGTTGGTAATCTGCCTAGAGCAGTTTGTACTCAGACCTGTTTAGTGAACATCACCAACAAGTATCATTTGGTTACTAACAATAAGATTATTTATGTTCATCAGTTATTGGGCCATAGATGTATAATGTAACTACACGTCTGCCTGCAGCTCAGTTGCCACCTAAAAACTGGAACAGACGAAAAAAATCTACATTACAAGGTTTGCACCTTGACCCTTCACGGTGAGCAGGTGAGTACGAGATAAGGCTGTGCAGCAAAGCCGCACGGAACGACATTTTCGCACGTTGTGGCACGGGAGTCGCTGGACACGGCCCATGCAGCAAATGCGCAGAGCCTGAGGTGACGAACACGACCTGTTGCACCTTGTTAGCATAAGAGGAATTACGTCGTGCTTTTTAAAGCTCCTTACGCCGACTTTCGACATCGCTTAAGAATGATCGTAAATACAATTTAAATTCACCCTCTTAGAGGACACTATTCGCTGGACGTCTTCGCCAAAAAAAAAAAATACAGCAATGATTTTGTTATCAATACAATGCTTCGACAACCCCAACTTCGTGTGAGACAGACAGCTTCCTGTTGTTGGATATCTAACAAACAAAGTATTACGTAGTTGTTATGTAAAAGTGATATTTTTATTTCTTATTTTAGCAGTACTGTTAATTTGAGTTCCTCGAGTCGTTGTTAAAGTATTCCGACATTGATTTCGTTGTTTAATTTTAGCGGTTGCGTTGGCTAGTAGCTCCGCTATGTGTCGACATGCCATGTAAAGTTATTAATATTTGGTTACTTACGGTTGTTATTCTGTTTCTCTGCTCTCTGTATGTATTTGGATACCGGCGCACGGTTTGATGACGTATTTGGGAGAACTTTTTCTCGAACTTTTTGACGAGCAGTCTTTCAGAGTACGAAGTTAAAGTGCTTTTCAAAAGTGTCGCCGAAGCCGAAGGTGTCGATAACGCGCTTGTTGTCGAACTCGCAGTTCGCACAAAACATGATTTGTCTCTTACAATAATGAGGCGCGTGCGGCCGAACGGAGAGGCCACGTGGTGTCGGAATGTGCGGCGTCCCCCCGCGGTTTATAGTTTCAGGTGACTCATCGCTCTGAAATCACTGCCATTTGTGTGTCACTCCTCTATGGCCTTTTAAATAGTGCTTTTCAGAAGCCACTGGCAGAACCGGACGATTCATTGTGGTTTAAATATTTCTTCTCGACTGCTAAATTTAAATGCAGGCTGTTCAAGGCTGCGTATCGTATGACTGTTGCGTGTCTTAAAAGTAATCAGACGTGTCTGAATTTGGGTTTACTAATCGATTACTATTTTTGTTTACTGCTCACTCACTGTCATTGTTTTTTTTTTTGAATCACTACTCACTGGATAAATAATGTAGTTTTCCCGAACATGCAGCGATATGTGTGGATGTCAGCAGTCATCCGTTGACAGCTGTCAAGAAGATCGCGGAGGTTTTGCGGGAATGTTTGCTGCGTGACGTAAATAACTGACCTGCTACGTATTTGGTTTACTGCTTTTTGAAATCAGTGCAATTTTCAAGGTTTGATTTCTTTTTTCTTTCTGGGTTGTGTTAGGTGTTTAGAACCAGGCAACATTATTATTATAGGAAGCGGAGGCCACATAACTTGGCCCAGCCGGTGGGGGGGGTGTGTTTACCGGGAAGTGATCAAATTAAAGATTAAAAGATGCCCTTGCCGTTTGGATTAAAACTGAAAAGGACCAGGAGATACACGGTCTCCAGCAAGAACTGCCTTGTGGCGCGAATTCAGCTGCTCAGCGATGAGTTTCTGGAATACACGCTTTCCGTGGAGAGCACCGCGCAGGAATGCCTGGAAGCGGTCGCGCAGAGGCTGGAGCTGCGCGAGGTGGGTATTATTACCATGCCATGTTGATGTCGTTGTCGTTGTCGTCGTCCCCCCCCCCCCCCCCCCCCCCCCCCAATACATTCATTGATTGAGGTGTCTTGGAAATCGAGCCGAAGTTCTGTACTGCACCTTTTTGTTTTGCCTCAAGTGACTGCAACATTCCAGATTGAGGATATGAGCTGGGTTTTCAATTTACGGGCACAGTTGGGACCGTAATCGCAACTTGATTTGTTCGTAAATCAGACCGCTGGGACACATAAGGAAAAGTTAACTGTACAAACAGATCTCGAGTTACGAACATCCGACTTACGTGAAACCCGTGATAACGAACCACCCCCGTGAAGCGTATTATAAAAAAATTCTAGCTACTTCGCAAGGCGGATCAAAACATTGCGTGTCTATAGTGGTTCGTTGGCTCGTGGGCCCGAGGTAGGACAAAGACTTTGTTCTTTCAGTCAGAGGACGTTGCTGTTAAGTGTCTCGTGACATGTGTTACTGGATTTGGCTTTTTTTTTTTTTTTGTTCTTACCCTCTACCGTAGGACCAGCGTAAATGTGAAGAAAAGGGAAACGATCACAATCATTGAAAGGAAAGTGGAAATAATAAGCGATCGGAAAAAGGTGAAACGCCTATTATTGGAAAAGCGTTAGGCTACGTTCCCTCAAGGATTATGGCAATTTTAAAGGACAAAACAAATATAATGGAGCATGTAAAAGGTTCTGTCCCGATGTCTTGCTATTATAAATACTGTAGTTACATTTTTATTATTATTATTATTATTATTATTATTATTATTATTATTATTACTGTATTATGTTAGATGTTTTAGTGTGTCTGGAAGTATTTAATGTGTTTTATGCATAGAAAGGTACACTATAAGACAAACAGTTGACTAACCCTAACCCGACATTAGATACATACTGTACCGGACTGTTTCGACCTGCATACAAATTCAATTTAAAGACAGATTTAGGAATAGAATTTTTAAAAAAGTGTGAATAATTAGCCCCCCACACACACACCTGTTTTGCAGTAGTAAAATGTGCAATGCAGGGGTTATTTTCATAACTTAAGTCCTGAATTGAACCACATTCACTTAACAATACAGTAATACTGTATGTGTAGAGTATCTGAGATCAGTCCAGCTCTCAGTTGTCTGAAAAGTCATGTCCAAAATAGCACAGGTTTATGTCTAGTCTGCGGTATTTTTTTGTTTTGGCTACATTGGGATGGCATGCCATTGCTTAATTGCTTATCCACTGAGTCATCACTTCATGTGGACTTGCAAAACGTCACAAGGTAAATTAGCAAACAGTAAAATGTAGGAGTTATCTCTACCAGGTCACTGGGTGGTGCGGCATGGTCGGTGCAAGCAAACAAATGTGTTGCATGGTGTGTTCAAATATTTGATGAACACATGAACTCTTTATCGTCTGTGTTCACCGTGTTATTAAAAAGTCATCAAAGTCGATCCATAGCCCAACATGTCAGCTACCAGCATTCATACAAAGTGTATTTGATATTATGGATCATGGTTTCTTTTTCTCAAGTTATCAAGAGGCAGTGTTTTGAAAGGGAGTGATATTTGTGCAAACTTTGTGTAATTATCCAATAATCATGTACTGATTGAAGGTAGGGCGTTACCAACCTGACTAAGGATACATACCCAACACTTGTGTACAGTGCTGATGATTCAAGTGATCAGCTAAAACATAGAATGGTTTGATATTATGTTTTAAATGAAATTTCTGGAAATTATATAATGCTTAGATTTCAAATCAGCACTTGTATGTAAACCTCTCATTTTGAAGTTATGGAATTTTGAATAATGGGGGAAGCTAATTTGGGCATCTGAAATTTTTTAAATTTACATTATGCAGTTATGGTAGGAAGTGTACTGTGCTCTGTATGCCTTCAGTCATATGCACTGGAGTACTGCTGTAATATTAAAAAGAAAAATCATTGGTAAATGTGCTTCACAGACTTGGCAGAAATCTTTGGTCTAAATATAGCATGTAGCATAGCAGTTAGTCGCTGCCTGGCACTTGAAGGACCCAGGTTCAAATCCCACTGCAGTACCTTTGAGCAAGATATTTTCTCTAAACTGCCCCATAATAGTTATTCAGCTTATAAATGGGTGAATCAGTGCAAGTCACTTTGGAGAAAAGCATCAGTTAAATAGAAAAAAAAAAAATCAAAAAGTTAAATTTACCATCTGAAAGTAGAAAAGTTGACCTGTAGGAAGTGCCATGGAAAATTTAAGTAGTTACATTAACATTTATTCATTTAGCAGACACTTTTGTCCAAAACAACGTACAACTCAGTAAAAGTACAACTTATGCATTACATTAAGAGAGAGAAAAATAGCTGCAGACGCGTGACTCAAGTAAACCTAGTTTAACCTAGTTTGTATTTCTTTAAAACTGTGCATGTTACACACACACACACACACACACACACACACACACACACACACACACACACACACACACACATTTTCAGAACCGCTTGTCCCATACGGGGTCGCGGGGGAACCGGAGCCTACCCGGCAACACAGGGCGTAAGGCCGGAAGGGGAGGGGACACACCCAGGACGGGACGCCAGTCCGTCGTAAGGCACCCCAAGCGGGACTCGAACCCCAGACCCACTGGAGAGCAGGACTGTGGTCCAACCCACTGCGCCACCGCGCCCCCTGTGCATGTTACACTCATGCTAAATCCATGTAGTCAATATTTCTTTAAAAAAAAAAAAGTAACCGGTGACAGACAATCTGGGGCCCTTTTGGGATATTTTTAAAAAATGTGAAAAATTATAGCAGGTTTTAGAATTTTCACAAATGCTGCACTGCTGCATCTCTGGCTACCTGCTTGTCCCCATCAGAAAGGAGCCAAAATCTAGACCCTGTTAGTTGTCAGTCTTGGTTCCAACATGTGAATTAACTCTGTCCCTCTTTCTCAGAACATATCTTTTTAGGCCCTTTTCCCTCCTGATTTCTGAAAACCTTTCTGAGATTTTAAGTAGGGATAGCTTGTAGTGTAGTGTTAGAGCTGCTGTCTTCAGACCTAAAAGGTTGAGATTCGAATCCCACCTCCAGTTGTAATACCCTTAAGCAAAGTACTTACCCACCCAAGTACTTATCAATGCTACTTGCTGTGCCACCGTGCTACCCCTACCCTACCATACTGGGGTGGCACGGTGGCACAGCAAGTAGCATTCTTGTTTCACAGCACCTGGGTGGTGCCAGAGGATGTGGGCTTGATTCCCCCCTCAGTCATTGTGGACTTTGCATGTCCTCCCTGTGTTTGCATGGATTTACGTCAGGTGGTCTGGTTTCCTTCCACAGTCCAAAGCAGTGCTGGGGAGTCAGAAACAATTCCTGGGTGACTGCAGTCGGTAAAAATGTTCAGATTAAATGTATTGTATATGTCGATGTATAAGTTGATCCAACGTGTAAGTCAGCCCCCAAAAATTAGAGATGTAATATAGGCTTAGGCCTATATTTGCCGGGTAAGTCGATTCCCAAAATAATGTGCAACTTCAGGTAAATTAATAAATATAAATGTTAGTGCCTGACCACCAACTACTTTTTAGGCTCTAGATCACCATGATCCTACACTGAACAAGTGGTTATTGATGAAGGATGCTCTCTACCAATCACACCTGTTTTTTCCTGTTCTCGTTAATGGCAGTTTCTGGGCGACCACTATGGGGCCGATTGACATATATCTTATTAAAGTTCTTTACTTGTCACCTAATACAGCTGGCATCTATGTAGGCATGCTGTAGGGGTATCCTCTTCCTCAGAAAATTAAATTGCACAAAGATCAGCATGTGACTGAAGCAGATGGTGGTGTAATTTTTTCATTCACGTGTAAAGTTGTGCAGTAGATCCCACTTCTACTTCCAATACTGCATTTTTAAATATTGTCTGTTATGTGTTGTTAATATCAATTTAGTCATTACTTTTATGACCCTTGCAATATCATAATTCACCTCAATATATCAGACAGATGGTATTACTGAAAACTGTAAAACTGTTTATTTCTTATCTCCCCCCACAGGTAACTTATTTCAGTCTTTGGTATTTCAACAAGCAAAATCAACAAAGATGGGTTGACTTGGAAAAGCCCCTGAAAAAGCAGCTGGACAAGTATGGTGTGGAACCTACGGTTTATTTTGGGGTTGTGTTTTATGTGCCAGATGTGTTCCAGCTTCAGCAGGAAATAACAAGGTGAGCTTCATTCATCAATAAGTGTTCTTATTTCTTATGGCTTTTAAGTTATAAAAGCATATTCAGGAGCAAGTCTGTGATTTATAAAATATATTGAATTTCCTCTTCCAGTCTGGTATATGTTACTGTAAGTATCTTCCATCCTTTTACAGGTACCAATATTACCTTCAACTCAAGAAAGATGTTTTGGAAGGGCGTATACCCTGTTCCATAGAACAAGCGATTCGTTTAGCAAGTTTAGCGCTTCAAGGTAGGGTAACTTCAGGTGTACACAATAAAGCTGTGGCAAGATGCTTGAGGCATTTTCTCCAAGCCATAGATAGCTGATTAATGTCTAATTATTGAATTGTTATATAGTCATTAGCAAACTTTACACTACCAGTGTTGGTTGATTGTCCTCAAGTATTTTCTGGAATTCATGGTTGACCTTATGATAGCAAACTGGCCAGGCCCTAAGGCAAAAACAGTCCCAAACCATAATGCTTCCACCAGCTTTACAGTTGGGATGAGATTCTTTTGGTCAGAGGCAATTCTTGGTTTTTGCTCAACCTGACTTCTGGCTTTGTGGCCAAAGAGCTCTGTCTGCCTCATCTGTCTGAGCATATTGGTCCAGTAGTCCTGATCTTCATGTAGGTGCTGTCTGGCGAACATCAGTCGGGCAGCTATTTCCTTTTGACAGTCAAATCTTCTTCCTTCCTGATCTTGCTTATAGGGCAAGGTTGTGCAATCTCTTTTGGATGGTTGACTTTTTGACACTTTGACATTGACCAAGGCAAGACTTACTTGTAGGTCCCTTGATGTTTCTTTGGGGTTCTTAGAAACTGCCTGCAGCATCTTTCAGTCAACTCTTGGGCTGAACTTTGTTGCATAGCCTAGCCTGGAGAGATTGCCAGTGGTTTGACGTTAACCATATTATTATATTTCAAGTCCTGACCTTTGGTCGTTACATCTAATAACGACCACTCCATCTGCAGTACAGTAACATCAGCTGGCAGCACTTTATTATTGCAGTAATGTCCTCATTGGCTGTTTTGGATCAAACTTATCTATGACTACCTGTGTATGTTACAAATATGGTCATAACTGATTTGGGTTACAAAAGTAAGAAGCTTGGGTTTGAGATCACTGCTGTTCAGCATTCCATTAACAGAATTAATGTTCACATATTTATTCTACAGGGACCCCTAATTAATGAAAAGAAGATTACAGTAGTTTTGTGGTGTGGCTCAAATTCTCACAACTTAAAACATCTGGCTTTTCCCTTCATTCATATCTTTTAATGGAGTCTTCAGCTGGTTTCAACTGGGGACCCTTGGTGCTCATTCCTTGGATAGGTTGATTCTTCTAAGTAGCTTACTGTTGCATATCAGACATTAGTTAAATGTTATTATTGTTAATAACAAAAATGATGATGATGATGATGATGATCTGGACTCCAGTTTTTCTTTCGGTATTTAATTTCATTTGAATACCAGAATGCTTGGTGTTAAGTCATTCTAGAACTTATTTGTGTTTTCTTTGTGCTTATGTTTTTTTTTGATTGGAATTAACAGAAAACATGTTCTTTGTTTTAATTTATATTCAGCTGATTTTGGTGACTTTGATCACTTTGACTCCCAAGGCTTCCTGCAAAAGCTTGTGCTTTTTCCTGTTGTAAGTATGCTGATAATTTATAGTGATGGTACACCCAAGATGTATGATGCATTTCACACAGTACTTGTTTTAGGACCTTTATGTATGATGACAGTAATGATATTTATGTAATTGTTGTGTCAATTTAATTAATTGTTTTTTAAGGGATGGATCCAGGATGAAAGAGTGCTGGAAGAAGCCACTCAAAAAGTGGTCTCACTGTATCAGAAATATAGGTATTAATATGTCACTTTAATAATTCTTTTGAATAATTTTTACTACATGTTTTCTTTAAATAGCAGATTTGTAACTAATAAATGGGTAATGATACTTTCAAACAATGTAACCAAAATTTAACAAATCAGTGTTGTGATAGAGACAGTAGAGACTGTTCTGTGTTGTCCTCCTGCCCCGTCCGCTTTCCAGAGGATTGTTGTCTGCAGAAGCAGAAATGCTCTACATGCAGGAAGTGGAGAAGATGGAGGGTTACGGTGAGGAGTGTTATCAAGCAAAGGTCAGATGAAACAGGATTCAAACCACATTCACTAAAACCGTGTAGCTGGAGTTCGCTCCTTGCTGGGTCCTCCTGAGGAAGATCAAACATTTCTCAGTAAAGTGCCTAAATTTATTTTTTATTATTAACTTCAACCATATTGTATGTTTTCCAAATATACTTTCATACTATAGAAGTAGTATCATGCCGCAGCTGGACTGCCATCATCGCCGTAGTGGTCAGCAGGCTAATGTACCTTTATAGATAAACAGGAAGTGATTTTTTTTTTTTTTTTGGTTTGTTCTTGTCATTGTCCCAACCACAGATTTGCATTAATTACATTTACATGTATTTATTTACCTGATGCTTTTCTTCCAAGCAACTTAGTTTTTTACTTATTCAACAAGAACAAGCTAATGTTTTACTGGAGTAATTTTTGGTAAATTACCTTGGTTAAGGGTAATACAAAAGGAGGTGGGAACTGAAGATGGGTTACTTTATCATACATTATATCAGATAACTGGAGGAGACAGGCAGGCCACTCATCTGTGACTTTTACCTAAACTGGCAGTGGGACTTTGAGCAAGACGATGATCCTCAGCCCACATATACAAAGGAGAAATTTTTAAATTGTAAGGGCAAATTTAAAGCCCACTGGAATGCTGTGGCAAAACTTGGAGTGTCACAGAGATGCATGATTTCTGTGTCCCAAACTTCTCAATGTAAATATAAGATGTTAACCAGCAGTTTCAGGAAATGTCTGTTTGAAGTTGTTTATTGTTCAGTGTAATGACAGCTAATGAATCTGTGTCACATACCATGTCACACGTGGTTGTTTAGTGTTAAATCATTTCAACAATGATATGAATAAATTTTATTTTGAAGAGCACACAGTAAAATGCAACTATTTAAACACACACACACACACACACACACACACACACACTGTCTGAACTGCTTGTCCCATACGGGGTCGCGGTGAACCGGAGCCTAACTCGGCAACACAGGGCACAAGGCTGGAGGGGGAGGGGACACACCAGGACGGGATGCCAGTCCGTCACAAGGCACCCAAAGTGGGACTCGAACCCCAGACCCGCCAGAGAGCAAGACCGGGTCAAACCTGCTGCGTCACTCAAACACAAAAGCCTGTGCTTTAGTAACGTGTATTAAATAATGTTATATATGTATTATTGTCAGAGTAAGATCCACTGCATTTTGTAATTGGAATTTGAGACTCAAAAACTTCTTGGACTCTGCAAATTATTTTTTATTCTATATCTGACATTTTAATTATCAAGAAACGTGCCAAACTCTTACTGCTCTTATGTTTTATATGAAACATATGATCGTGTGTGCTTACTTTCCCTTTTTCCTGATCGACACAGGACAGCCAAGGTACTGATGTAATCATTGGGACATGTTTGGATGGCATCTTTGTCAAATATAAAAATGGTAGACCTCCTGTAATATTTAGGTAAGCCTGGAAACTAACAAGGAAAGCAATCTTTGATCCCAGTGTATGATCTGAGAGGTGATTAAAAAAAAAAATTAACGTCAAATATTTTTCCTGTGTCCTGTAAATAGTTCATTACTGATGTAACTACAATTTTTTTTTTTAGGTGGAATGACATTAACAACATGACCCACAACAGATCTTTTTTTGCACTTGAGCTATCAAATAAAGAAGAAACGATTCAGTTCCAGACTGTAAGTGCCCAGACCTGTAAGCCTCTTGCTCTCTTATGATGTATACAATAAAAAGGCTTGCATGGTAAAGACATGTTTTTATAGGAAAGGAATCAAAAAGTGTGTTGTTTGATTTTCAGGTCAAAGGTTTCCTTTCATTAGTCATCATCTGGAGTTTTATTTTAATAACTGAGTAGCTGAAAGTTTTAAAATAAGTATCATTCTTTAAAAAAGCATAAAATTGGTCCTTTTTTTTTTTTTTTTTCTTTTAGGAGGATTTGGAAACTTCAAAATATGTATGCCGAATGTGTCTTGCTCGACAGAAGTTCTACAAAATAATAAATAGTAATCTGTAAGTTTTTTCCAACTAACATTATCAGATTGCTTCTCTTATGCTCCTCTACTTTTTGGGCTCTTTCTCTGCTCTTGGGTTTCAGTTTGACTCAGATGTGGCAGTACTCTCATATTTAACTCCATAAATGCTATATTATATATGAACTCAGCCTAGTGTCTGCAGTTAAAAAGTCTATTTTTTTTTTTTAACAGACAGGCTCACAGTCAGGTTGCTACTGCCAGCGCAGTGAGACGACGCTCATCCACCAGAATTTCCCTGGTAGGCCTTCTGTCATCATCACATGGAGTTTGGTTGATTTAATTTCATTTTGAAGTCTAACACTACTCAAGAAGAAGTAAAAACTGGTCATTTTAAGGCAGTGGAATTTTTAGAAAACTATTTTTAAAGTCAATTTGTAGCGCCTGTAATGGAATTGTAAAGGTGATATGTTTGTGAAATTTGTGAATAGTTTGTAAAAAAAAAAAAAAATTTTTAAATAATTAAAAATATCTCCCCCCCCCCCCCCCCCAAAGCCAAACCCACAGCCCTGCTTGATTCCCACTCCTCAGATGCATTACAATGGACAGTACAATGAATTTTACAAGTCCTCTCAAGGTACTGTTTATAAACTTCCCCCAACACAAGTTACAATAATAATGATTACACTTCATCTAAGGTTAATGATGACTGTCCGATCAGAGTAGTGGATTTGTGTGCTATAGACTTTGATGTTTCTTTTTAATAACCTACCTTTGTTAGAATAATTCATTGATCAAACTGAAATTTGAAAACACCATTCACCTTCTCCTGGAATAAAATATTCTGCATATAATTCGGTATTAACTATTGCTTATGTCAATGAGCATAATTAATTCCTGAAACACTACTCTTAAAGTGAAGTATAATAAAATGAACTCTTAATCTCCATTAATCTGAAAGGGGGGGAATGGTGTGTTCTTGATGTTTTTCATCAAACCTGCAGAATTCCTGCCTTACCACTTAAACACAGAGAAAATAACTGCAGTTATGATGAAAGTAGAGAATGCTGTGTATAAGTCAGTGACATAAATTCCCTTTATTCACCAAGAATTGTGTTTATCTAGTGTTAGGCTATAAATGATCAAAGTATTGAAAACCTTTACATGAGACTGTTTATAGTGAAGTTGCATTTGCATTAATGTCTAGAAGATCATTCAAATTTGTTCTTCTGGTCATAAAACCATAACACAGGTGCTGTATGTGGTTTTGTTTTGCAGACAACCTCTACTTGACCAGTCAAAATGGCTTTTTTTACCATTCCCAAACCAGTTTGGATCATTCCACTCATGAATACAACGGTCAGATCCATAATGGAAGTTTATACAGTGCCCACAGCACCAGCTCTCTGAATAACCCACAGCACCATCTACAAACTTCTCCTATGTCTTCTAATCCCAGCATTACAGGAAGCGATATGCGTGCTGACTACGTCACCCCCCATCGACACAGCACTCTCATCCCACCCTCTTACCGTGCCACACCAGACTATGAAACAGTTATGCGCCAAAAAAAGCAAAGCGTATTGCATAATGACCATCAAAAACTTTCAGCTCGGGACTTCAACATCAGTACCTCTTATGCCTACGGTCGGCCTGATCTGCTTGTGTACAGTCAACCGGAAATACGGGAACACTCTCATCTTGGCGCACAGGGTAGTAGTCAGTTTAACGCCCACCTAAACTACAGCTTCCATAGTCCTTCTCCATATCTGTACGCTAGAGAGCACCGGCATGTGGTTGGGGCTGTCAGTGTCCCAGAGCTCACCAATGTGCAGGCCCAAGAGTACTGCACTCCTAATATTTTGAGAACTCAGGTTTACCGCCCGCCACCCCCGTACCCTTACCCGCGGCCTGCAAACAGCACTCCTGATCTTTCACATCATTTCAGTGTGAGTAATAGTAATCCAGATCTGGTGACCCGAAGGGTACACCACTCTGTACAGACGTTCCAGGAAGACAGCCTTCCCGTGGCTCACTCGCTACAGGAGGTTAGTGAGCCCTTGATCATAACCAGATCCCGCCACATGAACAAACGGAACAGCATTGAGATTGCTGGACTTGCCTACGGAATAGAAGGCATTAAAGTAAAAGAACGGAATATGTCATTGTCAGGAGCTGAGACAAACCCTCCCCATATTCGATCCTCAGGCTCCAAACTCCATGTCTTCTTGGAGAAGACAAAGAGCCAAGACGGAGGCAGCAATGAAGACGTGCAGTATTGCCACAATAAAACATTATCAGATGCCACAATGCTTGTGCACAGCAGTGGTGAAGAGGAGGATTTCGATGAAAGCGCCTGCCATGTGCCACAGGATACGGCTGGTACCCTACAGCAGCATGTAGCTGTTCCGAGAGAGCCCGTCGACCGTCCCATTTCTTACCTTTGCGATCAACCTCTTACCCCACAAGATCATGGCATGTCCCATGAATCGCATGGACTCATTCAGGAGTCAGAACTGGGGCATTCCTCAGTGGAGAGTGATATTTTTAAAGCCACAAATAAATGCCTACAGGCAGCAGATACTCAGAGGAGTAATGGAAGTACACAAGTGTCCTCAATCATGCCACAGGACCTCAGGGCCCAACCCCAACAAAGGCCCAAGCAAAACGTGGATGGGAAGTGGCCTGTTCCAGATGTACTAACTAGGAGGAAGAATCCGCTGGATAGCTTTCAACCACTGCTGGTGAGTTAAGGCTCCTGAATCAACTATCCGCAATGACGTTAATGCTTGTGACTTGTCATTTTAATAACTTCTGCGGTTAACTTCTGGTATTTCAAATATTGAGGCTTCAAAATGTCTTTTTTTTTTTTTTTTAAAAATCCTCTCAATTTTTTTCTCATTTCCATTTTGCCACTTTGTAAAGCTTAGGCACGACAAGCCTTTTTTTCTGTTTGATTGTTTGATTATTCAAATATTGATTCCCCCCCCCCCCCCCCCCTCCTTTATGAACATTTTTAGAGGGATTAAAAAAAAATCAAATTTTATTATAGTGAGAGCATGTTAGCAGTATGTAATAAGTGTATCAAAACTGTTTTGTACAAGTGACGGAACAATTTTTTTCAAGGTCAGAGGAAGTGTGAGTTGATCATATAGCTAAAGTCAGCTACTGAACCTTAAAAATTAAACTTCACTAAAAAAATTTGTATAAAAAAATTTCACATCGGTGCTTTCTAAGCTTTTATTTATTATTATTTTATTTCTTTTTGGCTAACAAATAATGCAATTTCCCTTCATTATTCATTTTTAGAAAAATTTAAAGAAATCTTTTTTAAAAAAATAGTGACTGTACTACAGTATGTACAAAGTTTTGTCAGAGCTTTGTGAAAGTGGTGGAATTTTTTTTTTTTTTTTTTTGGTCAGAGAAAGTGCAAGATGACATACCTTTGTCATTTTTGTAACTTTTGTTGTTAACTTTTATTTCAGCTACAGAAACACAAAAATGAAACTAGATTTTTTTCCATATGAAATTTTTTAGTTATTTCCACATCAGTGCTTTCTAAAAGCTTGTTCAGCTGTTTGGCTGTACCGAGATTTTTTTTTTTTTCCCCCCCTTCATTATAAACACTTTGAACCTTGTGCCCTGTGTTACCGGGTAGGCTCTGGCTCGCCGCAGCCCCGCTCGGGACAAGTGCTTGTCGACAGACAGACAGACGGACGGATGGATAAATATATTGAGAAATTTTAAAAAAATCAAAATCTTTGTAGTGATGTATCATGTTAGCACTATGTAATAAGTTATGTCAAATGTTATCCTAAGCTTTGTGCAAGGAACAATCATTTTTGTTTGTTGGGGAAGTGTGAGTTGACCATTTAGCTTAAGTATTTAAAACCATGTAAGGTGTGAAACGTCAGTCCTATTATTGCAGAATGACCTGGAAGTATTCCAGTGATTATGTTGAAATGATAGCAGTGGGTGGCACGTACAAGCCGGTTTCGTACCCGAGAAGAATGCGGTTCGACAACATAGTAATAGCCGGGTGCATTCCAGCAGTTTAACATTCAAGCAAAACAGGCTAGTTTTCACTCTCTTGTTGCCACTCAGCAGCCAAAGCTGCGTTTGCCGTTTCGGGGGTGCAATGTTAATGTCTGTGTTGCATTAGGGGATGAAGAGAGGAACTAAGTCTGAGGTGAAGAAAATGGGCCCTTTAAAACTGGCAGCGCTAAATGGACTAGCAATGTCCAAAATGCCAGTACACAGCGAGAATAAGAAGGAGCCAGAGAACATCTCCAACGACGAGAGGGTATGTCTGCCTTTAGCCTTCTTTTATCCCTTTTGTTTTCTGGGAGTTACTTGAGATCGTTTGACTTGCTGTGTGCAAGTATTTTTTTTTGGTTCTGGAATAAACAGAGTGCTTTAAGTTTGCTGGCATTTCAGTGTTGTGTAATATTTCATGATTGCAAAATCTAAGCTTGTTGGGTGAAGTTAGGAAGTGTGGCCTCTTAAATGTAACTCATACAAATTACAATTTGGCTGTGATCTGTAATTCCTGGTGACATCCAAATGCGGGATGTAAATGGGCCATAATGCTAATGTTTAACTTTTGTAGTATTGTACACGCATTTTCTCTAAAATGTCATGATATTTGAATTAACAGCAGGAATTCCTATGGGAATTTGTTTTTTTTTTTTCCTCCCCTTTATCTTGTGGTGACCATATTTGTTGTACTTCCATTTAAGTCTGCAGGAGGATTAAAGTGGATGAAAAATGTTTGTGATAAATCAAATTATGTGCTTTGAGAACTCATTCTGTTTATAACTTTACATTTTTTACTTTGCCTTTAGTGTAAGATATTGGAGCAGCAGTTGGAGAAAGGCATGGTGTTCACAGAATACGAGCAGCTGCCTAAGAAGTTCCTCGACGCAGAGTGCTCTGTTGCTCAGCTGCCAGAAAATTCCGAAAGAAACCGCTTCCAGGATGTCTTGCCATATGACAACACTCGTGTAGAGCTGGTCCCCACCAAAGAGAACAATACAGGCTATATAAATGCCTCCCATATCAAGGTAACTTCTCATTGAAAGGGCATTATCTCAGCGGTGTGATTTTTGAGATGTTCTAAAATACACCCATCCCTCACGTCGTAAGGTCCCATACAGTGAAAACTACTATAACAGTTTATGATAATATGTAGCATTTTTTCATACAATGGGCTAATAATTCATAACAATGACATTTTTACCCATTTTGCCGTCATTTTATTTCCGTAACATATCTTTTGCGCAGTCTGGTCAGGGACCCAACAGACAGTACAACTATAAACTGAGGTACTCGCATAAACAGGTGATTCCTGACAACACAACTCCCATCCTCAGTTATCAAGCAGTTAACTGCAGTGATTGAGTACAGCAACACAACAATAAAGTCAACGTGGAATAAATAGCCATGGCAAAATTTATTAAAGTTTCACAGTACTGTGTACTGTGACTTTAATACAGCACAGCAAATTAATTTAATAAGTAGTATAGAAATGAACTTATTTTAAGGGCAAGGTAACAAGAACAACATCCTGTCATATTGTCAATTTCAACTAATCACAAACATTAATTTTTAATATCTAATATCAAGAGGTAACTATTATTACTAATAATATTTCCATTTATTTGTTTAGCTGACATTTTTCTCCAAAGCGACTTATAATGTTACGGTTACAATCATTTACCCATTTACAGCTAGGTAATTCTACTAGAGTAAGTACCTTGCTCAAGGGTACTACAGCTGGAAGTGAGAGTCAAACTTGTGACCTTTGGGTACAAAGGCAGCAGCTCTAACCACTACACTACCAGCTACCCTTATATTTATCAATAATAAATATAAACTTATGTTTATTTATAATTTATGATATTTATTATATTAACTATTATTCTCTCCAACGCGACATACAGTTTGATACTCCCCACAATGTTTACTGATTTATACCGCAGGGTAATTTTCGCTGGAGCAATTCGGAGATGGTAACTGGTGAGGGGCTCAACACCAGGAAGGTCTGGGAAGTAGGGATACACTTTGTGGTGTAATTTTCAGGGTTGCACTACCTCGTACTGCTGTTTAAATAAAGGGTGATGAAGACATTGTCCCTCCTCCCTTTGTCCTATTGATGCCATGAATGCCACAGTAATATAAAGTTGACTACCCTTACATGGGTGTAAATAAAGCATGAATACTTTACACTAGTGTAAATAATGTGTTAATCTCGCAGATCAAAAGATCATCTAGCTGGCATCATGAATAAAAATATATTTTGATTGTTAAATTAAATCAAGGTGACATTTGACACCCTAAAACAATTTTCTTTTCACCAAAAGAAATAATGTTAATTCAGTCCCCTCGCAACAGGACTTCACCTAACTGGGTGATTTGAGGGAATGAATTTACCCCATTAGGCAAGAGATGGGAGTAGCGCTGCTTTCTCACAGCACCTGGGTGGCGCTGTTCAGGTGAATTGGTGACTTAAGTCACCCATACTGTGTGAATGACAGAGAGAGAGAGAGAGAGGGAGTGTGTATCACTGACGTATGGATGAGTCACCCATTGTGAGTAGTATATATAGCAGTGTAAGTCACCTTGGTGAATAAGGTGTGTGGGCTGATGACACTACACAGAGTTCATTGAAAGTTACTTTGGAGAAAAGTGTCTTCTAAATGAAGTAACGTAAATGTCCTTTGCAATCTACGAAAAATCAGGTCAGTTAGCCATTAAGTCTTAACACTATTTAGCTGTTGAACTGGAACATTTTTTTTTTTTTTTTTTTTTTGATTTACCAGATAATAATTATTCCTCCTATCTGCTGTCTTCCAGGTAATTGTAAGTGGCCATGAGTGGAATTATATTGCTACTCAGGGACCGCTTTCCAACACCTGTCAGGACTTCTGGCAGATGGTCTGGGAACAAGGTGTGGTCATCATTGCCATGGTGACTGCTGAGGAGGTGTGTATTTTTTAATTATTTCTTCCGAATTTACTGCTAACTGTACCTTATGGTAGTTATTTGTACAAATGTATGATCATGCTATAAATCTGGACTGTAAATAGCAGGAAGTGAAGACTTCAGGTGATATTTGGAGTGGGATCTGTGAGAGATTTCAGCTCAAACCATAATGCAGATTTTAATTGCTGGAAAAAGTATTCAGCCTCTTGTGTCACAGCCTGGAATTCCAAGTTTTTTAGAATGGGATTTTTTTTTTAGTTGAGTTACAGTGTTGTTCATAGAGCCTCCCACCTCCCTAAAAACATATAAACCATAAAGTATTCAAACTAACTTGTGAATTTCCCTGTGTGGCTTAATAAAGTACTTTATTAAATCACAGTATTTAAGAAATATTTATCTTTTTGGTCAATACTAGCTGACTCATTTCCTGTTCCCCCCCCATTTTTCTATTTCCACACTGCTCAAGGTGGGAGAGGTTAGTTGAGGCACAGTGTAGGACTGCAAGTTTGAGATTTTGCCACTGAATTTTGATGGGGTTGAGGTTGGGACTCTGAACAGGTCACAGAAGGACATTGTTTTTGTTCATTTTTAAGCCACTGCAGTGTATTTTTGAATTTTGCCCCAGTGAAAAACAGATTTCCTCCCTAAAACTTACCTTTTTGGCAGTGGATAGGCAGGTGTTTATCCAGGATGTCTCTGTAAAGAACAGCGTTCATCTTCTCATTAATACTGACAAGTCTTCCAACTTGTACCACTGAAAAGCAAAATCATGAGTCTTTCGTCGCTATAGTCTGCGATGTGGATACAAGTTTAACTTATTTAATTTATTATTTAACCTTTTGTTTTCTTTACACTGGACTTCATGGAGCTGCTAGGGCACTTCAGTGCCTTTGTAGTGACCTTACACTCTCCCCTCCTTTACACCTCTGTGTAATCACATCTGATATTTTCGGAATGCACTTTCACCGGATTTTTTTTTTTTTTTTTTTTTTTTTAATATGACCTCACAGACAGATGGGTATTTCTATTATTAAAGAAATAGCATGATTTCTTACACAGATGCAATCCGTCAGTAGTAGTGAGTTATTTAACATCTTGTGTTGCAGCAGTGCAAATTTGATCTTGCAAATACAGGGGGTATGAATACGTTTTCCATTTTATTTCTCCTTTTCGTTTTCAGCAAATTGTGGAAAGGTTTTCTGCCTTTACTTTGATTTGATGTGAATTGTTGTCAAAAAAGAAAAAAAATCAAATTTCAAAGTCTCAATCAGAACAAAAATTATAAAAAGGAAAAAAATGCAAGGTATATAGCTACTTGCTACTGATTTTAATTTTAACCAATTTCTGTTCTTGCTTGCAGGAAGCAGGAAGGGAGAAGAGCTTTGGTTACTGGCCTCGTTTGGGCTCACGCCATAACACAGTCACATACGGCCGCTTCAAAATTACTACTCGTTTCCGAACCGATTCTGGCTGCTATGCTACTACAGGCCTGAAGGTCAAGCACCTGTTGAGTGGTCAGGAACGTACTGTCTGGCATTTGCAGTACACAGATTGGCCTGATCACGGCTGCCCTGAGGACTTTAAGGGCTTTTTGTGTGAGTATAGAATATTTTTCGTACATTACTTGTATCTAAAACAAGACAAGGGATTGTTTACATGAGCGAAAAACCCAGTAGGTCATACTCAAAGATGACTTAAAATCTGTGAACACTTGCCTGATTATAAATCATATTTTCAGTGGTCATGTGCAGAATGTTAAAACTCTAAATTAGCAATTCTCTGTCAGATTAGTGCTCAGCAAATAGAAGTGGAAGTAAGAACTGTAGAACATATGAATGTTCCAGCTTCTTCCCACAGTCTAGAAACTTGTTTATGGTGGAATGGTCACTTTTAGTTGGCGGTAGTGTGTGAAGGTGTGTGTGATTGCCCTCTGAGCTGGCACCGCATCCAAGATATACTCTGGTTAGCTCATGTGCCATGCTTCCAGGCTGGGCTCTGGGCCACTGCAGCCCTGCATAGGATAAGCGCTTAAGGATAATGAATTAATGAGTTCTTATTAACAAACATAGTGCTCAAAGGCTGTAGTTGCAGGTGCGGTGTATAACCTGGACATTGTAGGTTTGTCTAGTTCCCCAACAATACTGAAATGGCTGAAAAAGAGAAAGAACCCAAGGAGATAACATGAGGATAAGATATTCCAAAATATAATCTTCTTGAGCAAGGAGTTTTATTGACAGTTGTGCTAAACAGGTTATTCCAATGTTTAATGTCTGTATTCATTCCACTAATTCCAGTTCGAGTGCTTGTGAGAATTTCTAAACTTCTCCAAATATTTTGCATAAACTATTTACAATTTCTTCCCTCTAGCATACTTGGAGGAGATTCAGTCGGTGAGAAGGCATACAAACAGCACGACAGACCCAAAGAACCCCATACCAGTCCTGATCCACTGCAGTGCTGGCGTGGGACGGACCGGCGTGGTTATTTTATCTGAAATCATGATTGCTTGTCTGGAACATAATGAGGTAATAATATAACTATTTTTAGAATTTTAAGAATTGGTTACCAAAGACTCATTGCTCAAGTTAGAACAGTCAAATGGCATCTCTGTAAAATATGTGTAACTTATCTATAACAATGTGTTAAATTTGTGTTCTTGATACTATAATTAGGATTTCATAGTAATCTTCAGCTTTATTGAAATAAAGCTGGTTTTCGGTTAGTAAATCTAAATTTTTCTAATGTATGAACATAGAGCAGTGATGTGTTTTAGATGCTTAAGTTGAGCCAGGTAATAAAACAGCTTCTATGGAGAACAAAAGGGAAAGTAATGAAGTGATGCACAGAAATTAATGTAATGAAACTGTTTATATAAATGATGTTTCTCTTCTCTTCCAGATGGTGGATGTCCCGACTGTTCTGAGTTTGTTGCGTCATCAGCGAATGATGATGGTGCAGACAATCTCACAGTACATTTTTGTTTACAAAGTGCTTATTCAGTTCCTTAAGAATTCAAGACTCATATAAATGTTCTTATATACTATGCATTTTTAAGAAGAGCTTAAATCCTATTATCAAGCCTTTGCTTTGTGAGATGTTTTGATGTGTTGTTTTTTTTTTTTTTCCTGAAGTAAGTATCTCATTAACGTATAGGCACTGAAGTGACTCAGTGGTGCTCGGCTTCGTTATACACTCACTATACATTATACACTTTTATAAGTATTACTACAACATGAAAGATCCTAGTATATGAAGGATATTCTTATATGGCAAGGAATATGCCTGTTATCGCTTGACAGTATTATTTACAAAAGATTTTGTGGAAAAAAATGTCAAAGTTAATCTAAAAAAAAAAACAACAAATAGAAATCAATGATTATATTGCAGGGTTTTTTTGTATTATATGTATATTTTATATGCAGTGTGGATTGTTTTGTCTGAACATTATCTTGCAGATTTTTAGTCAAAGATGGAGAGTTATAGAGAAAAGATCTATATATATATGGAAAGATTTCTTGCTATTTTAAGACCTCACTTAAAACTAATGAAGAATTTAAACGACCAGAACAAGAAATGTCTTTTGAATGATACTACCCACTTATCTGGTCTGTTGTTCCATTGTTTAAATTCTAATATTTATTAATTCTGACTTGGGCTTATATGTTTATATACACTGATGAATGAAAAGCTCTTGTCATGGAATTGTATTTACTTTGAATGAATTTTTTTTTCTTTCCCACCTGACATGTATTAAGGTTGTTGTACTGAATACATTTATCCTGATTATGTCACATAGTCATGAATTCTCTTTTCAAATCTAAATTTTTATGAAGACATTCATTTTTCTTGTCTACATCACTTGCTAACTAGTTCATTGAAATTATGCTTATTTGCATAATACAAATTTCAGTTCTTTTCTGGTCAGTGGCTCCTTACACTACATCATAGTATTAATGTTTTCTAGATGTAACCTGCTCTAACTTAGTCATAGCCAGAAAATGTCACGCATTGTACCCTTACTATTGTCCCTATACATAGCTGTGCAGCACTCTCTCAAAATGTACAACAGAGGAACTGACTTAAGGCATTTATTGGACCAGTGTGAAAATGTTAAACGAAAAACTAAGACCATACTTGTGTCTGTATAGATATACACAGACATATAAACTCTATATATGGTGTGTGTGCATGTATATATACAGTAAATACACACACGCAAATAGACAAATCAATTTAAATAGAACTTGTCAATACTGGTCTCAGATTAGCTTTGTAAGTTGATACTATACATCCTCCAGTGGAAATATGCATACTCATGGCATAGTACTCAACATGGTATTTTTAAAGTGAGACTTGCATTAATATAGGCAAACATTTAAAAATGTAACATTTCTTAGTTTTTCATTTCACAAATTGAATCAAACTAAAATACACATTAACCTCAGCACAACTGCTGCACTCAGTCTAAGCCATCTATAGTTGCTTAAATGTTAGTTTTAGACCAAAAGATGAGACTTTTCTATAACATTAGCAGATCTGATTGTCTCAAGATATACAGATCTATAGTGACAAATCACATTTTTCCAGTCGGAAAAGCCAACAGAAAGATGTTGTGTTCCTGGATTAGGCTCCTGCTCTCTGTGACCCTGCTTGGGACAAGGGGTTTCAGAGAGTGTGTTAGATTAATTTAATTTTGTGCCTCTAATATGAGGCAATTCACATTGAAGTGCCTGTCATTGGACTGTGGGCGGAAACCCACAGAAACCGGGAGAACATGCAAACTCCACACAGGACGTGGCAGATTCGAACACATAAGCCAGGTGCTGTGAGAAACCAGTGTTACCTGCTGCACCATGGTGCACTATTGAATGAGTTATTTAACACTGACATAAAAACTGGGGTAACTTATCCCTAAATGGATGTATTGCATTCATCCATCTGTGTGTGAGTGAGTGAGAGAGTTTTTGGGGTTGCCACTAGAGGGCAATACACACTAGGTGACTAACCAAGGTTTTCACCCAGTATTATGAGGAAGTAGGTTAGCTAGCACACACACACACACACACACAGAGTTTTTACCATATCCGTAACAACCAGTACTTATTATCCTGCTGTATATTAGTTGGATTTCCCAAACAGTAAAATTCACAGCATATTTCACAGTAATCTCCAGGTCACATCACCTTGTATCTCCAGAAAAGCATTGGATTACTCAGTCATTGTTCCATGTGTGAGAGCAAAGCTTTAGAAATGTTATGATAGCTTATAAACATAGTGGAAGAATTTGGCTCCAAAAAAAAAAAACCCTCTTGCTGTACACTATGTCTTATCCCAATTAAGTACTTAATTTACTCCTTAACTTATCCCAATTAAGCCACCTATATAGATTCACTAGCAGCACTTACAGGCATTTCAACACAGTTACTCCATCTCTTTATTATCAGGTCTTGTACATCACCTTCTTAGGTATTACTCAACAAGCTCAACTTTTTTTAGAAAAGGTAAGTTTGGCAGCTGTAATGTCATTTAGTTATATTGGCAAATAAAACCTCATTCTGATTCTGATTTACATTCTAATAAAATTTCATTCTGATTTCCACCATAGTGACAGCACTGAATTTACTATATTATCTATCAAACTGTAGATGTATGAATTTATATTTCTGCACCATAATGTTGCTTTTGATATGTTGAAGTCCATCATAAGCCTGTCTGTCTTAAGTGGTTTGCTTCTTATATAATTGATTTTAATCATTAAAAAATGAATTATTTGATGTTAATTTCAGTATGTGCCAACTTGGCGGATTTGTCCGGTGCCTCGCTGTGTGGCAGGTCTGTGGTTCGAGTCCTGCTTGGGGTGTGCAGCAGCTCCATGTTTCTCCCTGCGTTTGCCTCCCCCAGCATGCAGATGAAGAACCTAGCAACCCACCTCTGTTCCTTCCTTGACCTGCCATGAAACCCATGCGAATGGTCGCTATGGGTCAGATATGACTCGGTACCTTGCACGCACGCACGTGCCAATTCGGAGGTACTGGAGTCATTTTTTGACTCAAGGAGTGAACATGGGTGTGGGAAATCTGACATTGGGGTTATTGCCGTGTAGGAAGATTGACCCATAGAAGGACTTGTCGTATAGCGAAGTCTTTGAATATCGAACCCTGCCACCCAGTAGACAACAGCCGTCCAGATGTGATTGCCAATTGTGACCAACACATTCTTTTTATTGCGGCCTTGGTCCAAAGGCCTGTAATACTTTGTTTGTAGGCACCGGACCAGAGAGAGGGTGGCTACATCAGAAAGATTTGTGGTCTTGCTTTTGTGATTGAGGTGCTGAGGTTGAGTTGTCTATTTGGGCATGAGAACATGTATGTATGTGCATAGGGAGTGTAACAGCTGCATAAATAGCAGTGAAGGCCTCAACTGTGTATTTTGGGTGAAATATACCGTATGTGCATATTTCATGGTACATTTTATGTGTAAATAGTTCATTGTAAATAAGTATAACAAGCAACTGCCAAAAGGGAATGAGTGCCATTTTCTTTTGTACCTGTTTTTCCTTCTGTTTTTCTTTAGTTAGAAGACAAGTTAGAGTGGTGTATTTTTGTTTTAATTTGATCGGGCGGATAGTGTCACAAAGGGTAGGGTTCACTTTTGTTCGTCGTGTTGGCATGCATCACCCTGGAGAAATGGCTTATTGCCAATGGTCAATGAAGCAGACCCTTTTGCATTCTGAAAGAATTGGTGCGCTTCTTCCTGGTAGTAGTCAGTCTCAATAAACCTGTGTTGTAGTCCAACCCTAGGCTGGGCTGTAACACCTTCGAATGTGTAGACCTGTTTATCCTGAGGTGGGTCTGGGATTTGAGTCCCATTCAGGGTGTGTCCCCTCCCCCTCCAAATTTGCACCCTGTATTGCCGGATTAGGCATCCTTCCACTGAGGTTTGAAAAGGATGTCTTGAGTTGGGATGACTTAGAGGGCAAGGAGAGCTGGAAGAGGGGGGCATCTGTTGGCTGTATCAAGGGGAGCTAGTAGGGTAGTGGTTTGAGCTGCTACCTTTGAATCTGAAGGTTGGTGGTTTGAACCTTACCTCCTGCTGTTGTACCCTTCAGCAAAGTAATTACTGTATCTTAAATTGCTGCAGTGAAAGGTGTATAAAAGGGTAAACAGTTGTAGGTAGCTTGACATTGTAAGCTGCTTTGGAGAAAAGCATCAGCTAAATAAATAAATACAAACCCCTTAGGGATTTATGGTGTTCTAATGTACATTAAAGGCTGCAGCCCCTGGTTTTGTTATGTGTAGGCAGATTTTTTTTTTTTTCCAAATAATTTTTGTTGTATGTATTTCATATGACGCATGATGGTTTTAAACTATAAAGTGAATGGATTGATTGTAAGTTGTTGGCACGGCTCAGAGGGACCAGAAACATCAGTTTTTTTTTTTTTTTTTTTTGTCTAGATACCTCCATTCCAATCCGTGTATAAGAAGGCAAACAAAAGAGCGTGAATTTCAGCATCGACAATATGATCATTAATCAGAGAAGCCTGACTGCTTTTCGAACAAATGTTAAGTAGCTTTTGGTGACAGAATTTTAGCCTGAAGGTTTGTTCTATGAAATCACCATCATGACCAGCACTAGGTCGGCGGCGATGGAGGGGGAAATCCAACGTTGGATTTATGTCGCAGGTGGACAGATGTCAGCCAGACTATCTCTGCTGAGTGCTGCTGTGTTACGTTACTGTTTCCAACACTCTGCTTCTGATGCTGTGCACGTACCAGTTTATTAAGGCAGCTAGTTTCAGCTGTGTAGCATAACTGGTCACCAGATATGGATTTTTTTTTTTCCTTCCCCCAATTTCTCTATGATACATATTTCTCACAAGCTGGTAAGCATAGCTTTTCTTCACTCTTGGTCATCCATTGCTAATGCCACTCTTCATTCTATTGATCTGAAGCTCAGCTATTCATTACTGGTGCTGATCCATTGCTACCAGTTGTCAACATTTTCAGATGGTCTTCTATGGGTATAGCGGTAGGCCTCATAAGGTACTGCTTTTGTGTGTCTGCACTAAAGCCCCCTCGTTGCACAACAATCAAAATAAAATGATTTGTATATGTGGTTGTCAATTGTCTGTTATCGGCACAGCTTCGTCCACATGGCCGTCGGTATCTATACATGCGGGCATCGGTCAGTTACGCTGACCTTTGATTTGCAGTCACCTCTGCCGTCCTCTGTGTCAAAGCAAACAATGCTGCTGTTGGTTTGGTGTTTTATATTACTTTCATGCTATTATCTATTGCCAACACTGTGCCTTTGGTTCATGGAATCGTTCATTGTTACTGCTGCTAGTTGCTATTTGCTGGTGGGCAGTTGATAGCGTAGTTACAGTAGCGGCCTTTGAACCCAAAGGTCACAGGTTTGAATCCCAGCTATAGTACTCTTGAGCAAGGTATTTACCCTGAATTGCTCCAGTAAAACTACCCAGCTGGATAAATGGGTAAATAATTGTAAGTAGCTAAACACTGGACGCTGCTTCAGAAAAAAGCGTCAGCTACACGAATCCATGTATTTAGTCTGCATCCTAGTTCTTCACCACCGTCATTTAACTTGTACCTTCGTTCGTTCTTGTTATTTGTGTTCACTTATCAACGACCATGCCATGAACTGTTATTCCCCATCTGTATTACACTCAGATGTCATCTGGTCCATGCTCATATTCTGCGACGCAGTTTTCTCCTTCATATGTTACTACATTAGCTACCTGTCTTCCATGTTTACTGTGTCTTTGGAATTTGTCCCAGTTTGTTGATGCTGCCGTACAGTCCATACCTCAGTTCACCACCATCGCTGCGATTTGGTTCACTCACTTGTTCATTGTTCGGTGCTCTAGTTCAATTTGCACCTCATCCACTGCCTCTGCACAGCCTACCTGCCACCTCAGATTTTGGTGTGCTCATTGCTGCTACTGGTACTGCTAGTGGTTTACTATGTCCATTTACCTTAGACCTTACTATTTATTCCACCGTGCCACTCTAATTCACCATTTATGTTGATGAATTTTGTTTCACACTCTTGATCAACTTTTGATTGACCTTTAGCCCTGATACTCAAACCCTACTTGGATTCCACCTTTGTTCTTCACCACCGTTTTCACTGACTTCCAAATGACTTCAGTTTGTGTTCTGGCTTGTCACTGACATGGTCATTTGGTTTGTGCCAATACCACCATTCATCTTTTACTGCTATTAGTCTCTTTACAACTAGTGGCGGTGCCACCAACACCACTGTTCTCTCCACAATGTCTTTCTCTCAATCATTCAGTCTAAATCATCCATCCTGTTGCTACTTGTTCCTCTCTGGAATCCATTCCTCTCTCCAACAAATGAGTTACAAACATTAACTTTCAACAAATAGCTTATCTCTTCAGTTTTGCTGTCCTTATTTCACCACAATCCATGCATTTTGCAGACAGCAACAATTTGGCTTGTGTCATTACTAAACCAATACCGCTATCACACACATTGTCTACAACCGCTTGTCCCGAGCGGGGTTGCGATGAACTGGAGCCTAACCTGGCAACACAGGGCACAAGGCTGGAGGGGGAGGGGACACACTCTGGATGAGATGCCAGTCCGCCACAAGGCACCCCAAGCAGGACTCAATCCCTAGACCCACCAGAGAGCACGCCCCGGTCAAACCCACTCCACCACTGCATCCCCCACACTGCTATCACCTAAATGCCAATTTTTTTGGCACTGCTAAATACCTCTCTCTGGTCCCACG